>NC_136427.1:62980000-63580000 GCF_052849685.1 Lactuca virosa | reverse complement strand
CCCCCGTTAGAAGGAATTTCGTCCCGAAATTTTCATTTTGACTGGGATTTCAAGAGTTTGGGAAGAGATGTGGATACTTTTGTTTCATCTGATCCTCGCGTTCCCAGGTGAATTCGGGTCCTCGTTTAGCGTTCCAACGTACCTTCACGATGGGAATACGACTTTGTTTCGTTCGTTTGATTTCCCGATCCATGATTTCGACTGGTTCCTCCACGAAGTGGAGATTTTCGTTAACTTTGATTTCGTCGAGTGGTATTACGAGTGTCTCATCAGACAAACACTTCTTTAGGTTCGACACGTGAAATGTGGGATGTACTTTGTCGAGTTCCTGAGGTAATCGAAGTTTGTATGCTACTGGCCCAATCCTAGCAAGGATTTCGAATGGCCCGATGTACCTTGGATTTAGTTTCCCGCGTTTGCCGAATCGTATCATTCCTTTCCAAGGGGAAACTTTTAGTAGTACTCTATCACCCACCTGGAATTCCAAGGGTTTGCGTCGTTTGTCTGCGTAACTCTTTTGCCGATCGTGAGACGCTTTCAGTCTCTCTCGAATTTGAACGATCTTTTCTGTAGTTTCCCTTATGATTTCAGGGCCAGTGAGGGTGCTATTAGAGACTTGCCCTCTAGCTAGCTGTGTATCCCCCACCTCAGCCCAACACAGGGGTGATCTGCATTTGCGACCGTAAAGAGCTTCGAATGGAGCGACTTTGATGCTAGTATGATAGCTGTTATTGTAGGAGAATTCGATAAGCGGTAGATGGGTATCCCATGCTTTACCGAAGTCTATCACACAAGCTCTTAACATGTCTTCCAACGTTTGAATGGTTCGTTCGCTCTGTCCGTCGGTTTATGGGTGGTAGGCCGTACTCATGTCAAGCCTAGTTCCCAATGATTTTTGTAGGGACTGCCAAAACCGTGAGGTAAATCTACTATCTCTATCGGAGATAATGGATATCGGCACACCATGGAGTCGTACAATCTCTCTGATGTACGTTCTAGTCAGCTTCTCCATCTTGTCGGTTTCTTTCATTGGTAGGAAGTGTGCTGATTTGGTCAATCTGTCTACAATTACCCATATTGTGTCAAGCCCGCCCGATGTCTTAGGCAGCTTGGTTATGAAGTCCATGGTTATTCGTTCCCACTTCCACTCAGGTATATCCGGCTGTTGTAATAGCCCGGATGGTTTCTGGTATTCGATTTTGACCTTAGCGCAAGTCAGGCACTTGCTCACATAGGTAGCAATCTCAGCTTTCATGTTCGGCCACCAGTATAATCTCTTGAGGTCCAGATACATCTTATCCGACCCGGGATGGATGGAGTATCGAGTCTTGTGTGCTTCATTCATGACGACATCTCGGAGTCCACCGAACTTCGGTGTCCAAATCCGGTTCATGATATAACGTGCTCCATCATCCTTGACTTCTAAGTTTTTATCCATTCCCCTTAATGTCTCTCCTGCCACCTTTTCTGGTTTCAAAGGTTCCAGTTGAGCTTCCTTGATTTGTATGGTCAGGTGGGAATGGATTGTCATTGTTAAGGATTTTACTCGGCGGCCCGAGTACTCCTTCCTGCTTAGAGCATCGGCCACTACATTGGCCTTGCCCGGATGATAACGAATTTCGCACTCGTAGTCATTCAGCAACTCTACCCATCTCCTCTGTCGCATGTTGAGCTCTTTCTGATTGAGGATATGCTGAAGACTTTTGTGATCAGTGAAGATAGTGCATTTCGTGCCGTAGAGGTAGTGTCTCCAGATCTTCAAAGCGAATACCACTGCTCCTAATTCCAGGTCGTGCGTAGTATAATTAACCTCGTGCGTCTTAAGCTGTCTTGATGCATACGCGATAACCTTCCCTCTCTGCATGAGCACACATCCGAGGCCTTGATTCGAAGCATCACAGTACACTACGAAGTCCTCGGTTCCCTCTGGGAGAGACAAGATCGGTACGCTGCATAGGGCTTGTTTTAACGTTTGGAAAGCAGTTTCTTGTTTATTTTCCCACTTGAATATCACACCTTTCTGCGTCAAGGTGGTGAGTGGTTTCGCAATCTTGGAGAAGTTTTGTATAAATCTTCGGTAGTAGCCAGCAAGCCCAAGGAATTGTCGAATTTCGGTTGGCGTCTTGGGTGCTGACCAATTCTCGATTGCCTTGATCTTGGAGGGATCCACATGTATGCCTTTCTCACTTACCACATGTCCAATAAAATCCACTTCTCTAATCCAGAATTCACACTTAGAGAACTTAGCATAAAGCTTCTCCGCTCTTAGTGTCTCTAGCACTTGGCGTAGATGTAGGCGATGCTCTTCTTCGCTTCGCGAGTAGATCAAGATATCGTCGATGAATACGATTACAAACTTGTCTAGGTAGGGTCGACACACTCTATTCATTAGGTCCATGAATACCGCAGGTGCGTTTGTTAAACCGAAGGACATCACCACAAACTCGTAGTGCCCATAGCGAGTTCTGAATGCAGTTTTGGGAATATCATCTTCTTGAACTCGTAGCTGATGGTAACCTGACCTTAGTTCGATCTTTGAGAAGAAATTTGCTCCTTGGAGTTGGTCGAAAAGGTCGTCGATTCGGGGTAGAGGATATCGGTTTTTGATGGTGAGTTTGTTTAGTTCCCGATAGTCGATGCACATGCGAAAGGATCCGTCCTTCTTCTTTACAAAAAGGACTGGTGCTCGCCAAGGTGAGAAGCTTGGTCTGATGAACCCTTTGCTCAAAAGCTCGGTCAACTGACTGGACAACTCCTGCATTTCTGATGGTGCGAGGCGGTATGGAGCTCTGGCTACGGGGGTAGCTCCGGGTATTAAGTCAATTCTGAAATCGACTTGTCGTGCGAGTGGTACACCAGGAAGATCCTCTGGGAACACATCCGGGAAGTTACACACTTCGGGGATGTCTTTGATGTCTTTCACGTCTTGTTTCTTGTCTACTACATGGGCTAAGAAGGCGTGGTACTCCTTCCGGAGATACTTTTGGGCTTTGATGCATGAGACGATTTGTAAATTCGCACTAGGTTTGTCACCATAGATGAGAAGGGTTTCGTCATTTGGTAGATTGAGGCGAACGGCCCTTTCGTAACATAGAATGTCGGCACGGTGAGGAACTAACCAATCCATCCCGATGATTACGTCGAAGCTTTTTATGGTGACCGGCATCAGGTCAATTTTAAATGTATGGTTGTCTAGAGTGAGAGTACATTCTGAGTATATATCGCTAGTGCGTTCTACTTTCCCATTTGCCATTTCTACTACATAAGTATCCTTTAGTGATTGGGGATTTTGTTCAAGTAAATGTTTATATTGGTGGCTCACGAAACTCCTCTCCGCTCCACTATCGAATAGTACGCATGCATAAGAGTTATTGAGGAGAAACGTACCGGTAACCACCGTGGGATCCTCGACTGCTTCCCCATGTCCTATTGCCAGGACTCTTCCTACTCCACCAGCATTAGGGGCTTGTGCTTTGGGGCAATCTCTTTTGAAGTGACCTGCGTCTCCACAGTTGTAGCAGGTCCGGGTTGCCCCCGTACTGGCGACTTGGTTGATTGGTTGAGCCGGCGCTTTACAGAAACGAGCAGTGTGCCCCTTCCTGTCGCAGTTGTTACAGTGCATCTCCCTACAAGCACCATTGTGGTGAAAGTTGCACTTGTTGCACTTAGGTAGTTTTCCCGCATATGGCTTCGGTGGTGCTGGAGTGGTAGCAGTAGTGACAGTATTAGTGGCAGCATGGACAGCAACAATTTGTTGCTTCTTAGCGGGGTCCTGTGCTGGTTGGCTCTTCTTTTCGTTCCAGAACTTCCTTTTGTTGTTTCCTCCTTTTGATTTATCAGTGGTGGTGGTTGTAGTATTATGATCGGCTCGGTGGTCAACAAGTTGTTGTGCCAGCTCCCTGGCACTGTCAAAAGTAGTTGGCCTTGAAGCCAGGACACTACTTTGCATGTGGAGAGACAGTCCCCAAAGGTATCGCTCCACCTTTTTCTCCTCCGGAGTAACCATTGTTGGGCAGAGGAGAGCCAATTCATTGAATCGGGTGGTGTAGGTTTCAAGGTCAGAGCCCGTCATCCTGAGGTTCCAAAGTTCTTGTTCCAGCTTTTGAATTTCACCTCTCGGGCAGTACTCCTTCATCATCAACGCTTTTAGTTCTGCCCAGGTTATGGAGCTAGCCACTTCGAGAGTAAGTGACTTAATCCGGCAGTTCCACCAAGTAAGGGCCCGGCCGGTGAAGGTGAAGGCTGCGAACTTAACTTTGCTCGCTTCGGGGCAAGAGCACACCTGAAAGACTACTTCGGTCTTTTCAAACCATTGCATCAAAGCGATGACTCCCCCGCTTCCATTGAAGTTGTCGGGTTTGCCATTTGTGAAGTCTTTGTATGAACACTCTTTTGCACGCCACGTACTGTCTCCGTGGTTAGAGTGTGTAGCTCCCGATCCCGAACCACCAGCTCCGTTGGTCCCTATCTGCGACATTGCGGCCGCTACGGCTGCTGTTACTGCAGCCTGGAACATCGCGGGATCAAACTGTGGAGGCGGCGGCGGAGGAGGTGTTGCTGTGTTGCTGGAAGGTCTTGGTCTTCTCCTTGGCGGCATGATTCTGGCATAAGTCGTAAACCAATGTACTTTTAGTAAAAGTGTATTTATAGGGAGAGAAATCTTTTATACATAAAGTATATTATTACGTTGTTTTCCGGTATGTTTACGATACATACGATTTTATACTTTTTATTGACCCAATACATTGGGTTATGAAAGTATAAAATATTTTTATTATAGTAACACAAAATACTCCTATAGTATTTGTAAATGTTTAGTTTTGAGTTCTTAAAGTATCCTTTGTAGTATGTTATTAGGTTTGTTAGATTTGTTGTCCATCCTGACCATCCCCCGGTATATGCAAGTCAATTCCCGGACAGATATAGTTGATCAGGCTATATCCTTCCCAGACTTGATTTACATATACCAAGGCATACCCATAATGTACAACTCCTCTTCTTTTATTTTATGTTTTTCTAGTTATGACACTATGTGAGCATGTATGCATGTATTTATACTTTTAATAAAAAAAATCATTTATTTTCTAAAAGTATATTTATTTGAAAAATGCACAAATCAGAGACTATTAGTCCCAATTGTGTTTATAGTTTGTATATCTTATGTGGTTTGATATACTTAATTCACTATAAACTGCGCTCTGATACCAATCTGTCACACCCCCAAACCAAGGATGGCGGAAACGTCCGGGGGTGGAGGACTTCATGTATAGTATCATAACAACAATTGTAATAGTAATTCAAGCAAACACAACCAACATATATATAATTGAAAAAGTTACATCATTGTATGAATTACATGTTTACGAATCAATTACAATATGTTGATAAAATATGAAATAGTAGACGCCTTAGCGTCCCATCCTCTAAAGCACTTGATTACCTGTTTAATGATTTCCTGAGAATACAAGTTGGTTGAAAAAGTGTCAACACAAAGGTTGGTGAGTTCATAAGCTTTTGTTTGGTATTATTAAAAGCCTTTCGTTTGTAAAAGTAGTATTTGTGTTAGAAAAATCCAATATTTTCCTTAATGTGTAAATGTAGTCTTAAAACCCAAAGACCGAAATGTACAAGTAATTTGTCATATTTATAGTAAAACAATGCAAGTTTAAATCGACATAAACTCGTTAAATTTTAATGAAGTTCCCGTAAATTCCAATGTTTGTTAATACTTTATGTGAGTTTATTATAACCATACTATGACCAAGGTTGCCTAAAACGACGTTCTTCAGGCGTCGGAAATGTTATGACATTTGTCACCCCAGACCTATCGGTCTAACTGTTGCATGCAGTTTAGGTGTGGGTTTGTCAAACCCAATATAGATCTATACACAAGTATCACGCTCTCCCTCAAGGAGACTCTGG
The DNA here is from genome assembly GCF_052849685.1 of Lactuca virosa. Classification (NCBI taxonomy): domain Eukaryota; kingdom Viridiplantae; phylum Streptophyta; class Magnoliopsida; order Asterales; family Asteraceae; genus Lactuca; species Lactuca virosa. The sequence continues at coordinate 63,574,078 of NC_136427.1, read as the reverse complement.
TTACAATACAGGACTTAATGGTAAGTTGAAGTAAATGTCTCACAAAGTCATTAACGGAATTACGTGTTATGAAAATTTGGTACCGTATGGCCGTACCTTGCTTAATGAAAATATCCTTTGTATAAATGTACCCTTTTTAAATGTATGTGTTATGTAATGTATCATAAACTATACCTATTATAGTTTATCAACCAAGGGTAGTACGTGGTAATGTATGCAAACTATATTCAAAATAGTTTATTTAATGTTTGAATGTATCTATTGTACTTTGATTTTAATCACTTGTTATTCTTTGTATTTTATATGACCAAATCCATTTGTAAACTGATGTGTGTCTAAATATTAAGACAAAATGTCATATATTGCAGTAACATATAATCACATAAAGATATACACCTTGCTCAACATGTTACAAGGTGATATGAAATTAACAGCAACTTTTCGTTAAAAACAGTTTCTGTTACCGTTCTTAGAAAATTTATAGAAAAATCATCAAAGCTCTAAATCCAAATCCGCAAATTTTGAGAGTTTGGAATATGAGTCTAGTTTGTTCGTAAATTTTATCATGATTTTTAGTGATCTCTAACAGAGGTGAAAATGTTCATAATCACAGACTGGTCCGGGTTTGCCTCTGAAATGACAGGCAGTTTTGTAAAAATCACCATAAATTGTAAACAAAATCATATGGAGATGTGCAAGTAGCCATTTTAAAGCTAAGAGTTTGAACTACTTGCACCTGAAACAGTTTTGAGAACTAAAATATTTAAGTTGACCAAAACAGTCTGTGATTAACGTCCATCTTTTCTGATGTAATCTGTTAGAAAAAGTTTAATTGTGTTCTTGATGATTTTACTTGTATTCCCCCCTTAAAACTTAAGAAAAACATGTAAGTGTACGGGTATGAACTCACCTTATGTGGTTTCAGTAGATGAAAGTGAGAGAGAGGAAGTGTTCAACTCAAGAACACTAAGAAGATGTCTTGATGATTCGAGAATCTAACACCGAATAAGATGGAACTTGTGTAAGATATCAATGATTTGAGTAGAATGGAGTTTAATAATTATGTGAATGATGAAGATACTTACTAATTGAAGAAAGAAATCCCTGGAGAAAGCCTTGAAGTTCTTGAAGTTAAGAGAAAAGATGAGAGAATTTTGGAGAGTGTTCTTGGTTGCTAAGTGTAGAATGAAAGAGTTTTATGGAGAATGAGGAGAGAGGATCAATCCTCCAGCTCTTAGAACGTGGGAAGAGCTGGAGATTGGCTGTAAAGGTCCACTAAGGAGACAAGGGGTAGTGGGAAAGAGTGGCTAATCATAGAGTGAGGTGGTAGTGGTTTGCTTTTGCCATAAATTAAGGAAAAGCAAATATTCCCTCAATAATTAGTTCAATCACCAATTCTTTTAATATATTTTATAAAAACCCTGGAGATTTATATATTTTGGGGCCTTAGTTTATAAAATAAAGTTTTGGGTGAAAATCCCACGTTAAAATAATGAAAAACGGAGTTAAAACGAAGTCGTAGTCGAAAAACCGGTAAATCGCTTCGGACTTCGGACCCTCGGACCTTCGCTTCGGACCTTCGGACCCTCGCTTCGGACCTTCGGACCCTCGCTTCGGACCTTCGGACCCTCGCTTCGGATCAGAGGCCTCGGATGCGAGGCTTCGGATGCGAGGCTTCGGTCCAGAAGCTTCGGTTTCGGATCCTTAAAGCTATTTTACTCGTTTTTACCCCGTTTCAAGCGATTTTTGACCCGGTCAAGGGTCGAGATGACCCAAATGATTACAAAAAGTTAAAGTAACTTTTGAGAGAGATTTGGGAGAGATTTCAAATAGAAAGAGATAGAGTGAAAACGATTTAGAGAGGTTTCGTTTGTGATTAATTTGAGTGTCCGGCTTCACAACGCAAGGTTCGTAAACCCCATTAAACCGTGTTTTAGTGTCTTACACAATCCCGATGATTGTGTAATAGTGTTTTATCGCTTTGGTTCGTTGTTTAGCACTTGTTAAGGCTAAGGAAAATCAAACACATGAACTTTCCAAATGATGATTTCTCATTAAAATAGCGAATTGTATAGTGATTACATAACGTAAACCCTAGCATACAAGGGTTATTGGAGTTGAGCGGTTTGACTTGTTGACTTTGAATTTACCGAAATTTGACGGTTGTCACACCTAAATTCTTTCATTGATCGCAGGTATTATGTGACGAGCAATATGATGAAAAATGGTATATTGACAGTGGTTTCTCACGTCACATGACTGGTCGAAAGGAAAATTTGAGAGATTTTCAAAGCTTGGAAAATGCAGGTGTTGTGAAGTTTGGAAACAATCATAAATGTCAAGTGAAAGGCTATGGGAAAGTAACGAATGGTCAGTTTACTGTAAATCGTGTTGCTTATGTCGAAGGACTGAAACATAATTTGATAAGCGTTTCGCAACTCGTTGTGGGCACTGGCAATCAAGTTGTGTTTAACGAAGAAGGGAGTATTATCTTAAAGGTTGAAACGAACGAAGTGTTGCTGAAGTCAAAACATTTTGGGGATTTGTTTACTCTTGATCTAAAACCGATTGTTGGGAAACCTTTAGTTTGTTTACTTTCGAAAGCCACATCTGATGTTAGCTGGTTATGGCATCGTCGTTTATCACATTTAAATTTTCGAAATTTAAATAAGTTGGTACTTGATGATCTTGTTCGAGGCTTACCGGTTTTAAAATTTGACAATGATACCTTATGTGCAGCTTGCGAACAAGGGAAACAGCATAGGAAAGGACATCCAATTTTGATAGATTCGAAAATTGTGGAACCTTTGGAACTTCTTCACATTGACCTTTGTGGACCATCAACTGTTGAAACTCTCAACAAGAAACGGTACATTTTGGTTATTGTTGATGATTTTTCACGATTTACTTGGGTATATTTTCTCAGGTTAAAATCTGAGGTTGCTCAAACAATGATCGAGTTTATAAAGAAAATTGAAATAAGTCTGAAGAAAAATGTTCGAAAGATCAAAAGTGATAATGGGTCTGAGTTTAAGAACAAAGTGTTGGATTCATACTTAACAGAAAAAGGAATTTCGCATAACTTCTCTTCGCCATATACACCTCAGCAAAATGGTGTGGTTGAAAGACGAAATAGGTCACTTTGCGAAGCAGCAAGAACTATGTTGACATATGCAAATCTTCCTCAATATCTGTGGGCTGAAGCAGTTTCGACAGAATGTTTCACTCAAAATCGATCTTTTATTCATCATCGATTCAATATCACTCCGTATGAAATCATCAATAACCGAAAACCTAATGTCAAATTCTTTCATGTTTTTGGTTGCACGTGCTTTATAATGAATCTTAAAGATAGCCTTTAAAAATTTCAAGTTAAGGCTGACGAAGGCATATTTTTGGGATATTCGCACAATTCGGTTGCATACAGAGTGTTAAATAAGCGCACAAGAAAAGTCGAAGAGACATTCAATCTTACTTTTGATGATTATTATGTTAAACAAGTTGAAAAGCAATTTGAACAAAAACCAATTATTAATGAATCATCTGATGAAACTGAAGAATCAAATTCATCTGACTTTGATTATGATTTAATTTTTGGTATTCCTGACAGGGCTGTGGATGCTGAAGTTCATGCGAATGATAATCATCACTCTGAATCTTCGAAGCATATAGATGACTTGGACATTCCTCAAACTCTTGCTGATAGGATCTCAACAACGAATTCTTCAGAAGTTGGCGAAAGTATGCATAATAATCCAGTGGAGGGGGATCACTTGGATTCGAATACTCTGGTTGAGGGGGAGCATTCTTTCGAGGGGGAGAATAGGAGAATAGTTGAATTTGTTGAGGGGGAGCATCTTGTTGAGGGGGAGCATCAGAATGATAATCCAGTCGAAAGTAGACATAATGATGACAATATGATAAGTCTTGATCAAAATGATGAATTTCACGAAATGAATGATAATCTTTCTCTTACAGAATCTGAAAATGAAGAGATGTACGAAGATGCACCTTTAGAATTTGATCTGGCATATCCATCGTTAGAGAAATGGACAAGGACTCATCCTATAGATCAAGTCATTGGGAATCCTCAAGATGGAGTATTAACAAGAGCTCAAATTCGTGCAAAGAATGAGGTATTAAATACTCATCAAGAATTTTGCATGTTCAATGTTTTCATCTCGAAAATTGAACCAAAAACAGTTAAGGTTGCAATGGAACACTCAGATTGGGTTGTTGCAATGCAATCTGAACTGGCTGAATTCGATAGAAACAAGGTTTGGCGATTAATTCCTAAACCTGAAAATGTTTCGATTGTCGGGTTAAAATGGATTTTCAAAAACAAAAACCGACAAAGATGGAAATATTGTACGAAATAAAGCACGTTTAGTTTTAAAAGGATATTCGCAACAAGAAGGGATTGATTATGAAGAAACCTTTGCCCCTGTTGCAAGACTCGAGGCTGTTCGAATATTTTTAGCTTATGCAGCTCATAACGATTTCAATGTCTATCAAATGGATGTGAAATGTGCTTTTCTCAATGGTGAACTTGAAGAAACTGTTTACGTTGAACAACCTCCAGGTTTCGTAAATGAAATGCATCCTGATCATGTATACATTTTAGATAAAGCTGTATATGGGTTAAAACAAGCACCAAGAGCATGGTATATAACTCTTACCGGTTTCTTAAAACAGTCGAAATTTAAACAAGGATCAGTTGACCCCACATTATTTCGAAAGAAAGTTGGGAATCATCTAATGCTTGTTCAAATTTATGTCGATGATATTATTTTTGGCTCTACTGACCCTGCTTTGTCTAGTGAATTTGAAAATTTGATGAAAAGCCAATTTGAAATGAGCATGATGGGTAAAATCAATAATTTTCTTGGTTTAAAGATTCATCAAAGCAGAGAAGGCATTTTCATCTATCAGGAAAAGTATACAAGGAATTTGCTCGAAAAATTTGGAATGACAAATAGCACGAAGCTAAGAGTTCCAATGGCAGTTGGCACAAGGCTATCACCTTCGTTAGAAATGCCTGTGGTTGATATTACCTTATACAGAAGCATGATAGGTTTATTGCTTTATCTTACTGCAAGTAGACCTGATATCCTGTTTTATGTATGTAATTGTGCTAGGTATCAAGCAAATCCACGAGAACCACATTTAACTGCTGTGAAGAATATCTTTCGTTATCTCAAGGGAACAATTTCGTTAGGATTGTGGTATCCTTCGAAAACAGGATTTTTCATTCAGGCATTTTCAGATGCAGATCTAGGAGGGTGTAGTTTGGATCGAAAAAGCGCAACTGGTGGTTATCAATTTTTGGATGGAAAGTTGGTTAGTTGGCAGTCGAAGAAGCAGACGTGTGTTTCGATTTCTACTGCTGAAGCTGAATATGTTGCAGTTGCTGCTTGTACTTCACAAATTATTTGGATCCAAAGTCAATTACGAGATTATGCCATTAATATGAAAAAGATTCCATTGTATTGTGATTCACAAAGTGCTATACGCATTTGTCATAATCCAGTACAACATTCGAAAACAAAACATATAGCTTTTCGTTATCATTTTATCAAAGATCATGTGGAAGATGGCAACATTGAAGTTAATTTTGTAAAAACAACTTATCAGCTTGTTGATATTTTTACAAAAGCTTTGGATGAAAAATCATTTGTTCGAATTTTGACAGGATTGGGAATGATCGAAGCAAGTTCAGTTCCAGGAATGATTTCGAATGTATAACAACGTAGTGTCATATAATATGACGATTCAGAGGTCATCATGATTCATTCAGAGGCTGATAGTATTAACCATTCAGAGGTTACTGTTAATAGTCAACGCTTCGACATGCTTCGTCTTCGTGACATTGAGCATTTTGGTTTGGAGTAACACTTTTCGTTAGATTTCCAAATTTCTTTTGTATTTCACTTTCATTTTCGAAAAATTAAAAACAACAAAAAGATTTTCCTTCTGTTTTGTAATTTTATTTTCGAAAAATCAAAAACAACAAAAAGATTTTACTTCTGTTTTGTCATTTTATTTTCGAAAATTCAAAAACAACAAAAAGATTTTATTCCTGTTTTGTCATTTTACTTTCGAAAAATCACAAAATCCAAAAAGATTTTTGTTCTTTTGTTCTTTATCTTTTGTTTGAACAGATTTCACGAAGGACATACAAGGGTCATGCTTGTATTTCTCTGGGAAGGTACAATTTCGACAACTTTGTACTAGTTAGATTGTCCCTAGAAGCATGCTGCAGCATGTCGACCCAAGCCTCCATAGACTCAATGTGTGTTTACGAAAGCCTTAATGAAATTTTTCTTACGAAAATTTCTTCCCAAGTCAGGCTTATATTCACATTAGTCAAATGAGCTACCTTACTCTTCTCAAATGAGTTAAGAGTTGTATGTTTGGTCCAATCATAACAGAGGTACAAGTGTTTTCGTGAACCAATCTTTTTCATCACCAAATTTCTTACACTTACACACATGAAGACATATGTCCAAGAGATCTTTGATTCAACCAATCAAGATTTAGACATGTCAAAATTCTGTGTTAATGATCTGACATCATGAGGCCGTGATGAAAGTGAAACCCAACACTATATCTTCGTAAGGAATTGACGGGGAACTATGTTCCAGTTTTGACGAAACATTTGTTTCAGTACCACTTTTCGAAACTCCAAATCATATTCATTTATTATGAGTAATCTTGATCAAACTATCGAAACCCATGATGTTTGTTACCCAACAGGATTCAGTAACAATTCTTTCATGAATATGATTTCCGTGTGAGTTTCATTTGCTTTCGAAGTTACTTTCAAAATAATTCAAAGCATACTTGTCACTGACTACACCGGTCAGACAAGTAATTTCGGTTACAATTACTCACCTTATGTTTAGGTTGATATGTAACGAAATTATAAACTACCCATGAAGCCTTATAAAAGAAGCCCTTCGACACTTCTCTATAAGTATTCGATTGAATTCACGGGAACATACACAAGTAGTTGATTATCTCTCTTGATAATTAACGAAGTAACCTTTGCCTGGGGTTTGTTTGCTTTTGTGTCAAATTTTTTAAGACATCACATATCCAAATTTTTGTTAATTTGCTTCTTATCTTTTCTTTGGCACACAGCACTCACGAAATCCTTGAGGTTCTGAGTAATACCAACTCAGGCTGATGATTTCAAACATCTGGCACATGACTTCGCTTTTTATCCCAAAAGTGAAAGAGCCTTACCTTCATCCGAAGATTGGTCACGGTTACAATTCAATTGAGATAAACGATCTGACTGTTTGAAAAGACGTTTTGTATTCAGTCCGGGTTTCTAGGTGATGTGACAGCTACTTTTTGACGCATGGCTACTTTATCGGCAGAATGATGCGAGATTCAAGGTGCCACGTCGGATCTCATTTAATGCCAGTCCCGCTTCAAATTCAAACACTAGGGTTACATATAAAAAGGGGAATCAAAGCGTGTTCTCAGTTTATGCTTCCAAACGAAAAATTCCCAACTTTTCTCTGAAAATTTCTGATTATTCTTCAAAGCTTCAACAAACCCCAATCATGGCCAGTTCTGTTGATGTCGTTGTTCAATCCCAAAACACTGAAGATGTTACTTCTCAACCCATAATGAAGATTCAAGGCACAAACTATCAAGTTGAAGATGATGTTTCTCTCTATCCAGACGAATTGAAGATGTTGGTAGTTGCATTGAAGAGTTCTGTTCTTTCCACTGCCATGTTTAATTCTTTTGCAGTTCCACTTTCATGGCTTTCTCAAGCAGGATCCACTGCTACGTACATCAAAGCAATGGATATCATCACTTTTCAACTGGTGAATGACAAGAAGATCCAATTGTCCAAGAAGATTTTTTGTCAGATTCTTGATATCCCTAATTCTCCAATCTATACTGATCTTTCTTCTGCACAAATCATCCATATGTTGAATGAGATGGGTTATCAACCCCCACTCACCAATATCAGTGATTTCAAGAAGTCAGGACTTCCAACTGTTTGGAATTTTCTTCGGAATCTTTCTACGTTGCTTGACTGGTCGCAGTGTAGGTTTGGACAAAGGTCGAATGGAGGTGTATGCAATGGTAGTTGGGTTGTATTATGATATCACTGTGGATTATTCTACACAGCTATGGAATGAATTTCAAAAGAGTGTAGAAAACACGAATGTTGTTCAAGGGATTTCGTGTGCTAGATATTGGAGTTTAATTATTTGATATTTCTATGCCAAAGAGGGAATTGCAGTGCCTACTGATGAGGAGACTGATGAATTCATCAAGTATCAATTTCCGAAGGAGGTCACGGATGATGCTGAAATCTTTACACACATTGCACGAATTCCAGATGCAATGTTACATCGTGTTGATCCAACGAATTTGGTTCTAATGGAGTATTTAGAAACCATCAATCTTGATGATGGGTCTGGGAAGTTGTTGCCAAAAGAAACAGGTGGTCCTTCGAAGAAGTCTCGCAAAACCAAGAAGGATGCAACAATTACTCCTGAGAAACCTATACAGGAGCCAAAGAAAAAGAAATCACCACCAAAACAGACGAAGCCAAATGCACAAGTTTCAACTGTTGTGGTTGAATCGGTCGAGCCTGTTGTTGATACTCAAGAAAAAGAAACAATTTCATCAAAATCAAGTATTTTTCGAAGGGTTAAGAAAAAGTCTTGTAGATCACGAAATGCTTTCTGATGGTTCCTTTAAGTCTTCTTCTATGGTTCGTAAACCATATCTGAATCATCAAGGCATTCTCATTCGTGAGGTTCCATCTCCTGTTTCTCCTTCTTCCAAGAAACGAAGAGCTGAAGATGTTGCTACACATATTTCGAAGAAGAAGTTGAAGAAAAGAAAGATGGTTCTTCAAGCAGAATCATCCGAAGGGGAGAAAGTTCCTGAAACTCCTGAAGCTACAATTCTCCAATCAACATCTATTCCTGAGCAGACTAAGGTCACACCACCCGAAGTTTCGTTAACTGAATCAGTTCTTGAGGAGGTTCGAACTTCAGACATCAATACACACGTATTTGATATGGATGTAAATGTCAATATGGGTGAAGGAAATTCGAATAAAGAACTTGTTGTTTCTACTCAAGGTATTCCTGCATCTTCTGCTACTTTTGTTTCTTTACCTCCATTCATTGTACCTATCTCGAACACTACCAATTCACCCACCTTTGAAACCATTCTCACCCAACCCATCACTACTTTGTTCTCATCGAAAACCACTGATCCACTTCAAAATACTGAGGATACTGATCTTGACGAAGGGGCTTTTGGGGGAACATTTGAAGAGATGGAATTTGACGAAGAAGAAGAAACTTTCCCTAACAACATGTTAATGACGATGAAGCAGTTTAAAATATTGAATAAGAAGATGAATTCAATTATTCAGTCTCAAGCTGACATGGGGGGGAAGTCAATCTCTTTCAAGTTTGGAACTTGACGTTATGCTCAAAGCATTCGAAGCCAGGATGGTTAGTAAAGTGTCTGGCATGCTTCAAGATTCTGAATCTAAAATCTTGGAGAAGGTGGATCAAAGTGATAAGTGTAACGAATTGCGAGTGAAGTCTCACTCTTCGAACTTTGTGAGTGAAGTTCAAGATTTACGAAGGGTGGCTAAAGAAAGACATGTCTTGTTTATTAAAGATGTGAAGCAAGTACGCGAAGATGTCAACCTAAAGCTTCAAGAACTTTGTGAAGACATGATTAAAGAGATTGCTAGTGCTCAGAAAGACTATGCATCTCTAAATCAAAAGGTGGATATTATTTGTGAGGCTGTCACAAAATATGTCAAGTTGTATGAAGGCTTGAGTCCTCAAGTTAGTCAACTTTCAACAGATAACAGTCGAAGCTTTGTGGAGCTTACATCTTTGTTAAAAGAGTTGAAAGACTTGTCCACCACACCTGTTCCCTCTTCGATCATAACTCCAGAATTCTTGTCTCAATAGTTTTCTCAGTTCGAGGTTGTGTTGCACAAACAGTTGGCTCCGTTATCCTAGTTTTCAAGTCTACTACCAACAGATTCCCCACCTGTTGTCACAGGGGTGCAAGGGGGAGAAAAGAAGGTTGGTAATGCGAAAATTGGTGAGGTTTTGCATGAAGCTGTGAAAACTGTTGGGAAGATTTTTCAAACAACAATTCCATTGTCAAAGCCAATTGTCTCAACTGTTGGGCCTGTTACTTCGACAGTTATTACAACAATACCAATTTCCACGAAGCCAACTCCAAGACCAATTTCTAAAGGAATTATGATTGGGGAAGGTGGCAGTAGTTCGAAGCCCAAAGAAGTTGTTGATAGTTCTTCGATCAAAGACAAAGGGAAAACAATTTTGGTTGAAAAGTCTAAAGAAGAGAAGAAAGCTGAAGCTGAAGCTGAGCTAGAGAAGCTAAGAGTTTTTCAAAGCATTTTATGTCTTCGTGCAAATGACCCACCTGGTATGAACAAGGGTGATCCTGCGAAGCATTACAACTACGAAACGATTGAAGCAAAAGTTGCATATAATCATATGTATGCTTTTGAGAAGAAGCCGAAGCAAAGTTATGTTGTTGTTAACACTGATATGAGACAACTGGATTTCCCAATAAATGAAATGATGTTCATTATGGCTCAGTACAAGATTGCTGAGAAATTCGATAATGATGATGATTACACATACATGAAGCTCAGGTTTCATGCTGTTCTAGGGAAACTTCCTGGAGAAATATGGTCACTTGTGAAGATAAAGAAGGTGATCAGTATTAAGAAGGATGTTTTGTTCGAGAACATGATGCAGAACCTTCGTTTTTATGTTGCAAGGGCGAATGGTCAGGAATGTGATTTCTCTGTAGCTGATTTTCCACTGATGAACATGTATGATCTTATACAAGTTGCATTACTTTTGAAAGATAAAAATGCTTCTTAACTTCGAGAGACTGATCCAGAAGTGTTTCGTCTTGGTCTAGCTCATATCAAAATATTCATAGATAACTACTATGAGTGTTTGGCCCTAACAGATGTGGAGTTAGCAACTGCAAAGGGGTTGGAAGTGAAAGTACCCATGGAACCAACGAAGACTCAACCTGAGTTAAAGAAGTATGTTGATGGAGAAATATGCTTAAAGCCTTTTGGCATGGTCTTCGCAGGAAAGGATAAAAATGGAAAAGCCAGGAGATTCTTGTTCCAAGCATGCGAAGTGGAGAGATACACAACGTCCCAGTATACGAACTTTATTGTTCGTATGAATAGATGCAAGAAGAATAACGAAGGGGACAAGAAAGAGTTGAAGAAGATTATTTCTTGGTACTCTGAAATCCGAAGGGTGATGCTGTATGTTATACAGATTCTTTTGAACTGAAGATGGTCGACATTATTACAAAGGGGGAGAATGTAAGGGTCGAAGACCAGTTGTAATATGCCGAAGACCTAAGTTTATTTTACAAGGCATTTTTATGTAACGAAGCGTACTGTTTAGTCCTTGTAATTTTTTGTGTGCTTTCTCGTTTCCTATAAATAGGGACATTACTTAGAGTTAGATAAGAGTCTTTGTACAACTTGTCTATCTTCTCTCTGTAATAGTTGAAAGCATAATAGAGCTGAAACCATATCATATTTACATCGTGTGTTCAATCTCCATTTGTTTAACTCTGATTTGATTCATACTTAATTCCACACTTCATGACTATGGTGTTGCAACAGACTTAAAACTACCTAACTCTATATACAAAGGATTTCTAGAACAGAACATAAAGTTAAAATACTATAGGAGTATTTTATGATACTATAAGATAACAACAAGTTTAAAACTTACCAAGTTCATACCATTAAAATACTATAGGAGTATTTTAGGCACTATAAATAACCTACGTGAAAAGTTAAAAAGACCTTTACTGGTAGGTCTATAATTTCGGAGTGTATACTCCCAAGGTTTTATATAATTGAGATTTTATAGACTTAGAATTGGTGATCTATGCTCTACTTCCTGTTCCTTGTTTGGTTGTGGTTTTAGAGTAGGTGATGAATCAAATAATCGAGTGTAAAATGAATCAGAGTATAAAATCAAGTAAGAATGCGAAATTGAACATCGGATGTAAATATGATCTTGTTTCAGCTCTATTACGCTTTCAAATGTTTACAGAGTACAAAGACAGGTCTGTAAAAACTCTTATCTAACTCTAGTAAATATCCATATTTATAGGGAACAGAAAGCGTACAAAAAATATACTAAGGCATAGACACTTAAGCTTCGAATAAAAGCGCCTTAGTAAAATAGATTACAAAACATTCGAAGAGTGCAAAATACATTTCGACTAATTACGACATTTTAACCCATACAATCTCCCCCTTTGTAATCATAGTCGAACTTCTTAATTTGTAAGAAGCTGGATGGAATACAGCATCACTCTTCGAATTTCCGTGTACCAGGAAATAATCTTCTTTAGCTCTTTCTTATCTCCTTCATTGTTCTTATTACAATGATTCATACGAACAATTAAGTTCGTATATTGAGACGTTGAATATCTTTCCACTTCGCATGCCTGGAATAAGAAATGTTTTGCTTTTCCAGCCTTGTCTTTTCCTGCGAAGACCATCCCAAAAGGCTTCAAGCAAATTTCACCATCAGCATACTTTTTCAATTCTGCTTGAGTCTTCGTAGGAGCCATTGGGGCTTTTATTTCCATACCTTTAGTTGTAGCTAACTCCACATCTGTTAGAGCCAAGCACTCATAATAATTTTCGATGAAAATCTTGATGTGAGCAACCCCAAGCTTAAATTCATCAGGTTCAGTGTTTTGAAGATATGAAAACGATTTGTCTTTCAGAATCAATGCAACTTGTATAAGATCATACAAGTTCATTAATGGAAAATCTGCAATTGTAAATTCGCAAATATTTCCATTTGCCCTGGCAACCACATACTTGATATTTTGGACTGTGTTTCCGAACACCACATCCTTTTTCATACTGATTACTTTCTTGATCTTTATCAAAGACCAAACTTCCTCAGGGGCTTTTGCAAGAACAGCATGAAATCTAAATTTCATGTGTGTACCATCATCCTTTTCTTTGAAATTTCCTTCTGCTTTAAATTGAGGCATGATGAACATCATTTCATTTATCGGAAAGTCCAGTTGACTTGAATCAGGATTCGTAACCATATAACTTTGTTTTGGTTTCTTCTCAAACGAATACATATGATTAAAAGCTACCTTGGCCTCAATTGTTTCATAATTGTAGTGTTTGGACGGATCACCTTTGTCCATACCCTTCAGATCACTTGCACGCTGAGTCATTATGCTTTGAATCAACCTTAGCTTTTCAATTTCAGCTTCTGCTTCGGCTTTCCTTTCTTCTTTCGATTTTTCCACCACTATTGTTTTCCCTTTATCTTTCAAGACTGAATCATCTTTCACATCCTTTGTTTTCGAACTACTCCCAACAGTATCAGTAGGTTTACCAATCACAATTCCTTTCGAAATTGGTCTTGTAATTGGCATAGTTGTTACGACTGTTGAAGTAATCGGCCCAGCAGATGCTATAACTGGCTTTGTTGTTGGGATCTTTGAAGAAAACATCTTTCCTACAACCTTCGCATCATCACCACTAGCCTTCAAATCACCTGTTTTTCTTTCTCCCCCTTGCACCCCTGTGAAAATAGGTGGGGCATTTGTGGTTGGAAGAAGGCTTGATATGCGAGAGAGAGGAGCAAGTTGCTTGTTGAGAATTGCTTCGAATTGTAGGAACTTTTGAGATAAAAATTCAGGAGTAATCAGGGAAGAAGAAACCGGCTGGACAGATAGTTCTTTTAATTCCTTTAGCAAAGTAATCACTTCCAAAAAGTTGGTACGTTCTATTGTTGAAAGTTGAGTAAGTTGAGGACTCAAACTTTCATACAATTTGACAAATTTTGTGACAGCGTCACAAATAATATCAATCTTCTGATTCAGAGATGCATATTCTTTTTGAACATTTGCAATCTCTTTTTGCATATCTTCGCGAAGTTCACGAATCTGCAAATTGACATCCTCCCTGACTTTCTTTACGTCTTGAACAAAGAGAACATGCCTTTCCTTTGTTACATTCTTTAATTCTTTCATATCTCCGGCAAAATTCGAAGTTTGAGAATTGATTCGTAGTTCATTGTTTTGATCACTATGATCAACCTTCTCCAAAATTCGTGATTCAGAGTCTGTAATCATCCCAGATACTTTACTTACGACTCTGGCTTCGAACATTTTCAACAAAGTATCAACCTCTAAACTTGAAACAGACGAACCACCCCCCAGATCAGCTTGAGATTGAATTATAGAATTCAACTTCTGATTCAAAATTTTAAATTGCTTCATTGTCATCAGCATATGATCTGGAAAATCCTCTTCTTCTTCATGAAACTCTAATTCCTCAAACGTACCTCCAAAGCCCTCATTATCTATTTCTGTCGCCATAAAAACGGTTTCTTGAACGGTTGAATTAGGTTTGGGTGTATCAGTGGATTATGAAGAAAAAATAGAAGTAAAGGGTTGATTGATAATGTTTTCGAATGTAGGGGAATCAGTGGTTGAAGTAATTGGAATAATTGGTGGAGGTAAAGAAACAATATGTTCGAAGGCTATAGAAGTTGGATGACCTTGATCTTCTTTCTTCGAATCTCCTTCACCCATATTGACATTTGCATCCGTATCAGATACGTTTGCAGGGATGCCTGAAGTTCGTACCTCCTCAGAAACTGATTTGGCAACCGAATCTTCGGGTGGTATGACTATTGTCTGCTCAGGAGTTGAACTTTCTGCGTGAAGAGTTACTTCTGGTGTTTCAGGAATTCTTTCATCGTCATCTTCTGTAGACTCAGTAGAAAGCATAAGCTTTCGTGTCTTCTTCTTCTTCTGCTTTGACAGATGTTTGGCCATATCCTCAGCCCTTCGTTTCTTGGACAATGGAGAAACAGGTGCTGGCATTTCTCGAATTAAAACACCTTGATGAGTGACTTGAGGTTTTCGGACCACTTTATGTGTTGGAGACTTGATTTTATGTGTTGACTTCATTTTGATTCTTCGAAACATACCGGTCTTCGAAGGAATGATCACTTGCTCTTGAGTATCTTCAACAACAGGCTAAATCAATTGTGTCTCAGCAACAGACACTTCAACTGTAAGAAGCTTCTTCTTTGGAGATTTCGAAGATTTCAACTCTGTGATTTTGTTTTCAAAAGAAGTAGTTTCATTCTTCTTTGACCGCTTGGATTTCTTGTCTTCCCTTTCCAATAGTATCCCAGTTTCGACAGTAGAATCAATAGTTTTCAAATATGTCACTAAGACAGAATTCGAAGGATCAACTCTTTTGAGCATTGCATCAGGAATACGAGCAACAGATGGAAAATTCTGAGCACTATCTGTGAGATCCTTCGGATAGTGGTACGATTGAAAAACAGCTTTTTCCTCATCATTGGGTACCAAAATCCCTTCCTTGTTGTAAAAATATTGCAAAATCAAGCTCCCGTATCGTGCACACGAAATACCATGAAGAGCATTCATGTGTTCTACACTCTTTTGGAATTCCTTCCACAATTGTGTAGAATAATCCACTTGAAGATCATAGTATAGCCCAGCAACCATGGCATATACCTCCATTCTTCCTTTATCACGACCAACTGTTCTCCTAGTTAAACATCTAAGAAAAATACCAAATAAGAAATTCCAGATACTTAGAAGACCAGATTTCTTAAAATCACTAATCTTGGATAGTTGAGGCTGATATCCCATCTCATTAAACATATGAACGATTTGAGGGAATGTGAAAGCAACATACGGAGGTGAATTCGGAATTTCAAGAATTTAGCTAAAGCGTTTCTTTGATAATCTGACCTTTTTGTCATTCACCAGATGGAAAGTAATGGTATCAGAAGCTTTGTTGTAAGTAACGGTTGATCCTGCTTGAGAAAGCCATGACATTGGAACTGAGAATGAACTGAACATCGCCTTAGACAAAACAGAGCTCTTCAAGGCAACGATTAACATCTTCAATTCGTCTGGGTATTTAGATACATCACCCTCCAAGTAATAGTTAGTTGCTTGAATCTTCATAATTGGTAATGAAGATACATCGTCAGTGGTATGAGAAGGATCAGCATCAACATGAACAGAAGTCGCCATTGTTAGGGTTTGAAAACTTTGAAGATCAGAGAATTTGGGAATTTTTCTTTTTGATCGCGTAAACTGATAATGAACCCTTGAATCTCTTTTTATATGTAACCCTGAAGTTTGAATTTGAAGCGGGATGTATATTTAATGATATCTGACGTGGCACCTTGAAAATCGGACCATTACTGCGTAAAAGTGGCCATGCGTCAAAAAGTAGCTGTCACATCACCTTGAAATCCGGATAGAATACCATACGTCATTAAAAACAGCCTGTATTATTATCCCCAAGAAGATTGTAACCGTCAGAACCCTTCGTATGGAAGCAAGGCTCTTTCACTTTTGGGATGAAAAGTGAAGTCATATGCCAGATGTTTGAAATCATCAGCCTGAGTTGGTATTACTCAGAACCTCAAGGATTTTGTGAGTGCAGTGTTCCAAAGAATTTAGACGAGAAACAAAGATAAGAAAATTTTGGGATACTGTGATGTCAAAATATTAATTTGACACGAAGGCAGATGTTTGATCACGCAACTGACTTTGAATCCATATAATTTGTGATGTGCAAGCAGCAGCAGCTACATATTCTGCTTTAGCTGTTGAAATTGATACACATGTTTGCTTTTTCGACTGCCAGCTCACCAATTTGCCATCGAGAAATTGACATCCACCACTTGTGCTTTTTCTATCAAGATTACAACCACCCAAGTCTGCATCCGAATAAGCTTGGACAAAGAACCCAGTTTTCGAAGGATACCACAATCCTAACGAAATTGTTCCTTTAAGATAACGAAATATATTCTTCACGACAGAGAACATGATATCAGGTCTACTTGCTGTAAGATAAAGTAATGAACCAATCATGCTTCTGTAAAGAGTTAGGTCAACTGCAGGTTTATCTAACGAAGGTGTCAACTTTATGCCTGTTGCCATAGGAACTCGTAACTTTGTGCTATTCGTCAATCCAAACTTCTCTAGCAGATTCTTCGTATATTTTTCTTGATTAATAAAAATTCCTTCTCTGCTTTGACGAATATTCAGTCCAAGAAAATTATTGATTTTTCCCATCATGCTCATTTCGAACTTACTTTTCATCAAATTTTCGAATTCTCTAGATAAGGCAGGGTCAGTTGAGCCAAAAATAATATCATCAACATAAATTTGAACAAGCATTAGATGATTCCCAACTTTCTTTCGAAATAATGTGGGGTCAACAGATCCTTGTTTAAATTTAGATTGTTTCAAAAATGAAGTAAGAGTTGCATACCATGCTCGTGGTGCTTGTTTTAAACCATAAACTGCCTTATCTAAAATATAAACATGATCTGGATATTCTTCGTTAATAAAACCTGGGGGTTGTTCCACGTAAACTGTTTCTTCAAGCTCTCCATTTAAAAATGCACACTTCACGTCCATTTGATAGACATCAAAGTCTTTGTGAGCTGCATAAGCCAGAAATATACGAACAGCCTCGAGTCTTGCGACAAGGGCAAAAGTTTCTTCATAGTCGATTCCTCTTGTTATGAATAACCTTTAACAACAAGTCTGGCTTTGTTTCGAACGATATTTCCATCTTAGTCGGTTTTGTTTTTGAAAATGCATTTTAACCCGACAATCGAAACATTTTCAGGTTTAGGAATTAATCTCCAAACCTTGTTTCGTTCAAATTCAGACAATTCAGATTGCATAGCAACAACCCAATCTGAGTGTTCCATTGCAACCTTAACTGTTTTTGGTTCAATTTTAGAGATGAAAACATTGAACATGCAAAATTCTTGATGAGTATTCAATACCTCATTCTTTGCACGAATTTGAGCTCTTGTTAAAATACCCTCTTGTGGATTTCCAATTATTTGATCTTTCGGATGATCTCTTGTCCACTTTTCCAATGGAGGATAAGCTGGATCAAATTCCAAAGGTGCATCTTCGAATAAATCATCATTCTCTGAACCTGCAATCGAACAAACATCATCAAAATCATTATTATTCTCACTGTTTTCTAAATGCTCCCCCTCAACATCAGCATTCAATCTCTCATTCTCCCCCTCGAAAGAATGCTCCCCCTCAACTGGAGTGTTCGAATCCAAGTGCTCCCCCTCCACTGGATTATTTTGCATACTTTCGTCTTTCTCTTGAGAAGTTGATGTTAAATCATCATTAAACTTTGTTAATTCAGAGAGATGATTATCATTTGCATTATTTTCAGCATCAATAGCATGATCTGAAATACCAAAAATTAAATCATAATCAATATCTAAGGTTTGTGAAGATTCAGATTCATCTTGTATTTCTTTTAGAATAGGATGATTTTCACACTGCGATTCAGTTTGTTTAATATAGTAATCATCAAATGTAAGATTAAAAGTTTCTTCAACTTTTCGTGTTCTTTTGTTCAACACACGATATGCGACTGAATTATGCGAATATCCCAAGAAAATCCCTTCATCTGCTTTAGCTTGAAATTTTGTAAGATTGTCCTTGAGATTCATAATAAAGCACCTGCATCCGAAAACATGGAAAAATTTGACGTTAGGTTTTCGATTGTTGAGAATTTCATATGGAGTGATGTTAAAACGACGATGAATGAAAGATCTGTTTTGAGTAAAACATGCGGTGGATACTGCTTCAGCCCAAAGGTATTGTGGAAGATTCGCATATGCCAGCATAATCCTTGCCGCTTCGCATAGAGACCTATTTCTTCGTTTAACAACACCATTTTGTTGTGGTGTGTATGGAGATGAAAAATTATGTGAAATCCCTTTGTCCACCAAAAATGAATCAAGAACATTGTTCTTAAATTCAGTTCCATGATCACTCTTAATTTTTCGAACAATCTTCTTCAATGTTGTTTCCATCTTTTTGATAAAGTCAATCATGATTTGTGCAACTTCGGATTTAAGCCTGAGAAAATAAACCCACGTAAATCTGGAAAAATCATCAACAATGACTAATATGTACCGTTTCTTGTTGAGTGTTGAAACTATTGATGGACCACACAAATCAATATGTAAGAGCTCCAGAGGTGCGACAATTTTCGAATCTATCGTAATTGGATTATGTAATGCCCGCGTTTCTGGGCTAGGCATTAATATTGATGTAATGGTCTAGGTTAACCTTTGTAACTCATTTTGAAATAATAAGAATGTATTAATTGAGTATTATGTGTTTTATGCTTAATTGTGTGATTTAAGTGAAATAAGCGATAAAAATAAAATGTTAGATAAACCCGATATCTATGAAGGATGTGGTAGTGGTCGTAACGAGGTTTCCGAATATATATAGAATGCTGAAATCCGAGTTATAACGAAGAAGTTATGATCTGTCGAAGTTTCGCGACAGAACCGGCACGACGCTGCGTGACGTAAAATGTGAAATTGCGATAGAGTGATTTTTAGCCTTAGTGATCTAAACGAAAGTCATAGAATACGTTAAAACGAGAGCGTGCATAAAAAGAACGTCTAAATCTGACTTCGTATGAGGAAGTTATGATTTTTCTAAGTTTCAGCTTAGTAGTATGCAGCCCGAAGTTCGATTTTGAGATTGAGTGGTTTCTAGCTGAAACAATCTAAACGAGAATCGAAGATCTCGTCAATATTAGTGCAACGGTAAAAAGACAAACGAAAACGGACGTCGGATGAAGAAGTTATGATTTTATAACGAAGTTTTCCTGTCCCGGCCTACTAAAAATAATATAATAAAAATAAAGACAAAATTAGCCGACGGAGTCTAAATGAAAGTTGTAGAGCATAATCTCACCTACGCGTGGATATAAAGAACGTCGAAAACGGAGCTCGTATGCGTAAGATATGAATTTCTGAAGTTTGGAACACAATATTCGAGGCTGTGTCAGAACTCACGACGTGAGCACAGTGTTCACGACGTGAGCAAGTGATGGACGTCTTCCAGAGCAAGTGGACGAGTGACGAACGCAGTGACCTACTAGGCTCACGACGTGAGAATTGGAAACTCACGACGTGAATCTCGAATGTTGGCCCTATAAATAGAAATCGAGGGTCAGCCGATTTTGGTTGCCCTATCTCTTCTCTCTCACTCCCGATACCCTCTCTATGCCCTATTTTAACCCCCCCCCCCCCCCCCCCGAAGCCCCGGCATCATCCCGAGCCCCGAAGCGAGTCCCGAAGCACCGAAGATCCCGAAAAGAAAAGAGTTTCCGAGCCGAAGCCCTGCCCGCGAGAAGCCCGGTGCGTGAAGATCTCCCGGTTTCACCGAAGAACACTACTCTTATAGTCGTAGTGCTGTCCGATCATCTTCTGATCAACTGAGTGTATATTCGTTTTCTTCTAACACATAGATATGAAGTATTCTTTATAAAAATACGTGCTACGTGTTTACATATTATTTGTTTATTTGAACTAGTTGTTGAATGGATGTTTTGTACAGGTTTTAATATGTATATAAATGTATATATTTTATCTACTAATATGTTGGGTAGAACATGGGTAGACAGTTGGTGTGTGAAGAAATAAAATGATGAGAGGCCTCGATGTCGTTGTTGATCTAGTCATCTAATGGAGTATGGATGACGACCACGGACTCATTCTAGACAGTCCAGTTGAACACTAGCAGGCTCATAACCTGTAGGTGTTGTGAACGATGTGTTCACCGGTGTACTCTATCCCCCTCATGGTTGCCTTTAGGAAATCTATTGCTAAGGAAGCCCCATTTGCAGTAATGTCCGTCCCGATGAAAATCCTAGATTAGGTCCCTTGTAATAGTTGTTGTTTTAGGGACATAAAGTGAGGATAACGGGAATGGGTAATCGGGTTATTGTTGGTTGGTGAAATTAAATATAACTATTTATTGTGGGTTGAAAACCCTATATGCTCACCAGGCTCCCAAGCCTGACCCACTCAGTTTCTTTGTATTACAGGTAGTGGCGCAAGGGCATAAGTTGGATGAAATTGTCAATATATTTTTGGATTATAGACCTGTAGTTATGTATAACTGTTGTAAGGTCTATTTTGTATTGTTTATGCTTTTGGTCTGTATCGGAACATGACATCCCGAGATTTTGTTATATAATGAAAATACATTTCTTTATGAAATGTTTTGATAAATTTTTTATCATATTTCGTTTTGGGAACAAATTCCGCAACTCTTTTAATCAAAGGGTTACTCTGATTTTATTTAAAAGCATAAATGAAACCGGTCTTTTCTGGCCGTGATTTTGGGGATGTCACAGATGACCTTGTTTATGTTGCTTTCCAACTTCACAAGCTGCACATAAAGAATCATTATCAAATTTAAGTACAGGTAAACCTCTTACCAGATCTTGTACCACAAGTTTATTGATGTTTCGAAAGTTGAGATGAGAAAGTATTTGATGCCAAAGCCAACTTAAGTCTGATGTTGCTTTCGAAAGAAGACATATAGCAGGTTTCCCTACTATCGGATTGATGTCCAAAGTGAACATGTCACCTTTCCTTTTAGATTTAAGTAAAACTTCGTTAGTGTTGACATTCGAAATAACACTTCCTTCTTCATTAAAAAGAACTTGATTACCAGTGCCCACAACAAGTTGGGAAACACTTATCAAGTTATGTTGAAGACCTTCAACATACGCAACACGATTCACTGTGAATTGTCCGTTCGTGATCTTCCCATATCCTTTGACTTGACATTTTTGATTGTTCCCAAACTTCACAACTCCAGCATTCTTTAGGCTTCGAAAATCACGTAAATTCTCCTTCTTCCCAGTCATGTGACGAGAGCAACCACTATCAATGTACCATTTATTATCATATTGCTCGTCACATATTACCTACAATCAGTGGAAAAATTTAGGTACCCAAGGCTTTTTGGGTCCTTGGAAATTAGATTTCAATTTCGAATGTAATGAAGAACTTTTAACCCAATCACAAACTTTGATTTTGAGACTATCAATTAAGTTCATATCTTCATTTAAAGGAACCGAAACATAAGATTTTGATGGTTTCGAATGTACACTGACATTACCCTTCGTATTCTGTGTTTGTGAATGTACATTCTTTGTTTTGATTACTGGTTTCCATGCTTTGACGGATATGTTCGAATCCTTAAAAGATAAACTTCCATTTGATGAAGTATTTACATACTTTTCATAGGCTTCGTGAATTTGCTCCTTTGAAAATGTATTCGACTGATACATTTTTCCTTTGCCTTCAAGCCAATGATCAATGTTCTTCCTTGAAGTTATCCCTTTTTCATGTGAAATTTTCATAGTTTCTTTCTTTGTATGATTAGGAAAATTTGGCTTTTAAGGAACAAAATCAACTTTTGGATTGGTTAGAAAAGATTGACCATAAGATGTATCAACAGTGGATATAAAATATTGACGTTGAAAGAATTTTTGATTTGGATTTGATGTATTTGAAATATTAGTTTCTGAAACTTTCGAAAACTTTGGTTGTTTATTCACTTCAGACCTTGAATGATTTGATTGTGATGAATGTTGATTATTTGTTGAAAAAGATGAATTTTTAGCTTAGAAAACATTTTTGGATGATTGTGATTCAGACATCTTTTGAGACTCAATCATCTGCCAAAATATTTTCTTCCTAGCTTGTCTTTTTGAAATGTTATTTTCCTTCGAAAATTTGTCAATTTGATCTTTGAATTCCTTGGAGTTTAGTTTGACAACTTTTTCATTTTCCTTTACAACTTGTTTTGAATTCTCTTTTTCAATTTTTGATTTTTCAACCCATTTTCTTTGTGGTTTTTGACGATGAAAAACATACGAATTCTTTGTTAGGTTGTTTTCAACTGTGCTTTGATTTGCAAAGAAACCTTCATCAGTTGTTTTCAAATTATCTTCTTCAACTAACTTCTTTAATTCTGGTTTGATATTCTCAACATTTCCAGTAGTTACGAATACTTGATTTGGAAAAATGACATCATCTGTACACTTGAAATTTGGATAGACCACAGTATTCGTTTCAAGATAATGATCACCTTTTTCATTCATTACTTTTTCGAACTTTTGTGTATCACCATACACTTGATCAACCACTATTCGAGGAATTTCTTCTTCCTTCGAAGATTTCTTTTCCTTCGAAATTTTCTCTTCTTTTTCATCATCGCTATCATCAGTTTGACTGTCTCTGAGATCCACGAAGTCCATATCACAAACTTTCGAAGTTGAGGGTATATCAGTTTCTTTCTTAACCATCAAATCCTTAACTTTTTATTTCCCTTTAAATGTTGATGCAACATTAACAACAGACAACTGGGAACAATCAACATCCTCAAGATCACTAATTTCACTAATATTGTCAGAATTATCTTCAATATCAGCAAAATTAGATTGAGAATCAGATGTTGAATTCTCAGTCTTTTTCAAAATTTGAATTTGTTCAGATTTAGTCAAAGTATCATTCACTATGACATTATACTATTATGACATTAAAGTTTAATATATTATATATGTATAAGTAAAAAGTCAGTCTTACCGTTACTAGGCCTCATTCACGAAGCTGATCTATAAGGGGGGTATAAGGTTACTGCCTATAAAATGGTGGTTTAATGGGTGTCCACTCTCACCCACCGCTTCCTTGATTGGTGGAGGGTCGTTAGCCGAACGGATAGGATATGACATTAATTCTCATTAAAAGTATAATGATAATTACAAAGTAACTAAATGTTTTATTAAATTCCCAATCTTTTTACTTTAGGAAAAATTTGAATTTGGTGCTAATCCATGAAATTGCACTTTGCACCTTGATAAGTCGTTAGTGGAGTGTGTGTAGTTAACCGACTAGGGGTGTTCATTTGGATGGATCGGTTTGATCCGATCCAATTAAGTAAATCCAAATTGATTTCGGTTGTCAAAATATTGTTCAGAATAGTCCAAACTAAAATCAAATCTGATCCGATCCGATCCAATTACAATTCGGTTGGATCGGTTTTTTTTTATTCGGTTTTCAAAAACTAGAACATTTTAAAAGGACGTATAATTATAATATAATCCAACTTTTACAGAAGAAGTAAAAACAAATTATTTAGTTGTGATTTAAAATTTATAAACAATTACTAATAATGTATATTATAGTTTAACATTTAATAGATAAAAAAAATTTAGAGAAAATTCATATTAATGTTTTTTATTAGGTGAAACCTTTTGAACTTATTTGAAAAAATAAATTATAAAATTAATAAATAATTATAGATATATTAAAAATAAATAAATAATAAATTGTTATTCGGTTTTTTTGGACTATTCGGTTCTTATTTTATAATCCAAAACCAATCTGAAATCCAAAATAATAATTCGGTTTTGTTATAAACCAATCCAAAAATCTGAATATCCGAACCAAATAGTCCAATCCAAATTATCCAATTGGACAATTCGGTTTTATCCAAATAGTGAACAGCCCTATAACGGGTACACTAACTTGGACTAACAAGGGTGGCAAAGGGTAGCTCGATGTTTGTCATAGATCAATGGAGCGTGTGTGGTTAACCGGCACATTGATTAGGTGATAAATGACATCGGGAGTACCAAGCTAATTTGCATGGTTATTCACACCTTGTTTGTGATCCTCGGTATCCCAGTCACAAACTTGAAGGGCATAATCGAGATTAAACATGTCATTGAAAAGTTCAATGAATCTCAAAGAATCTAGGAATTTCAATTCATTTAAAACCTAAAGCTCATTTTCATTTTTCATGGTGGAAATTGGTAAATCGTCATTTACCTACCTTCAAATATTTTGCAATTGGATTACGGCATCCCTCTTCCAAATTGTAGAATATTGTGTTGGGTCCTAGCTTTAATATTTCATTTGGGTGTTATATTAAGGACTTAAATCAACTCAACTTGAATTTCTCCTTTGTAGATGTCTAGTTCTGACAACTATGGTCTTCCCAAATCTTTTGGAAAAGGCCTTCCTCATGAAGATGATGTTCCACGGTTGGATCGTGGAAATGGAAATCATATTTCACTTCCTCTACCTCCTCCAATAGTTCTCCCTAACCCACATGTTCTTTGACTTCAAAAGTTCAAGGTCACTCAAGCCCTATTGGCAAGCAAACATGAAGATGGAAAGTCTGTATGTGCTCACATCTTAGAGATGAAGTTGCATATTGACAGACTGGGAATGTTGGGTGTCATTTTCCCAAGGAAGTTGGCTGTTGACTGGGTTCTTCAGTCACTTCCCGAGTCGTATAGTCAGTTTGTTAAAGACTACTATATGACAGATCACGACGTAACCCTTATCGATCTTACCTATTTGCTAATTGTTGTTGAATCAGCAATGATTTGGCGCACTGGTCAAGAAAACTTGATTGGAAGATCTACTTCCCAAGTTGCCATGGACATAGGCAATGACATAGATAGTCCAGAAAAGATCCCTTCTCTTATGGGAAGGGAATTAGCTATGGTCAAAAGATTTGACCATAAGAGAAAAGCCAGTTCTTAGATAGTTCCATGTGCAAATGCCAAAGAGTCCATTTGTTTCTACTGCCATTTGAAGGGACATTAGAAGCGAAGCTGCCCTGACTACCTAAAATATCTAAGAGAGGGTAAAGTCAAAGTATTTGACTTTGCTTCAGGTAAGTCCGCTATCTAACTCTATTAAGTGCCTATTTGTAGATTCTTAATACATGATGTGATAAGATTGCATTTTGATGTTTTGTAGAATCTAAGGAAGCTTAAAGGAAGAGTGAGTTGAGTATGATCGTGAAGAGATGGATTTCGATCGCATGGTTCGATGATCAGATTTTGAGCTACTGCTTAAGAGTTATGATAGATTGCTTAGAAATATGTAGTAACATAGTTTTCATTTGTACTTGCATTGTAAGGAAAAGTTTTTCCGCATTTTATACATAAATAAAATTTTGTTTTTATCTTATTTTTAAATTTCCTTACAATGGCATTTGTGAAAATTGACGTTTGTATGTTTCTTAGCAAATGGAATTGATTCTTTCGTTTGTGGTAGTGTCAAAGTTTACCAAATAAGGAAAGATTCTCATCACCCAAGTTTCAATTGAATAGAAACTTGGAATCATGCAACTTGTATTGTATGATGAATGACAACTTTCGTCTTTGGCAAATTAAGACTAATTCCTTGTTCACATGTATATGTGAGTCAAGTGAAGGGCTATGGGGATCTAGTACACTTTGTTGTGCACTGGTCAAGTCCATCACAAAGAACGATAAGACTATTCGTTGATTTACTAACGTTTAGTAAATATGGTTATGCTTACAAGACTAAGTGTAATTCTGAATCATTGGAAAAGTTTCAATGTATAGCAGAACGAATAAGAATAATCAAATTAGGCAGAAAGATAAAAGTTTCTCCAATCTGAAAGGAAAGGAAAGTACTTTAGTATCGTGTTTTATGATTATCTTAATGATTATGAAAAATCATATCACAATTGATCCTCTACGGACACCTTAGTGCATTTGCATGACTAACAAGAGGAATCGGGAATTGTTAAAATGGTTAAATCAAAAATGTGAATCATACTTCGTTCCAAAATCAAGTCTTAGAGTCATACTCCTAGATTATGCCTTGAGTGACATATCTTAAGTAGGTTTATAACACATTTGAAATTGGTAGTTGTGATGTTTTGGATAAAAAAAAAGGCCAACTAAGACCAATTGTGTGAAGTGTTTGTCTTTATAAGAATCCACACTAACTCTTGAATATTTGGTTGTCAAGGAATGGTTCTTGACAAGAGAATCTTATATGTCAAGAGGACAGTGGGAGTCTTAATGGTCTTGAATAGCTTCAAGAACTAATCAAGAATAAACCTACTGTTTATCACTAGCACATGACTTGGGGTTTGTAACCTATCGTGTTGACATATTCTTGTTTCTGTGCCCATTCCAGCTAAAGTTGACTATGCATGTGAGTTCTATGAGTTCTCAATTGTTTGCATAAGGCAAAGCACCTTGATCAGTGAAGATTCATTGATCAGTAATGGTGAGCTGCTCAACAACTTGGAAGACATGGTAGGTCCTTGTGCTACCATATGGCAAGAAATAAATATTGAATAAGTTCAGTCCATATGAATTTGAATTTGTCATAGACCTTGTCTTATGATAATGGTTGGAAATGACAGATTCACATGGATAGGAACACATACACCGTAAAATCTAAGTGTCATAAGGTTTCTCTCCACTTCATGAAAATGATTGTGAGGAAACACTTTCACTAAGTAGATTTGTGGAGATAGCAGTTGTGTTAATTACGTTCTCAAATTCGATTATGATTACGGCATCCCTCTTCGTAGTTCGATTTGTGAGAAATGGCGAATAGTCCGAACATGCGGAACTTATTGTTGTAAGTTCTGAAATAGTTTAGACACACATATGAGCTTTCTTATAAAAGGTGTATGAGCTTAGATAAAGGCTTATCGAAGCATCTCGTATCAGAAATCTGAACTTTGGAAAGAAATTCAATAAGTATTGATTTCTAGAAGTCCATTTGATTTCTGGGTACATGTCAAAGCTAGTGGGAGCATAAGTGTTATGCTAGTAAGATAAGAATTATTATGCTAGTGGGAGCATAATTATTATGGAAAGTGTTGCGAGTTAGCAATACTATTTATAGGAAACAAAGTTCTTATTTGCAAAGTTGCAAAGGTTGAAAAGTCGTTTCGCTATAGCAAGGGAGAGGATACTTATACTTTATTTCGAATCTAAAAGTTTTGATTGAAGTATTAATCAAACTTAGTCATGGATATATATGAATACCATGTTGAAATATTTCAACATTGGAAATTCTATATATGGAAATATTATAGCAAAAGACTGGTCAAGTATTATGTCTTTATGTTAGACATTATGAATCGTGTCCCATATGCTTCGGATATAGGATCGATTGCATATGCTATAATATTCACGTGCTCTAATTTTCCAAATGCCTAGGGCATTAAGAGCGAAAATGGACTAGAACCGGATATGACTAAAGTGGTTAAACAACTGTCAAGGATAATCTAAGGTTCACAAAGGATTGGTTGCTTAAGGACAGTTGGAAGTATAAGTAATAGATGGACCATATTGACATTATTATGAATAGACAGAATTCTATTAATAATGCATTGTCATATGGAAAATATGGAAATGTTTTCATAATGGGAGTTGGATAGTAAGAATCTATGTGTAGATTAGAAACTTTTATGCAAGAAGGATGTTTAAAGGAATGTACTTTGAATTTGAGACCTCGCTTCCTTGGAATTATTTTGTTATCAATCTCCAGTGGAAAGTTTTGTAATATCGTTGGCAAAGTCTCTGTGACTTTGGTACCATGACATTACAAAAAGGAATTATTGCATGATAGTCTAGAATCTTACACTTATGATAAAGATTTGGAATTGTGAAAGGAGTTTGTGTTTATTTCACAAAGAAAGGATCATAGGCAAACATAGTGTGCATGCTTGGAGAATGGGATAACTATTGTTTTAATTCAAGTATTAAGTTGATTAATCAAAACATTATACAATGAATAATGTGTAATCGATATGGTGATTAAATAAAAGGTGTTTTATTTATATTCAAAAGTTTTGAGACCATATTCGATTATTCTTGTGTTTCACTTTGCATGTTTTGACTTCCCGAATAATAAGATTATTCAAACTATCCACAGTCGATCATACTTTGGAAGTAGGTATTGAGGCAAGACTGTCATGAATCTGACTGTAGATTGTCTAAGTGTTTTAGACATAGCACAAGTTTGCTGCAGTGTTCATGAGTACTCCTGTAATAAGATTTGAGTATTTGATTAAACCCACGCTCACTTGAATCACTTCATGGATTTTATCATGAGTGATTAGTGAGACGATAATATCTTATATTCTTGAAACGGAGACATATAGTTGCAGTTTACAAGTCGGTTGCACATTGATGATATGTAAACGCGCCAGTAACTTGGTGTTATAAAACATATCATTGTGTGTGATTTGATGAGTAGAGAGAATGATTATAATCTATGTCTCAGTTCATACGATATCTAGAATGGAGGAATATATGATCCCTTATATAATGGACGTGTCAGAGTTCGACAGCGGCTTTTAAGAGCTACGATTGTTAGTCGGGTTTTAAAGTCGTACTTACAGTTATAGTTATTAGACTTATCCAAGTGGGAGACTGTTGGATTAGGTGTCTAAGCCCATAACTATAATTGGTATGTACTTGACCCGAGAGTAGCATGGCCTTTTTGGGTTGCCTTCACCAGAACAATCTGATAGGATGGATATTTGAGAAAGAGGTCATTTATGATTTATTAATATATTATAAATATAATATATTAATTGAGGAATAATATTATTTAATTAGTATTGATCAAGAATTAATTTGGAATTAATTTTGTGATCAAAAGAAACTAATTAAATATACAGGGGCTGATTGTGTAAATCAATGATACATATAGGTTGGGCTAATAATCCATGGTGGATTATTAGTGGTGGGCTAAGCTTATGTAAGTTCCATAAGGTGTTAATCCATTACAAGCCCAAGTGTAAGAATTAGGGTTACACATGACTCTTGGATTCCTACACTATAAATATGTAAACCCTTGGCTAAAATGTGACACACTAGTGATCTTAGAGACATTGTAGTCGATTTTGGTGCCTAGAAGCTCTTTCTCATTATCATCCAATTATGGGTGGTGTTTGTGACTTATTAGAGGCATCACACTTGAGGTGCTAAGTTCTTAAAGGCCAAAAACAACAAGCTACAACAAGAGGTATTCTTCTAACTTGTTTTATGATTCGTATACCAAATTATGTATGCTAGTTTAGGCTTCATGTTTTGAAAACAATATTGCATGTATAACTAGAGAAAACTTAGATCCAAAGCATTAGGGTTGTATGTGCACCATAGGGATGTTAGAGTACATAAAAACCCAACATAAAAATCACGTAAAGTCTCCAACTTTACTCACATGCATGACCTTATATGGCTTAAAAGGGTCAAAACAAGGGCTTAGGGTTTGCATGGGGCTTCTAGGGCCATAAAGTTGGCACCTTTATGCCATGAGAGCCCCTCAAGACTAAAGATCTGGAATTATTAGCCTCAAAAGGACATCCAACTTCCATTACACACTCCAACATGACCAAAACAAGCAAAATAACCCTAAATAGGAGATCTAAGCATAAACTGCATCACTTTGTCCTGTATAATCTTTCTTTCAGTTAAAGAAGATTATCGTTGATTTAACAAATATTGCATTGCAATTAAAAAATGTACACGCAAGAATTTGAAAACTCGTCTTCTGATTTTAATCATGAAGCAACTGAATCTTTTCAAATATTCATCAATTGGAAATTCCCAATCAACAATAAATGAAGGTGATAAAGGCAAGTTTTCATTCCTTATATTCTATTTATCATTGATATAAAAAAATATTGTGTTACAAGTAAAAAAGATGTATGCACAAGCAGTTGACAATTCAAATTCTTCTTATTTCAACCATGAAGCAACTGAATCTTTCAATTATTCATCAATTGGAACTTCACAATCAATAATAAACGTTGGTGATAAAGGCAAGTTTTCATTCCTTATATTATATATATATATATATATATATATATATATATATATATATATATATATATATATAAACTGCAATAAATAGCCATTTAAAAAATTTTACAGGGAAAAGAAACGTAGATGAAGAAGGTGATAAAGGCATGTTTTCATTCCTTATATATATATATATATATATATATATATATATATATATATATATATATATATATATATATATATAGGGAAAAGGGAATATACATTACAGCCCCACCTAAGCTTAGGTACTAAACCTCTTGAAAATACATTGTTTTACTATATAAAGACTACGGTTAATGGATTCACGATTAATACTTCAAGATGTAAATTCAAGATCGACACAATATGGTTTAGGGTTTACGGTTTAGGGTTTAGGGTTTAGGTTTATGTTTAGGGCTTAGGGTTTAGGGTTTAGGTTTAGGTTTAGGTTTAGGGTTTAGAGTTTAGGGTTTAGGTTTAGGGTTTAGGGTTTAGGGTTTAGGGTTTAGGTTTAGGGTTTAGGGTTTAGGGGTTTAGGGTTTAGGGTTTAGGGTTTAGGTTTAGGTTTTAGTAATGTTCACTTGGGTGAAGTAATAAACGATAATGGAGGAAAGAAAACAGAGATGGTAAAACGATAATGAAAGAAAGAAATGTTATGGGGGATGGTATATGTACCAAGTGAAACCAACCCGGGTATATTTAGCAAGTTAAAACGACATATTTTAGAGGTTTAGTACCTAAGCTTAGGTGGGGCTGTAATATATATTCCCTATCCCCATATATATATATATATATATATATATATATATATATATATATATAAACTACAATAAATAGACATTTGAAAATTTTAAAGGAAAAAGAAACGTAGATCAAGAACATAAAAAAATTCAAAATTTGATTTTTAACAGCTCGTTTTAACACTACCGTGTCCCTCGTCTGAAACCACCATTGCAACCTTGTAAAACCACGACCTAACCATTGGTAGCAGAAAATAAACCAATCTTGACATGCTAGTCAAAACCTCTCAGCATCTCAGAACCAATTCTGATTTCTGCAAAATAAACAAAGTCAAGAAGGCACAACGTACAAATGGCATTTAACGGATTTACTTGTATAAAAAAAGGGAATTGTGAATTGGAGATGTTTTCCACTTCATAAAGTTATTGTAGCATCTGGAGAAACATGCGAGAATGGAATAGACTTCAAAAGGAATCAAGCTAACCAAACATCCTTGTAGTCCTCATTGCCAGACAATACAACTCCAGTATTTAATAGTCTGCAATCATGTGATCCTGTCAACCTGCAAGCAAAAAAAAATTGTTGCCTTACTATAGTATCTACTCTATTATGATAGTTCCTTTTGTTTAGAAACTAAAACTTTTGAAGGGTACAAACAAATTTGCAGGAAAATATTGAAGTGGTTAAAATACAAAAAGCAGCAAGCATATATATCTGCTCCATCAAGCTCATCGGTCACAGAATGGCTTGAGGCACCAACCAAAGACTCTTTTCTTTTCCTACTAGAAATGCTAACTGAATTCTTGGAGATTACCTACATGTATCTAGTAACTTGAACCTCATCTTCTACATTCTTTTCTTTTGACTTGGACAAATAATGATAATCATGATTACTGTTCAAATACAAATATACAATATTGTTCAACATCATAACAAATAGATAGACTAAAAGTCCCATACTTTACCGGTAATATTACAGAGCTTATATGAACTGGAAGTGTTCCATCTTTCTAAACATGCAGATGCAGTGCATCAACAAGACAATGGTCCTGCACCAGCAAAGCAGAAACTTTGAACACACAGGTTTCTCGTTTCAGAAGGATTTTAGTACAGTGAGAGACAGATGTTGATATTGGTGCTTCAACAGTTGAACCTGTAATGTAAATAACACATAAATTACTAAAGTTAATCGATTTCAATTAAAAATATCATACGAATCATGAAAAAGTTTTACACATTTACAAAACAATCTCTTGTGAGCAGTTCACATAAAATCTTAATTACCACATCAGTATTTCAATTTAATAAATATACTATATAAAAACTAACAGCCCAAAGAATAATTCAGATTATGGAGAAAAACACCCTGAAAACCATGTTCAGAACTTCATATCAGGTCATCCAATTGAAATTTCATAAATAATAAACCCCAACAGATAAATATGAAAATTGATGAAAACCACTTTTTCCAAATTATGCCATAAAAACTTCACAGATGGAAACCAATTAATATTTATCTACTGGGCATTTTGTAGAACACGAGGTGTGCAGGAAGGCAAAATCGAAATTGAACAGTATCACCTCTTGTTGAATGCAATTTCTATAAGGAACATGATATTAATTTGAACTTCACCACAATTAGAACTTCCAAACATTATTAATTTAATTAAAACGGTGATTACCCGGAACAATTTGGGAAAAAATTGGCAATTTTTATTGAGGAATATCGGATGATTAACCGAAGAAAAGAATCTTTGGAAGTAAGTCTTTTAATCAGTAATTGAGAGAAGATCTAGAAAGAATGAATCAGAACTGTGGAGAGCACCTGTGATGGTTTGGACGGTTGTGGCAAGCAGCAGTGGCTTCGAACGACGGTGTCGATCGGTGAAGGTGTAGACAACAGAGAAAGAGAGTGAGACACAGAGAGAGAAGAAATATAACGCTTATGAGGATATTAGGCGGAGAAACTGGACCATGTATGTAGTGAATATGTGGTTGTCCGGTTCTCAATGGTGGTGGATTTATTGCCTATGGATGGTGGGAGGAGGAAATGATCAATGGAGGTAGTGATGGCATCGTTGGTGGTAGAAAAACGTGTGCTGGTAGTGAAAAGGTGGTGCGGTGAAACTTCAGAGATGGTACGAAGGCGATGAAGTGGTAGTTAGTAGCGGTGGAGGTCGACATATAAGAAGACAAAGGGTGATGGGTAGTTAGTGGCAGTCTTGCAATGTTAGGATTAAAGTGAAAAAGAAGCATGTGGTGCACTTTAACTGCATCAGATTAAAATTACCCAACTAACCCTTCGTATAAACTCCTAATCGTTTATTTATTACAAAATAAATAATCTTTTGATTACATATGTCCACATCTGATTGGTTTTCGCATTTTCGCATCTTATTTTTATTTTCGCATAACCTACTATATATATATATATATATATATATATATATATATATATATATATATATATATATATATATATATATATAGAGAGAGAGAGAGAGAGAGAGAGGTAAGTTCAATTGAGAAAATAAAAAAGGTTGAAAATGGGGGAATCGTTCTCAGCCACTCATTTATTTTTGCCGCAAAAGCCTTTGTTGTACTAGCGGAAATGGATAAGGAATACACATGTGTTTCCAACAAAACATGTTTCCTTAAACTACGCTAATCATTACCTTAATATATACAAAAACATAGTTTTTTTTGTTTTTTTAATTTTTAAGAAGCTATTTATCTCGAAAAATGATTTTAAATATACCAAAATTTATGATTTTTTATTCTCTACAAATAGACATCCATATTGATATACTTTTAAGATAAAATAAAAAAAAAATTATATTTTCAGCTATCGTTATTCATAAGTGAATAAAAAATGCATCAGATTTTTGCTACAGTACATTCGTTATTCACTTATGAATAAAATTATATAATTAATTTTTTTACAGTTTAAGTATCATTTGTACTACTTATTCATATATGAATAACAAATTAACTGTAACAAGAATCTGATAAATGTTTTATTCATATATGAATATAAAATATGACGACAACTAATACACGTTTTATTCATATATAAATATAATATATGATGAAAGATGATGTAAAAAATATATTTTAAGTAAGAAAACTTTATTGCGTGTCATATTCATATATGAACGGTACTTAAACTATAAAAAAAGTTACGCATACGTTTTATTCATAAGTGAATAACGAATATACTGTAATAAAAATCTGATAGATTTTTTTATTCACTTATGAATAACGAGAGTTGAAACTCTAAAAAAAATAATTTTTTTATTTTATCTTAAAAGTATATTAATATGGATGTCTATTCATAGAGAATAAAAAATTATGAATTTTGATATATTTAAAATAATTTTTCGATAATAATGGTTTTCTAAAAATAAAAAAAACGAAAAAAAAAATATGTTTTTTTTGTATATTAAGATAATGATTAACATAGTTTAAGGAAACATGTTTGGTTGGAAAACACATGTTTATCCGTTATTCATTTCCGACGGTACGCCTAAGTGTTGTGCGGCAAAATAAATATATGGCTGAAAATGATTCCTCCATTCTCAACCTTTTTTTTTCTCAATTGAACCCTCCTCTCTCTCTCTCTCTCTATATATATATATATATATATATATATATATATATATATATATATATATATATATATATATATAAATAAAAATTACCACACATTAAAAAACTTGTCTATATTTTGATAGAGAATAAACTAATCCAAACACTTTTTTAAACTCCAATTTTGACTGACACCAAAAAACGTAATTGCACTTTTATAGATAAGTATAAAATGTTTTAAAGAAGCAATCCCAAATATCTCCCAAGTCTGAAACGAAATGGTACATAGTTTTCATATTAAACACCAAACTCCCAAAGCTCATCAAGTAAAAAAAGAAACCCAGTATCATTACGAATAAAAGGTAAAGTTGGGAAAAACAGCTACTACCAAATACACAAATTTCAGAAGTCAAAAAAAACCTCAACACAAAATTTGAGTCCTTGCAATTATTCAATAAAACCTTCTTCTAGACCAACAACTTTATTTTGATATACCACATTCCGCATGGACAACTCTTTCCTCATATCTGTGAACACAAATCTCTCTAGTAAGGTTCCACTGGCTTCCGGAAGTTTGCTCCTGCATAAACTGCTTCTGAACCAAGTTCTTCTTCAATTCTCAAAAGCTGGTAACATCATCCACCAATAAATTTCATTAAAAACTGTCTTGTATAGACTCATTTCCTTGACTTATTATTTTCTAACTTAATTAAGTAAAAATAAGAATTATGAAGGAAGAAAGGGAGAAAAAGTCAACCTGGTTGTATTTTGCTAGACGCTCAGATCTGCAAGGAGCTCCAGTCTTGATTTGACCCTGAAAGGTTCCATTGCATTGCATTGTTTTATTCAGTAACAAGAAATTTATAATTTTCAATAAAAAGAAAATGAAAGAATAAATAATATGATATAAATATAAATAATTTGGTGGATTTTATTAAGTAAAAAATTGTGATAATTACCGTAGCCAAACCGACGGAAAGATCAGCAATGAAGGTGTCCTCTGTTTCACCACTGCAAATATAACAATAGCTCATAATTATTTAATATTTCATGAATATTATACTTTTTTAATTTTTTTTTAAAAAAAGTAAATCAGAGATTTATATATTTTAAAACCGAATTTTGAATTGTGTACCTTCGGTGACTGGCCATGACACCCCAGCCAGCATGCTTGGACATCTTCACAGCTTCAATACTCTCGGTCACGGATCCAATTTGGTTAACCTAATAACAGTGTAAACAATAGAATTAATGGCAAAATATAAATAAATAAATAAATAACACTTGTTCTTTTACCATTTTATTGATTTAGCCACGGAATTATATTTTTTGTATAGATTGAGCTTTTGAACTATTATTATTAGGGTTTTATGTAAAAAAGTCAACATTATGTTGGGAACATTCCTAAATTTTTTTTGAACAAAACAAGTCCCTATTATTTAATTTTACACGGAAAAATTAAATAATCAGGACTATTCTGTTCAAAAAAAATTTTAGGAATGTTCCCAAAATAATTCGGACTTTTCTACATAAAACCCATAAATATTACTATAACAACAAAAATATTATTTCAATGGCTAATTAATGAGTGACAGGTTTTTCTGTATTTTGTATTTTTTCATTTGCTAAATTAATAAAATAATGTGCTTGCACCATTTTATCAATTTTAGACACTAGACTATTATTATTATTATTATTATTACTACTATAACAAAAATAAAAATTATGTTTTTCTGTATTTTGCTTTTATTTCAAAAGTTTAACTGTCAAATAAAGTATAATGATTTATTCTCTACAAAAATAGCTAATTGGGTAAATCAATAAAACAAAGTACTTATGCAATTTTATCATTTTAGCCACTCAACTACTATTTTTTATCAATTTAGCCACTAATTTAAGGGTGAAAGCATTTATCAAAACCAGGTAACCAAGAAAAAATAATTTTTTAAGCAGACAAGTAAAGTATAATGGCTAAATCAATGAAATGGTAAAAACTAAAAAGTAAATTGCCTAGAAGTAATTTCTTAATCAATAAGATAAGTGATATATATACCTTAAGAAGAAGAGCATTGCATGTCTTCTCATCAATTGCCTTCTTAACTCTCTGTAAACAAAAATAAAGCATTGAATAAAGATTATTTATAGGATGAAAAAAGAAGTTGAAGATGACGTGGCGAAAATCTAACCGTTGGATTGGTGACCAAAAGATCATCTCCCACAATTTGTACTTCTTCACCACATTCTGCAGTCATCTTGGCATAGTGTTCCCAGTCATCTTGGTCAAAGGGATCCTCAATTGACACAATTGGGTATTCACTCACAAATGACTTGTAAAGATCTTTCAATTGTTCTCCTGAAATCTTCTCTTTTCCATCATTGTTCTATAAAAAAAAATAAACATATGGGAAAATTGTTATAAATCCAGAATCAGATAAAAGCTACAAACTTTCTTTTTATATTCCATTTGTCAGAAAGAAATGGGCTAGATATTGCTATTATTGGAAAAAAAAAAGTAGCTATTTTGGTGTTTTGGAAAAAGGGTATATTAGTAATTTCCCAAATTTACCTCTTCCTTGAAGTTGAGATCATAGGTCTTTCCATCCTCTGCATAAAATTCAGATGCAGCAACATCCATTCC
This sequence comes from Lactuca virosa, assembly GCF_052849685.1. Classification (NCBI taxonomy): domain Eukaryota; kingdom Viridiplantae; phylum Streptophyta; class Magnoliopsida; order Asterales; family Asteraceae; genus Lactuca; species Lactuca virosa. The sequence continues at coordinate 63,536,483 of NC_136427.1, read as the reverse complement.
AATGACAACCTAAAGGAATAAGACATTGAAATGTTTATAATTGAAAACATAACTTAGTTAACTTTAAAAAAGGCAAGAAAATAAATGAGTGATTCTTTTTTACTTAATGCAAGAAGAAAAAACCTTAATAGAGAAAATCAGTTAAATGATGTTTTCCTTATTAAGTTCTAAATAATTTAGAAATTTGAAAAAGATTTGACTTTAAAATTAATTACCTTTCCGGTGTATCCAGCTTTAGCAATTGCAGTTTTGAGCAATTCAAGACCCTCCTTGTTTTCCTGTATTTAAAAAAGACAAATTCATCTTAGAAATACTCTCAAATACATAAAAAATTAGGAAAAGGACAACAATTTAAAATGTGGTTTACCTGAATGTTAGGAGCAAAGCCACCTTCATCACCAACATTGGTTGCATCTTGGCCATATTTCTTCTTAATCACAGACTAAAAAAACAGAGGAAAAATGAAAAAGATTAGTTAACCTAAAACCAAAAGCAAAGTAGAAATCTTAATTAGTCAATGTCAAAAAATTTAACTAACTAACTAACCTTCAAGTTGTGATATACTTCAACACCCATCTTCATGGCTTCCTTGAAGCTGGAGGCACCAATAGGGAGAATCATAAACTCCTGAAAAATTAAGTTGTTGAGAATCTTTCAAATAAAAGATATCAAAACTAAAATATACAACAAGATATAAAGTGTATAATCATGACATACCTGCATGGCAAGTTTGTTTCCTGCATGTGATCCACCATTGATGACATTAAATGCAGGTACTGGCAAAACCAAGTTCTTGTTTCCAGCTAAGTTGGCAATATGCTGCAATCACAAGAAGTTTCAAATCAAACAAAAGAATTACAATAACAATTAGATGAGAAAAAAAAGTAAATGGAATGATTTGAAATTACCTTGTAAAGAGGGATATTGAGGGCACTAGCTCCAGCCTTGCAAAGTGCTAGAGACACAGCCAAGATAGCATTGGCTCCAAGCTAAAAAAACATAAAGGTTTAGTAGTAAGTAACTTAGTAAGTATTAGTTCCATTAAAGAATATGAAATAACAAAATCAAATCATTTTGATTCTATACCTTTTGTTTACACCAACCCCATTCGTTTTGAGTTCCATCAAGCTGCTGAACCATGAAGTTATCAATTCCAGTTTGATCAGTTGGGTCCTGAAATACAGAAGATATATATTAGGAATTTAGGATCAGAATAATGTCTATAAGCATAAAGTACAAATACAATAATCAATATTGAGGGTTGAGTTGAGGTTTATGAACAAACCTTGCCAACTAGAGCAGGGCCGATGATTGTGTTAACATTTGCAACAGCCTAATCAAATAAAGGAAAAGTATAATTAGATCAGACATTGTTGATCTGAATATATAAATAAACAAATAGTGTCAACAAGAACCAGTAACTCACCTTGGAGACACCTTTTCCAAGGTAGTCTGACCCTCCATCCCTTAGTTCAAGGGCCTCGTAAATACCTACACGACAATAATTATATTAATATAATGAAAACATGTACAAAATAGCAAAATGAATGTATCTGACACTTGAAGTGGAGTAGAAAATACAGTCATATGTCGATGGTGAAACAGATCTTACCGGTGGATGCACCACTGGGTACAGCAGCTCGGGCCAATGTGCCATCGGAAAGAGTAATATCAACCTGTGTCAGATTGAATTTATCATCCAAGTATTAGTATATACAAACTTCTCCAGAACAAATCGAAATACTTTATCGATTCGCGATTAAGTTAATATGAAGTTCATTAGCTTGATTTTAAGTTAGATATTTATTAGGAATCAAGTAAGAATCGAATCAATAACAGATCGGTAGCAAAAGTCGAATTCGATTTTATACTTTGATGTAAAAATAACTGTCTGATTCAAACATATGCTTGTGCTACTTTGTATCGATAACGACGATCTAAAAGCAAGTCAAACACAATCACTTGAATTATAGCACCGAATTTTTTAAAGAAATCAAACTAAAACAACTAAAAGGAACTGAAAACTCGCTTAGTGTAACAACAACCGTCACCGATTGAACAAATAAACTTATCTTAGCAACAAAATCTCTAAAAAACGATTTCAAAAAGCAAAATTACAGAAGAAGTTGAGCGATCTAAAAGTAAAGCAAACCTCAACGGTTGGGTTGCCTCTGCTGTCGAAGATCTGTCGTGCTTTTACTAACTTGATGGTGGCCACCATTTTTTTCGAGATTAAGATCTATAGAGAGTTGAGAGAGATGTGTTAGGTGAGAGATGCGGAAGAATCGAAGTGAAGCACGCCGGGTATTTGTAAAGTGTTGAAATCAATAGCAGCCGTCAGATCAGCGTGATTTGAAAGCCATAAGACCGATGCCACGGTTATTTGCAATCTTAACCTTCGAGTTTAGTAGCATTTACAATCCTAATCTTGATGCTAAACAATATTTACAATTTGGCCCCCAAAGTGATCTTCTTTTGACCTTTCCTACACCTAAAAGGACATGGCTCCCTTTTTAGGTGGAAAGTAAGGCATGGCTCTTTTTTCTTGTTTTTACTCCATGATGTCCACATTTTGGTCACATAACCACACATGACAAATAATAATAAGGTTTTTGTTGTTTCTTTCAACACCATGGAGATGAGGGGTGTTCAAAATTTCTGAAAACCGAAAAATCGAACTGAAAATCCGAAAAACCGTACCGATTTTTAGGTTAACCGAATCGGGTTTTTTTAATTTTCCATGTTTGGTTTACCAAACCGCTAAAATCTTCGATTTTCGATAGGTTAAGGTTCATGCTTTTTACCTCCGACAGTTAACCGAAAAATCGGTTTTTTTTTTGTTATTAATTTATTACTATTTATAACATAATCAATAAGATGTGCAGATTTCAACAAGATTTAAATTTAAAATAGGTAAAGATCTGTTAGAGTTATTAGACGATCATTATGGCACATTAATTTTCTTTTATTAAATTAGATAACGATTTCATTTAAACTAGCATGTTTATCTTATATTTCATTTAGAACATCTATCCATAGTTATGATTATACGTTTACCATAACAAATAAATATTGGTTGACAATTATCCTCCGTAATATTCTGTATAAATAAAACTTGTTATATTCAATATTCGGCAAGAACTATCAACAAGAAAAAACTAGGATCTGCTTCATCTATTTCGATCAAACAAAGAAAATAGGATGTCAAGTTTCGATAACAAAGATATTGAATATGACTTCTCAAAGAGGAAGAAGAAAAGGGACCAACCTCAATCTGATGAAGTAAGTGATTTTATTCCTAACGATAAAAAGAAAAAATCATTATATTGGGAGCATTTTGAAAAAACTGATAATCCAAAGTATTTTACTTGCAAGTATTGTAAAAAAGTTGTCTGTTATTTGTCTAGAAATGGGACAAGTGTTTTGAAAAATCATATAGACAGACACAAGAGTTACCCAAAAATTTTAAATAAGAAACAAAAGCTACTTAGTTTTGATTATGTAAATAATACGAATGTGGAGATAGAAGAAGTAGGTGGCCCTAGATTGTAGGATTTTGATCAAGATCTAGCTCGAAAAGCGGTTGTTAGGATGATTATAATGGATGAGCTACCCTTTCTTTTTTGTTGAGCGGGAAGGATTTGTTAAATATTAAGCTAGACATATTCAGAAATATTAGAATTAATTTAATATTTAAAATGGGTCAACAGTTGTGTCCTTTCGAAAGTAACTGTCATATGACAGTTACCAAAACTGTGTATATATATGTCTCCGTGTCTTGATGTAAATGTTGTTGATGTATCAATAAAAAGGAATATATTTGTATTCCCATATAAAGGTCCACTGCTTTCTTTCTTCTTTCTTCATATATATTTGCAAAGAAAACTTCTGCACTTCTTGTTGAATCTTGGTTTGATTCCAACAAAGTGGTATCAGAGCCCGCAATTCTTAATCAAAAAGATATCAAGTTTCTTTCCTTAAAGATGGCTACGAACAACGGTCTTTATCAAACCCAATTACCACAATTGAATAGTAAAAATTATCATCACTGGAGTATCCAAGTGAAGGTTATGTATGAATCTTTGGATCTATGGAGTATCGTAGATAAAGGCATCTCTCAACCACAGAATCCCATTGCACAACAAGAAAATAATTTAAAGGAATTAGAAAAGAAGGACAAGAAGGCGTTATTTCTGATTTACCAGTCAGTTGATGATCCTATCTTTGAAAGGATATCAGGCTCAAAATCTTCCAATGAAGCCTGAGATGCATTGCATAACACATACATGGGACAATATATGGTTAAAGTAGTCCGTTTGCAAACCTTGCGGTGTGAGTTTGATAGGTTAAGAATGAAAGAATCTGAAACCGTATAAGAGTTTTACAATCGGGTGATTACCTTAATGAATCAAATGAGATTGAATGGGGAAGATATTAAAGAGAAGAGGGTTGTTCAGAAGACACTACAGAGCCTCACCTGTAAATTCGAATATGTGATTGTAGCAGTGGAAGAATCAACGGATTTATCTGTTTTATCATTGGAAAATCTCATGGGGATACTTCAATCCCATGAATTTCGTATGAGGAACTTTGATGATGACTCTATAGAAAAAGCTTTTTCAAGTCTCTTCAAAACCAAAAGGTAAGGAGCATGCAAAACCTTTAGCAGAAATCCAATGTTTCTATTATCACAAATTTGGACATACAATGAAATACTGCAAGAAAGGAAAGAAAGATGAGAGTGAGGATGTTAATTTCATATGTGGGAATGAATTCAAGAAAGATAACACGATGTTTATGGCTATTGAAGAACTTGAGAGTTTGGTTGATAATGCATGGTGCAAGGATAGTGTATGTGATGATCTTGTGAAATAAAGCAAGAAACTGTGTATGCTTGTGGATGATAAACTCTATGGGAAGTTGAAGGAAATTGATGATGATGATGATGATGATGATAATGATGCTTGAAGTATAAATACTTCAGGAAGATGGATGCTATGTCATACACTGTATATAGTAAGTTTAAATAGTCTAGCTTAGAGGGTATGTTAAATATTAAGCTAGAAGTATTCAGAAATATTAGAATTAATTTCATATTTAAAATGGGTCAACAATTGTGTCCTTTGGAAAGTAACTGTCATATGACAGTTACCAAAATTGTGTGTGTGTGTATATATATATATATATATATATATATATATATGTCTCCGTGTCTTGATGTAAATGTTGTTGATGTATTAATAAAAAGGAATATATTTGTATTCTCATATAAACATCCACTGCTTTCTTTCTTATTTCTTCATATATATTTGTAGAGAAAACTTCTGCACTTCTTGTTGAATTTTGGTTTGATTCCAACAGGATTTTGTTACCTATGCATAGTGTTATGTCCTTAGTTTAAAGATCCATCTCGTGCAACTATAAATAGAGATTGTTATGATATGTTTCTTGAAGAAATGAAGAAACTAAAAGCTTGTTTCAAGAATGTCGTCAAGAGTTTGTCTCACTACTGATACTTGGACGTCTAGGCAAAATTTGAGCTATATGTGTCTAACTGCACATTTTTTGACGATGATTGGAAATTGCATAAAAGAATAATTAATTTTTGTCCTATTGTCGATCATACCGGAGAACTTATTGGTCAAGTTGTTGATAAGTGCTTGATTAAATAGGATCTCAAAAGAATTTTAACAATGACGGTGGACAATTCAAGTTCAAACGATACAGTTGTACAATATTTAAAAAGAATAAACAATCATTGGGGGGTGTATTAGAGAGTAAATCTTTGCATATGAGATGTGTTACTCATATTTTGAATTTAGTTGTTAAAGATGGCTTGGTTGATCTTGCTACTTCAATAAAGAAAGTTTGTGTCACTGTTAGATATGTTACATCCTCACCGGTAAGTGTAACAACGTAAATTTTTCAAACCAAAATTTTTCATTTTCAAACACAAGTAAACACATGTCACATTTCTCAAAAATCTCAAGTATCAAACATCAACACATATTTCAAAAATTGTTTATCAGAAATCCAAGATCCTCCAAAAACATATATCCAATACGAGTGTGTGTACAATCAAGTCGGGGCCTTCCCGCGATCCTCGGAAGTACCTGAAACACATAACACATAACACAGTAAGCACGAAGCTTAGCGAGTTCCCAAAATACCACACACATCACATTAGCCACTCGAGGCTAACTCAATACGACCCTCTTGTCAATGTGTTCCATTGGAGACCCTCCGGTCCCACAAATCGGGTGGACCCTCTAGTCCTAACTCAATAAGCTCATAATAATAATACTCAACATAAATCACAAAGACAAAATGCAGAATATCACAATACACAGATAAGAACATAAGACATCTCGATCACACAAAGATACCACTCATGGTAAGTATAGTGAGAAGACTCACCTCGCAAGAAATCGGCTAATCTCGAACTCAAATCACCGGTCTAGCCTCCGCCTAACACCTATGACAATTAACACTAATTAATCACGGCTCTCAATAAGCTAAACTAACCCTTCTACAAACTCACAGAAGGGTAAAAGACCATTTTACCCCTCAATGGCCTTAATAGTCCACAAATTAACCAAACCCTAAAAGTCAACCAAAAGTCAACGACAAAGAGTACGTTGCGTGTACCAGCTCTCTACGGTGGGCGTACTCTGTTGTCATGCATGAATCGGGGATGCTCGACCCTTACGCTGCGCGTACTGGGATTACGCCTAGCGTACGTCCCGGTTTCACTCTTCTCACTCATTTGGTCTTAAGCAGTTAAGACCTCGGCTCATATCACAGATCTGGACTCCCTAATAGCTCTTACTCCATAAAGTCAGTGACTTTAAGCCTTTGCATGGCTGATATGGTCACAAACACCCAAAACACTCACTTTCTTATCTCAAAAAGCTCATAACTCATGCATGGCTTGATTCCAACGTCCAAAATTGGATTTTTATGACATTACACCACTAAACACACTAAAAGGAGTTGATCATAGTCTTTGGAGCTCAATATCTCATAAAGTCTCCAACTTTTGGGACAAAAACCCTAAAATACTCTATTATGATGCACAAAACAAAAGAGTGAGAAAGCTTGAAGCTTTATACCTCTATATGAAGCTCCCATCTCAGATATGCTCCTTCTTCTCCAAAGCTTCTTCTTCACTTCAAGAACACACAAAGACTCTCAAAGGCTCTCAAATTCACTCACGGGCTCTAAGAACGAAGGTTAGGGCACAAGAGGCTTTGTTGTCTGAGAATGGTGGCCAGGAACGAGGCCATCATAACCTTTATATAGGGGACTCACCCTAAATTAGGGTTTTCACTATGGGCCTAGTACGCCCAGTGTACTAGGTGGCTTATGCATCAAATGCACGCATATGAGTACGCTGAGTGTACACTCGTGTACGCCCTGCGTACTCATTCACCACCTTTTCTCAAAAAGGGACTAAAATAGACAAGTACTCAAAAGACCAATGGTTACGAGGTATACTTGGACTCGGGATGTTACAATTCTCCCCCACTAGAATCAGACTTCGTCCTCGAAGTCATGCTCCGAAAATAACTCGGGATATTGCTCTCGCATATCTGACTATGGCTCCCAAGTTGACTGGGACCCTTTCCGATAGTGCCACTGGACCTGAACTAGGGGCACCTCTGTTGCGTTTTGAGCATTCTAACACTCCTATGGTGTACATGCAACCCTATAAACCTTGGATCTATGTTTTCTCTATTATACATGCAAATATTAACTATTCCAAGGTTTCATCCTAACTAGCATATTATGAAGCACCTATACTACAAAGTTCTAGTTAGATGACATACCTTTTGATGTAGCTTGATGTCTTCAAGCTTTAAGAGCTTAGCCCCAATAGTGTGGAAGCCTCAAATGGAATCACAAATCACCAAAACACCTTGGAAGAACTTGAGAGAATATGTATGCACACTAAAATCGGCCCACTCTTATTTTCACACACTTGTTTCAATTTTGTGAGCCAAGGACCCCTTTATATATTATGGAGGATTAGGGTTACATCCATGTAAACCCTAATACCCATGACCTTTCATTTTCATAGGATCCATGGGTTAAAAGCTCCATGGACCATCCATGAAAGTTTAGCCCAACCTAAATGAACTTGGCCCGTTCCACATATATAAGAGTCCATATTTAATTAGTTCTTTTTTATCACTTAATTAATTCTAAATTAATTCTTGATCAATACTAATTAAATAATATGATTCCATATTAATATATTAGAACTTATAATATATTAATATAAATCATAAATATACTATTCTCAAAAGACTATCCATATAAATTGTGCCGGTGAAGTGCAACCCAAATGGACCATGTCGGGTCGGGTCAAGTACATACCAAATATAGTAATGGACTTAGACATTAATCCAACAGTCTCCCACTTGGATAAGTCTAAAACTATTATTGAGTATGACTTCAAAACCTAACTGGCAATCGTAGCTCTTAAAGCCGCTGTCGAACTCTGACCTTGTCAATGACTTGTCCATTAGATAAGGGATCATATATTCCTCCATTCTAGATATCATATGGACTGAGACATGGATTATAATCATTCTCTCTGTCCATTTGTTGTTTCCCGATTTTCGATTTATGATGACTGACTGATTGAACAAATCAAATCAGTCCTGGCTTGGCCAAGCACTCACATGTGTCATCGCTAAATCATCGAGGGGCCCACAGATATCGCTTTTATCCCGAAGGTAAAAGGAATGGATAAACTTCGACTCATATGGCTTGTTCTACTACTTGTTGAATCATACACAAAGGCACGTTTTATAACATCGAGTTACCAATGCGTTTTCGTGCAATCAATGTATAACCAACTCATAATAACAACTCATATCTCTAGGTTTGAAGAATATAAGATATTATCGTCTCATGATCACTCGTGATAAAATCCATGAAGTGATTCAAATGAGCGCGGGTTGAATCCAATACTCAGAACTTATGAGCACTCATGAGTGTTGTAGCACCACTTTGTCCACCAACTTGGACCTCTACAAACCAACCCATGACAGTCTTGATTTATATCTACTTCCAACATATGACCGACTGTGGATGGTTTGAATAACTTAATCATTTAGGAAGAGCGACTTAGTTATTCTGGAAGTCAAAACATGCAAAGTGAAACACAAGAATAAATGAATCAAATATGGTATCAAACCCTATGAATATAAATAAACATTTTTATTTATCACCATACTGATTACTCATTATTCATTGTTTCGGTTTTATCAACTTTATACTTGAATTAAAAACACTAGTTGTCCCATGCTCCAAGCATGTACACTATGTTTTTCTTAAACAATAGCTTTGCCATACACCAAGTATGCACTCAATGTTTGTCTATGATCCTTACTTTGTGAAATAAACCAATTGAACATAATTTCAATGATTCTAATTTCACACTCCCAAATCCTTATCGAAAAATGTGAGAATTTCAAATTCCTATCAGTTATCGAAATCTGTTTAGATTTTAAACTTATATGCACTGACCCTCCTGTAATGAATATGTACAAAGTCACAAAGACTTGTCAACAGTCATTATAAGGTATTCCAATGGAGATCAACTCCATGGAAACTAAGTCTCGTATTCAAAGTACATTGCTTTGGACATGCTTCTTGCATTAAGTTTTCTAATCTTACACAGATAACTTCCACCTATGGGGACAACTCCATATTCTCATTTTGACTATCACTTATGAATAAGAGATGCGTCTTTTCAGAATATGTCAATATGGTCCTTCCAAAATTAGCACTATACTTCCAACTGTCCCTGAGCAACCAATCTTTGGTAAACCTCAGATTGTCCTCGACAATTGCTTAATCATTTTAGTCATATCCAATTCTAGACCTTTTCCCTACTTAATGCCTCTGGGCATTTTGGAAAAATTTAAAAATGACAAATATTATAGCACATGCAATCGATCCTGTACCCAAAGCAAATGGTACACGATTCATGATGTCTCACATAAAGACATGATTCTAGACCAGTCTTTTGCTACAATATTTTTATTTGCCATGTTTTCAAAATTTGACTATGAAGAGGATGATGTAATCATAATCGAATTTTGAGAACGCAATATATAGAATTTCCTTAAGTTGAACCAATCCAGCATGAAATTCATATATATATATTCTTGACTAAAGATGATTAAGGTCTCAATCTAAGCCTTTAGAACTGAAATGAAGTATATCCTCTCCCTTAATTATAGTAAAACAACTTTTTCAATCCCTGCAGCCTCACGAATTGAAACTTTTGTTTTCTATAATTAACATTGCTAACTTGCAACACTAACAATAATTATCATGCTCCCACTAACATGATGATTATTAGCATAACACTTATGCTCCCACTAGCTTTGACATGTACTCAGAAATCAGCTGGACTTCTAGAAATCAATACTTTATTGACTTTCTTACCAAAGTTCAGATTTCTGATACGAGATGCTTTGATAAAACTTTATCAAAATCATACACCTTTCCTTAGATAGCATGCATGTGTGTCTAAACAATTTCATAACTATGAAAAGGGATGTCGTAATCATAGTCTCAATTGTTTAGACCTTTTGCCATCTGCTTCAAATCTACTTGGTGGAAGTGTTTCCTCACCATCATTTTCATGAATCGGAGAGAAACCTTATGACCCTTAGATTTTATGGTGTATGTGTTCTTATCCATGTGAATCGTCAAAACCATAGTCACAAGACAAGGATAATGACAAATCCAAACTCATATGGACTGAACTTATGCAATCTTAACTTCTTGCCAACTGGCAGTACAGGGCCTGTCATTGCTTCCAAGTTGTTATGCAATCAATTGAGAACTTTCAGAACTCCTATGCAAAGCCAACTTTAACTGGAATGGGCACAGAATATGTCAACACGATAGGTTATAAACCTCAAGTCGTGTGCTAGTGAAGAACCTTAGGTTTTATTCTTGATTAGTTCTTGAAATTCTTTTTAGGATCTTTAAGACTCCCACTATCCTCTTGACATATAAGACTATCTTGCCAAATATTCAAGAGATAGTGCGGATTCTTTATCAAGACAAACACTTCACACAATTGGCCTTAGTTGGTCTTTGTTTTATCCAAAACATCACAACTTACCAATTTCAAATGTACAAGAGTAGGACACTTTTACTCTTACATTTGAAAAGTGTTTTAAACCTTTCTTTAAGATATGTCACTCAAGTTACAATCTTGGAGTATGACTCTAAGAATTGTTTTGGAACGAAGTATGACTCATCTTCCTGATCTAACCATTTCAACAATTCATGACTCCTCTTCTTAGTCATAAGAATGCACTAAGATGACCTTTAGAGGACTAATTGTGATATGATTTCTAAATCATTAAGATGATCACAAACATGATACTAAAGTACTCTCCCATCTTTTCAGATTTGAGAAACTTTTATCTTTCTGCCTAATTTGATTCTTCCCATTCGTTCTGCCATACATTGAGACTTTTCCAATGTTTCAGAATTATACTTAAACTTGTAAGTATAACCATATTTACTAAACTTTAGTAAATCAAATAGTCTTAACGAGCTTTGTGGTGGACATGACCAGTGCACAAGAATGTGTACTCGATCCCTTTAGTCCTTCACTTGACTCACACATCCATGTGAACAAGTAATTAGTCTTGATTTTCCAATGCTTGAAAGTTCTCATTCATCATACTATTCAACTTGCATGATTCCAAGTTTCGGTCCAATTGAAACTTGGGCGATGAGGAACTTTCCCGATTTGGTAAATTTAGACACTACCACAAATGAAAGAATCAAATCCATTTTCCAATATTGCTGTCAGTGGAATCATATAAGCAACAATTTTCCACAAATGCCATTGTAAGAATACTTCAAATAAATAAAATTAAACAATTTTCTTTTATTTTAAAACTTTGCGGAAAAACTTATCCTTACAGTCCACATGGAAAATTGTTGTTATCTATTCCTTAGCAATATATCATAACTTCTTAAGCAACTGCTCAAAATTCTGATGCGATCGAAATCCACCTTCGCGATCAGAATCAGCATATACTTCCTTTAAGATTTCTCTCTATTCTTTGATTCTTAAAACATCAACATGTGACCCAGTCACATCATGTAATGAGGATCTCATAATAGAACTTAACAGAGTTAGATAATGGGCTCTACCTGATGTAGAGTCAAACTTATTGACTTTAACATCCTTAGGTAAATTTGGCAGCTTTGCAATCAACGCCCCTTCCTTTGGCAAAATAAACATATGGACCCTTTGGTAATGGGACTATCTCAGACTTAGCTTTTCTCTTTACCATTTGGTCAACCGGGTTGACTATGGCCAATCCCTTTCCATTGGGAAGAGAATGCTTTTTCTGGATTTCCAGTGTCACCATTGTCACTGTCCATAAAGTTTTTGGGAAGTTGATCTTCTAATCAAATTTGCTTTACTATCGTTCCAAATCATTGCTGATTCAGCAGCACCAAGCAAATAGATATGATCATTAAGGTTCATGTCATAGTCTGTTTCATAGTAGTCCCAAAGGAACTCACTATGTGACTTAGAAAGTGATTGAACATCCAACTTTCTCAAGACTTTGACACCCAACTCTCCCGGCTTGTCAATATGTGACTTCATCTCTAAGATGTGATCACACATAGACCTTGCTTGCCATTAGGGCTTGAGTGACCTTGAACTTGTGGGTTAGGAAGAATAATTGGAGGAGGTGGAGGAAGAGAAGTATGACTTCCATGAGCCAAACTCGGGAAGTCATATTCATTAGGAAAGCTTGGTTTGGGAAGATCATTGTTGTCTAAACCAGACATCAACAATGGGAGAAATTCACGTAAAGTTGATTTAAGTTGTTAATATAACACCCAATATGATATATTAAGGCTAGGACCCAACAAACTATTTTATAACTTGGAAGAGGGATGCCGTAATCCAAGCTATAAAATATTTGAAGGTAGGTGAATGACGATTCACCAATTTCCACCAAGATAAACGAAATGTATTATTAGGTTTTAATTGGTTTTGAAACTCCTAGACTCTTTTGAGATTCATTGAACTTTTCAATGGCATGTTTCAATCTCGAGTGTGCCCTTCAGGTTTTGTGACTGGGATGCCGAGGATCACAAAACAAGGTGTGAAGTAACCATGCAAATATACTTGGTACCCTTAATATTTACCCCTCAATCGATGTGTCGGTTAACCACACACGCTCCAACGATACTATGATAAACATTAAGTTACCCTTTGCGTACCTTGTTAAGTCCAGGTTAGTGTGCCGGTTAACCACACACGCTCCACTAACAGCTTAAACAAAGTGCAAAGTGTAATTTCATGGATTAGCACCTTATTCACATTTTCCTAAGTAACTAAGATTGGGAATTTATAAGTGTTTAGTTACTTAGTATTTATCATTATACTTATAATGAAGGGAGAATTATAGTCCTTGTCCTACCTGTTCGGCTAACGACCCTCCACCGGTCAAGGAAGCGGTGAGTGAGAGTGGACACCCATTAAACTGCCATTTTATAGGCAGTAACCTTATACCCCCCCTTATAGATCGGCTTCGTGAATGAGGCCTACTAATGGTAAGACGACTTGCTCTTATACATATAATATATTAAACTTTTAATATTATAATAGTATAAGGGTGTATTTTAGACATTTAAAATACTTGGTGGTTTAATCTATTAATTAAACTATACTCTTAATTTAATTAAATTTAAACCATGTCATTATGGAATTATTAATTCTCTTTTAATTAAACACTTTAATTATCTATTAATAAAGTGCATAAGAGTTAATTGAATTATTCAATAAAAACATCATAATTCCAATTATTAAATTCAAAATTAAAACCATTTAATTAATTGTTTAAGTTATGAACCCAAGAGTTTTAGAATTCAATTCTTTTTTTTTATCATAAAAAACTTTTTCCAAATTCCAAAACTTGAGGGCAAGTTTTGTAACTCTTGAAAACTTTTGGATGCCATAACTTATGGAGTTAAATACTTGTTTTATGATGAAACTTTTCATGTTCCATAACTTAAGAACAAGTTATGGAATTCTTTAAAACATTAAGACCAAGTTTTGTAACTCCATAAAAAACTGTGAATCAATTTTTTTTAAAACCTTTTCATATCAATAACTTATGGAGGTTTCAAAAAACTCTTTAGATCAAACTTTTAAAACTAATAAAATAATCATATCATTTTATCTTTTACTAAATTTGACATAATTCAACTCATATAGCAAATGATTCAAATTTTACAAATAATTAGTTTTTCACAAAAACAAGTAATTATCTTAAAATTTGACAAACGTCATGTTTTTTTTTTTCCTTTTTTTTTCAACTTGAAAATAAAACAATTGCATCAATATAACAGAAAACAACCCATGGCTCTGATACCACTGTTGGGTTTTGAGCATTCTAACACTCCTATGGTGTACATGCAACCCTATAAACCTTGGATCTATGTTTTCTCTATTATACATGCAAATATTAACTATTCCAAGGTTTCATCCTAACTAGCATATTATGAAGCACCTATACTACAAAGTTCTAGTTAGATGACATACCTTTTGATGTAGCTTGATGTCTTCAAGCTTTAAGAGCTTAGCCCCAATAGTGTGGAAGCCTCAAATGGAATCACAAATCACCAAAACACCTTGGAAGAACTTGAGAGAATATGTATGCACACTAAAATCGGCCCACTCTTATTTTCACACACTTGTTTCAATTTTGTGAGCCAAGGACCCCTTTATATATTATGGAGGATTAGGGTTACATCCATGTAAACCCTAATACCCATGACCTTTCATTTTCATAGGATCCATGGGTTAAAAGCTCCATGGACCATCCACGAAAGCTTAGCCCAACCTAAATGAACTTGACCCATTCCATATATATAAGAGTCCATATTTAATTAGTTCTTTTTGATCACTTAATTAATTCTAAATTAATTCTTGATCAATACTAATTAAATAATATGATTCTATATTAATATATTAGAACTTATAATATATTAATATAAATCATAAATATACTATTCTCTAAAGACTATCCATATAAATTGTGTCGGTGAAGTGCAACCCAAATGGACCATGCCGGGTCGGGTCAAGTACATACCAAATATAGTTATGGGCTTAGAAATTAATCCAAGAACCTCTTTGTTCCTTAGAACCTTCACCTTTCGGTCCAAAATCGCGATCAACCTCTCAATGTAATTCAGGCTCGCATCCACCTGGATGTCCTCTAGGGGTACCACTGTCGTCTCATAGGATACACACTTCCTTAATTGGGACAGGTGGAAGGTGTTATGAATCTGACTCAACTCTGCAGGTAGCTCCAACCGGTATGCTACCTTACCCACTCTGGCAGTCACTCTGAAAGGACCGATGTACCGGGGGCGCAACTTGCCCCGTTTCCTGAATCGAATCACCCCTTTCCAAGGGGATACCTTCAGGAGTACAAAATCTCTGACCTGGAACTCCAACTCATATCGCCGCTTGTCTGCATAACTCTTCTGGCGACTCTGGGCCGTCGGTAACCTCTGTTTGACCTGTTGAATCTGCTCATTCGTCTTCAGCACTATCTCAGTGCCACACTTCACTCGCTGCCCTATCTCTCCCCAACAAATGGGAGTCTGACACCTCCTCCCATAAAGAAGCTCAAAGGGAGGCATACCAATACTCGAATGATGGTTGTTGTTGTAAGAAAACTCAGCAAAGGGCAAATAAGTGTCCCAATTTCCTACGAAGTCCATAACACATGCACGCAGCGTGTCCTCAAGCGTTTGAATCGTCCGCTCGCTCTGCTCGTTTGTCTGCGGATGGTATGCGGTACTAAAATGTAACCGGGTACCTAACTCCTCATGAAATTTCTTCCAGAACTTGGAAGTAAAGCGCACGTCTCGATCTGACATTTCGAGGTCGACACTCCATGCCAAGCTACCACCTCTCTCACATAAATCTCGGCCAGTCTCTCTGCAGAAGAACTCTCATCGATAGCGAGGAAGTGAGCGTTCTTCGTCAGCTGGTCCACAATCACCCAAATCACGTCAACTCCACGCGTAGTCCTCGGTAACTTGGTGATAAAGTCCATAGAAATATGTTCCCACGTCCACTGGGGAATCTCCAGAGGCTGCAATGGATCATGTGGTCGCTGGTGCTCCGACTTAACCCGACGATAGGTCAAACACCTTTCTACAACCCATGTTATGTCCCTCTTCATACAGGGCCACCAATAATCTCTCTTCAGGTCCAAATACATCTTAGTGGCCACTAGGTGGATAGAGAATCTCGATCTATGTGCCTCCTCCAACAATACACGACGAGCTCCACCTGTGTAGGGCACCCAAATCCGCCCATGGAAGGTCATAAGCCCACGACTGTCTGTCACAAACTCGGAAACCTGCCCAATCACACGTTCTCCCTTGCGGTTCTCCGGTCTCACAGCCTCTACCTGAGCCTCTCGGATGGTATCTAAGACTGGAGTCATCACCGTCATCCTCATACACACATCGCGGATCGGAGCGTTATCGGCTCTGCGACTCAAGACATCGACTACCACATTAGCCCTGCCTGGGTGATATAGGATCTCACAGTCGTAGTCCTTCACTACATCCAACCATCTTGTCACACCCCCGGACCAGACGGCGGAAACGTCCGGAGGCGGGTGACTTCATTGTGCAGTATCATAACAATTGAATATAAATGAAACAGAGCAATCCAAACATCATACATTGAGATAACAAACTTACATTGTTTACATATTGTATTTGTTCTTCGAATTACACAAAAGAGACATAAGCAGAAAAATCCAGGCTACAACTAAAAGTCTTGCATCTGTGTCCATTGCTACCTGCTTACTAGATACCTGAGAATACAAGTCGTTTTGAAAAGCGTCAACTAAAAAGTTGGTGAGTTCATAAGCAGTTTTGTGTATAAAATTGTTTACACTTGTTTAGAATCGTTCTTGTTGTACTTTCAGAAAATCCGATATTTTCTATGAAATCGTTTGAAGTATTTCCTTGAAAATCATGAATATGAGTATGCATGACATTACTTTTGTTCATCCTTATAAGGAGTGATTTTGAAAAGTAGTGTGATTTGTAAAAGCGAGCTGTGTCCGAGAATAGTTCGTTTGAATAGTAACAATCAATCGTTTCAAGAAAAATCCCTTATTTTCAAAAAGGAAATATGGTTGAAAATCTTGTTCCTCTTATCGAGTAAAATTGAGTGTGTGCTTTCTAGTTTATCGTTATCGAAATCGTAGAAAAATCGTTTTCCCCAGAAAATCCTATATTTTCTGCTATAAAATAATCGTAAGTTCTAATTTCCAACTATGTATATATGTGGGTTAGTTTATCGTTATCAAAATCGTTTACAAACGTTTTCCATAGGGTCCTACGCTTTTTAATTTGTAAAAACAGCAGTATTACGACTCTATACTTGTAGGAAAAAGAATCAACAAGGTTATTGTGGATATTCTACGCGATGAAGAAGGACAGTCAACACAACAAATGCGGACCATCACCTATCACGTGTAGGACAGTCAACACAATGTGCCAAAGTTTATTTATGAGGTTTTCCTTACATAAATTTCCAGTTAATATAACATATTCTAGTGAGTCGTTATAACCATACTAATCTAACGAAGTGCCTGTTTTAGCGTTTCTCAGGCGCCCTCGGTTTGGAAAAGGACATTTGTCACCCTAGACTGACCTGTCTAGCTGTAGCGAACAACGAAGGTGCGGGGTGTCAACCCCGTATAGATCTATACACAAATTCGCGCTCTCCCTCCAGGAGACTCTGGCTATAACTCCTTACAGGACTTAGACGTACACTAATATTTTTATATTTAGGTACTTTTGAGATTTGTCTAACTAGAATATTAACAACCTTTTGAGCAATCGTAAGAGATCCATTATTTGTTAGATAAATAATGAAATTCGTACTCATTGAATAGAAATATCGTTCTCGTTCCATATCGTTGATTGTGCTCGTTAACTAGGTGCTCGTGTTCGTTCCTTTTCGTTTATTGAAAAATAAGTCATTTTAGTCAAGAGAAAAAGTGTCAAGTTATAATTTATATAAATTTATAGCTGCCGATTCTGACACGCATTTTCTGTTTCACGACATATATAACATTACTTAAGTTCTTGGAGGTTTTATGACAGCAGCTTATGACATGCAAATGTTTCTGTCATAAGGGCTCTATTTGTATATTTTCTTGACACAGACTTTTATGTTGAATATTTATAAAATACTCCCTGATAGTTTGCAAAATAGTCACAAAGTTTCTATTTTCGAAAATCACTAGAAATGGTGTCCACTTATCAAGATCCCTATTATAACTTTTATCTTTAGACATGAAAGCATAGATAAAGGGGTTAAGTTGGACACATCCAATAGTTGGGAGGCTCTTTTGTACAAAGTATCCTCTGTTCTTTATGAAATTGAGAATTCTTACGTTCATGAGTATATTACTAAAATATTAATTTAATAATATTTCACACACACATACAAACATACGTATATATGCAATTATTCAAGTATTTAGGCAAGATTTGACTTGTACTCTCCCCCAAAAACATTAAAATATTGAAACGGTGGGGTATGAAGCTCACCTTGAGTTAGTTGAGGAGTTGTCTGGAGTTATGGAGTGAAGATCTCAAGCTTAAACTCTTGGCTGAGATGAAGAACTTCCTTGGGAGAAAGTTATCCTTACAACTCCAGGGAGAAGTTTAGAATTTGCTTTCAGCAAGTTCTTGTTCTTGCTTGGAGATGAGTTTTGAGAGGAAATGAGAAAAGTGAGAGAAAAGTGGAGTCTAAAACTCCCTCCCTTTCGTTGCTTTGGAGTATAAGGAAAAGGAAAGGAATCTTTGATGCATGGGGACCTGGTGGTCCATGCATGGATATTTGGTGGGTAAAGCATGGAATAATGTGATTTGCATGGGAAATGAGGAATTTCATCAAATCACAAAGTCAATCCTTTTGTCCTTTTCTTGGTTTAGGATAAGGTTTTCCTAAATCCCAAACATTTATTTTTATGAAAAATATGCTTAAAATAATTAATTTTAGCATAAAATAATGGTTTTAGGGGTCTCAGTTAAGAAAAACACGAGTTTGGTGGGATTCCCGACCTCAAAATACCCCAAAATGAAGAAAATGTCTGAAATAGTCCAAATTCCGGGGCTAAATAGTGAATTCCGGAGCTAAATGGTAATTTCCGAAGCTCTAAGTTAAATTCCGGAGCTATATCAAAAATTTCGGAGCCTCTTAGGAAAATCCGGAGTCAATTTCCGATGCTGATGGGTAGGTTCCGAAGGTGCTGAACAAGTTCCGAAGTGAACAGTGCTTTCCGGAGTCATCAGGCGGAGTTCCGAAATCAGAAGTGATCAGTGGTCCGGACCGAGGTGCTTCCGAACCGGAGTGGTGTAAGAATTTCCGGAGCTGCGAACCTATCCGGATGAGAGGCTTCCAAGATGAGCTTCCTCTTGGCTTCCTTAGAAGACCTTCCGGACTAAGAGGTTCCGGACCAGGAGGGTTCCGGACCAAGAGGGTTCCGGCCAAGAGGTTCAGGACCAAGAGCAGTCCGGACCAAGAGCAGTCCGGACCAAGAGGTTCCGGACCAAAAGGGTCCTTTTGGGGCTCCCTCTTCCGGTTTTGAGCTGTTCTCGACTAAGGAAGGCACTTAAGGAGACTTGAGAGAGATTTAGGATACATGGAGAGATTTGGGAGAGATTTCACATACTTGGAGAGATTTGGGAGAAATTTCACATGCTTGGAGAGATTTGGGAGAGATTCACTATTCTTGGAGAGATTTCGCATACTTAGGGAGATTTGGGAGAGATTCACTATTCTTGGAGAGATTTGGGAGAGATTCACTATTCTAGGAGAGATTTCACATTATTGGAGAGATTTGGGAGAGATTCACTATTCTTGGAGAGATTTCACATACTTGGAGAGAATTGGGAGAGGTTTCACATACTTGGAGGGAATTGGGAGAGGTTTCACATACTTAGAGAGAATTGGGAGAGATTTCACATACTTGGAGAGTTTTCATTCTAACACTTCATGGCTCTAGGAACTCAAATTGTACACTTAGAAGTTTTAGCACAAGTCTCACAATAGTACTTGCTTACTTGCGGACGGAATTTCCTAACCAAAAAGGCTAGTTGTGACACATCTCCTCTGTCTCATATTCAGGTTGGGCTGATCCATCAAGTATTTCAGGCTCTTATGGTCCATGTATATGGTACACTGGACACCATAAAGATAGTGGCGCCAAATCTTGAGGGCGAACACCACTGACCCTAACTCCAAATCATGGGTGGGATACCTCGTCTCATGAGGCTTTAGCTGCCTCGACGCATATGCTATCATGTGACCCCTCTGCATCAACACTGCACCCATCCCTGAAATAGACGCATCACAATAGACTACAAAGTCCTCCACTCCCTCTGGAAGGGCTAACACCGGAGCTTCGCACAATCTCTGGCGAAGAGTCTCGAATGATGCCTGCTGCTCAGGCCCCCGAAAAAAAGTAACGCCCTTCCGAGTCAATGTGGTGAGAGGAACCGTAATCTTGGAGAAATATTTGATAAATCTCTGATAGTATCCGGCCAATACCAGAAAACTCCTGATCTCGGATGAGGATCTCGGCACCTCCCATCGCATAATTGCCTCAATCTTGGCCGGATCGACTAATACCCCATTCTGATTAACGAGATGTCCCAGGAACTGGACCTCTCGTAACCAGAAATCACACTTGGAGAATTTGGCATACAGCCTCTCCGACCTCAATACCCCCAAGAAACTCTCGCAGATGCTCCTCATGCTACTCTCTGGACCTCGAATACACTAAGATGTCATTGATGAACACGATCACCGCCCGGTCCAACATAGGCCTGCACACCCGGTACATGAGATCCATGAATGTTGCCGGTGTGTTGGTGAGCCCGATAGGCATCACCACAAACTCGTAATGCCCATAACGAGTTCTAAAGGCCGTCTTCTGAATATCCTCCTCGCATACTCTCATCTGATGATATCCAGATCTCAAATCAATCTTGGAAAACCAAGATTCCCCCTGCAACTGATCGAACAAATCGTCGATCCTCGGAAGTGGATAACAGTTCTTGACCGTCAGCTTGTTCAACTTCCAGTAATCAATACACATCCAGTGTGAACCATCCTTTTTCTTGACAAAAAGGATTGGCGCTCCCCACGGTGAGTTACTCTGTCTGATAAATCCTTTCCCCAGCAGCTCCTGAAGCTGTGAGGATAACTCCTGCATCTCTGGTGGCGCAAGGCGATAAGGTGCCTTAGCAATAGGCACCGCGCCCGGAACTAAATCAATCTGGAACTCCATCTGCCTCTCGGGAGGCACACCTGATAACTCCTCTGGAAAAACATCTGGGAACTTGCACACTATCGGAACCTCGAAGATAGAACTCGGCCTCTCTGAAACAATCCGCGTATCCATCACGTACGCCAAGAAGACCATACAACCCTGCTATAAACTCTTCCTCGCCCTGGCAACAGAGCAGAAGGCTGACCCAGATCTGGTACCCTCGCCATACACTGAGGGATGATACAGACATCCCTCATCGCAATCGGTACCAGATCAATCGGAAACTCGACACCAAAAATTTCCAGCACACATCCTCGGAACACATCAATAGCGAAAACCGCATGCTCGTCAGCTATAGAAACCCTCAAAGGTCGACTCAACGCCTCACGTCGGATACTGATGTGACAACTAAAAGCTAAAGACATGAAGGATTGACTCGTACCCGAGTTAAATAACACTAAATCAGGTAAAAAAACTCACAAGAAATGTACCTAAATATAGCACAGAATAAGCACAATAAATCTCAAAATAAATAAATAAATAACGAAATACGTACCATCCACAACATCAGGTGCTGCGCGGACCTCCTCCGCTGTCAGCTGAAAAGCTTTCCTACTAGCCCTCGGAACCTCGGCCTTCACCGGCCGACTATCAGTAGCACGCAAAGCAGCAGGTGCAGATCCCTGTGTTGATCTCTAACAAAGTTGGGGGCACTCGGCCTTCCGGTGGCCGGTCTGGTTGTAGTGGAAGCAAACTGCAAACCCCTTGGGGCAATCCATCCCCATATGCCCCTCCTTGCCACATTTGTAGCAAATCCCGCACGGAACGACTCGTGACTCTTGCCGTACTTTCCACAAGTGCGGCCCTTCTGGCCCCCAGTCCTCGAATCAGCGGGCTTAGCCCACTTCGCTGCCGGCTGCGACTGCGCCGGCCTCCGGTCTCGTCCCTGAGACTCCGCATCCTCCCTGGCCTGAGTCTCCAGCTCAATCTCCCTCCTCCTGGCATTTGCCTGAAGCTCAGCAAATGTCCCATAAGACGAATTCGCCACGAACTCTCGAATATCCCTCCTCAGAATGCTCAAATACCGGCTCATGCGTGCCTGCTCATTTAACAGATGCTCAGGGCAGAACAACGCCCTCTCGTGAAACATCCTTGTAATCTCAGTCACCGACTTTGTCTTCTGCTTGAGAGATGGAAACTCGTGGGCCAACCGTTCCCTATCCACCAAGGGAACATACTCATCTCGGAACATCACAGTAAACCTCTCCCAAGTCACTGCAGTGAGCTCTGCAGGAGTAAAACTGGCCGTCACAAACGTCCACCAGTCCTTCGCTCCCAAGCGAAGTTGGTTCAACGCGAACCGTACCCTCAAATGCTATGGGCATGAACAAGTGTAGAAACACCCCTCGATATCAGAGATCCATCTCATCGCAGCAATCGAATCCTGAGTCCCATCAAACTCTGGTGGCTTCGTGTTGCTGAACTCCCGGTACAACGAGTCACCTCCCTGCGGCCTGGCAACAGCGACAGTTGCGGTGGCTGCAACAGCAGCTGCCTCAGTAACTGCAACATATCGCTCGTCAAACGTCTCGATCAAAGTGGTCTTAATAGACCCAAACATCTCCGGAATAGCCTCTCGTATGGCTGCGGCCACCTCGTCGTGAATCATCCTGCAAATCTCATCATTGCTAACACCACTGCTCTCTGGGGTGTGGCGTGTACCCACAATGATGTCTCTGAAACATAACACAAAATCATTAGAGACTCGCTCGAGCATACTCACACTCGAATACTCATCCGTACTTGTTCCTTAGCATCCTAAGGATTCTTGCTTGGATTGCATACAGACCGGGTGCTTTTAGTAGTACGGGCCCAATACTACCTTCCACACCCCACCTGTAGTCACCCCAAGTCCTCCTCCTTGGATTCTAATTCACAAGTACTGTATCCCTCACAAACTTCAGACTACTCTCTTAGTAGACTATTCACATGCTCATCTAAGTATCTCTTCCTAGATTATCTCCCGACTCAAAACTCAGCACATACTCAGAGCAAATAACAGATAACACTGATCAAAATCATCTCCTAGGCTAAGGCATCACAAATCAGGCAACTATCGCCCAAGAACATGAAATACTTAGCCTACTCTCTAGCATGCAATTCTAATAAAATATCTCCTAAATATATCATAATACAAAACTAAGGGTATTTTGGGAAATCACCGTTAAGGTTCTGGCTAATTGTGCACATCGCTCCAACTCGTTTTCTCTTAAAACTCTTTCTCGTTTTGATAAAAATCATTTCTTTTGAAAATTGTTCTCAAATCCTTAGTTAGAGTCCATACACACCCGGAGGTGCTTCCGAAACCCTCAAACCAAGGCTCTGATACCAACTTGTAACGACGTAAATTTTCAAACCAAAATTTTTCATTTTCAAACACAAGTAAACACATGTCACATTTTGTAACGCACGTAGATCAGGGCTAGTCAATTAAGAGACGATAAGCATCAAAAATGAATTTTTGATGGAAGATTATTTAGAAGGATTAATCTTAACTAAGTTGTAGTATATGTTACAAGGATTCCGTACATATAAAGAACATCGAAATTCGAGTTATAACGAAGAAGTTATGACCTGTCGTAGTTTCGCGACAAACCGACACGGTACCGAATGTTGTAAAAAGTAAGTTTTTGATAAACTAATTTTTAGCCTTAGTGATCTAAAAGAAACTTGTAGTGTTCATTAAACCGAGAGTAGGTATAAAAAGAACGCCCAAATCTGACTTCGTATGAGGAAGTTATGATTTTTCGAAGTTTCAGCTTAGCAGTAGACAGCTAAAAACTCGAATTTTAGATCGAGTGATTTTTAGCCGACACGAACTAAACGAGAATCGAAGGTCTCGTCAATTGTAGCACAACGGTAAAAAGACAGACGAAAACGGACGTCGGATGAAGAAGTTATGAAGTTTTAACGGATTTCCTGTCCCGGTCTGTTAAAAATAATAATATAAAAGTTAAAGTCAAAATTAGCCAACGAAGTCTAAACGAAAGTTGTAGACCGTAATTTTACCTACGCGTGCATATAAAGAACGTCAAAAACGGAGCTCGTATGCGAAAGTTATGGATTTTAGAAGTTTTGGCGCGAAAACCGAGAAATTTCGCATAGGTGGCTTCGGCCACGTCACCTTCGCTTAGAGCATGCCACGTGTCCGAAAATGTGCTGAGTCATCCGAGCTGCTGAGCAAATCCGAAGTGGTCCAATGCCTGTCCGACGCGTGTCCCATTCCTTGTGTCCGAGTCTCGCAGGAGGAGCCACGAACCCCCTACTTCGGACCCTAGGTCGCGGTCCAATCAGAGACTGACACCGAGCCCTCGCACGCGCAGCCCATGTGCAGCCACCTGCGCGCCTTCGCCTCCTGCTGCCGCGTGTCCCTCGCTGCTGACTCCCCTTCTCGGCCGACCTTCGGATCTTCCCTATAAATAGAGGGCATGCGAGATTGCCCGGGTACTTTTGGAAATTAGCCATTTTTCACCCCTTTTGCAATATTTTAGCCATTTCCACTTCCCCGAAGCCCCGGTATCAATTATAACCCCCGGAATACGTCCCGAAGTGCCCGAAGACCCGGAAAATTTATCTTTTCAGTTTTGAAGCCCGACCCTTCGCAGAGCCCAGTTTCTCAATAAAACTCCCGGTTTTATTAGAAACGATCGTTTTAGGAAACGAATTGTTGCCCGATTTTCATTAAATCAGGTGAGTGTGTAGTCACTTTCATCTTACACATAGATATGAAGTATTTTATATAAAATACGTGCTATGTGTATATATGTTGTTTGTTTATTTGAGATGGGTGTTGAATGAATGTTTTATACATGTTTAAAATGATTTAAAATGTATAAATATTTTATCTTCGAATATGTTGGGTAAAACATGGGTAGATAAAGTATGAGGGATAAAAGTACAGTATAGATGTACGTTGGTAGCTATGAATTTAGTACAGTATAGATGTACATTAGTAGCTATGAATTTAGTACAGTATAGATGTACGTTGGTAGCTATGAATTTAGTACAGTATAGATGCACGTTAGTAGCTATGAGTTTAGTACAGTATAGATGTACGTTGTTAGCTATGGATTTAGTACGTTGGCAGCTATGGACTTAGTGCCTGTTGTGTAAACCTTGGCGACGATGTGACTTCGTGCCTATTTGACATAAATTGCTAAGGAAAGCAGTGTTGTCACCACGTTGGTTGTTTTATTTGACATAAATTGCTGAGAAAAGCAATGTTGTCACCATTTTGATTGTTTTATGTCAGGTGGTCTTATTTGACATAAATTGCTGAAGAAAGCAATGTTGTCACCTTATTTGTTGTTTATTTGACATAAATTGCTAAGGGAAAAGCAATGTTGTCACCCCGATGTTTGTTTTATTTGACATAAATTGCTGAAGGAAAGCAATGTTGTCACCCCGATGTTTGTTTTATTTGACATAAATTGCTGAGGGAAAGCAATGTTGTCACCCCGATGTTTGTCTTATTTGACATAAATTGCTGAAGAAAGCAATGGTGTCACCATATTGGTTGTCTTATTTGACATAAATTGCTAAGGAAAGCAATGTTGTCACCTTATTGGTTGTTTTATGTTAGGTTGTCTTGTTAGACATAAATTGCTGAGGAAAGCAATGTTGTCACCCTATTGGTTGTCTTATTTGACATAAATTGCTGAGGAAATCAATGTTGTCACCTTGTTGGTTGTTTTATGTTAGGATGTCTTGTTTGACATAAATTGCTGAGGAAAGCAATGCTGTCACCCCTAATGAAAATCCTTAGGCTAGGTCCCTTGTGATAGTTGTTTTAGGGACGTAAGGTGAGGATAACGGGAATGGGTAATTAGGGTTGTTTTTGGTTGATGAAATTAATAAATTATTTGTTGATTGATAAACTTAAAGAGTTTATTATTTATTGTGGGTTGAAAACCCTATATGCTCACCAGGCTTCCAAGCCTGACCCACTCAGCTTTTTATATTACAGGTAGTGGACCCCGAGCATAGTCGGATGATGACAATGAGTGATTTTTGGATTATAGGCCAGTAGTTATAAATAACTGTTGTAAGGCTTATAATGTCTTGTTTATGCTTTTGATCTGTATCGGAACATGACATCCCGAGGTTTTGATATAAAAGGAAATTATATATTTCTTAAAGAAAGGTTTTGACAAACTTTTATCATGTTTTGTTTTGGGGACCAATTCCGCAACATCTTTTAAAAAGATTTCTCTGATTTTATTTTAAAAAGCATAAATGAAATCGGTCTTTTCTGGCCGTGAAATTGGGGATGTCACACATTTCTAAAAAAATCAAGTATCAAACATCAACACATATTTCAAAAAATGTTTATCACAAATCCAGGATCCTCCAAAAACATATCTCAAATGCGAGTGTGTGTACAATCAAGCCGGGGCCTTACCGCGATCCTCGGAAGTACCTGAAACACATTACACATAACACGGTAAGCACGAAGCTTAGCGAGTTCCCCAAAATACCACACACATCACATTAGCCACTCGAGGCTAACTCAACACGACCCTCTTGTCAATGTGTTTCATTGGAGACCCTCCGGTCCCACAAATCGGGTGGACCCTCCGGTCCTAACTCAATAAGCTCATAATAATAATACTCAACATAAATCACAAAGACAAAATGCAGAATATCACAATACACAGATAAGCACATAAAACATCTCGGTCACACAAAGATACCACTCATGGTAAGTATAGTGAGAAGACTCACCTCGCAAGAAATCGGCTAATCTCGAACTCAAATCACCGGTCTAGCCTCCGCCTAACACCTACGACAATTAACACTAACTAATCACGACTCTCAATAAGCTAAACTAACCCTTCTACAAACTCACAGAAGGGTAAAAGACCATTTTACCCTTCAATGGCCTTAATAGTCCACAAATTGACCAAACCCTAAAAGTCAACCAAAAGTCAACGACAAAGAGTACGTTGCGCGTACCAGCTCTCTACGGTGGGCGTACTCTGCTGTCATGCATGAATCGGGGATGCTCGACCTTTACGCTGCGCGTACTGGGATTACGTCCAGCGTACGTCTCGGTTTCACTCTTCTCACTCATTTGGTCTTAAGCAGTTAAGACCTTGGCTCATATCACAGATCTGGACTCCCTAATAGCTCTTACTCCATAAAGTCAGTGACTTTAAGCCTTTGCATGGCTGATATGGTCACAAACACCCAAAACACTCACTTTCTTATCTCAAAAAGCTCATAACTCATGCATGGCTTGATTCCAACGTCCAAAATTGGATTTTTATGACATTACACCACTAAACACACTAAAAGGAGTTGATCATAGTCTCTGGAGCTCAATATCTCCTAAAGTCTCCAACTTTTGGGACAAAAACCCTAAAATACTCTACTATGATGCACAAAACAAAAGAGTGAGAAAGTTTGAAGCTTTATACCTCTATATGAAGCTCCCAACTCATATATGCTCAGATCCAAGGGCCTGGACTCTCACTCCTTTTTCTCCAAAGCTTCTTCTTCACTTCAAGAACACACAAAGACTCTCAAAGGCTCTCAAATGCGCTCACAAGCTCTAAGAACGAAGGTTAGGGCACAAGAGGGTTTGTTGTCTGAGAATGGTGGCCAGGAATGAGGCCATCATAACCTTTGTATAGGGGACTCACCCTAAATTAGGGTTTTCACTCTGGGCCTAGTACGCCCAGCGTACCCTCTGGTACACCCATCGTACTAGGTGGCTTCTGTTGGATTAGGTGTCTAAGCCCATAAGTATTTTGGTATGTACTTGACCCGATTATGAGCATGGTCCTTTTGGGTTGCCTTCACCATAAGAAATGATAGGATGAACTAAGGAGAAAGAGGATTAATTATGATTTATTAATATATTATATGAATAATATATTAAAAGAGAACTCATATTGTTTAATTAATATTAGTCAAGAATTAATAAGAATTAATTTTGTGGCTAAAAGAGATTAATTAAATAAATGGGATTGATATTGCAATTATATGATAGTTGCAGTTGGGCTATGGATTCCTAATGGAAAGGGCATTGGACGAAATCTATGGGGATCCCATATGATTTTCGTCCAAGGGCTTTCTAGGGAACTCCATGGGCTGCTTAAGGCCTAAGTAGAGAATTAGGGTTTCACTTGAAACCCTAGCAGTCCACACAAGTATATAAAGACCCCTAGGGCTCCCAAAAATGTGGCTAACACTTCTAAGAGAACCTTAGACGTTTTTAGTGCTCCTCCTCCCTCTCCTAAGTCATCTTGTTGCTCATGGTGTTTGTGACTCCATTAGAGGTGCAACATTTGAGGCACTAGACTTTCAAAAATCAAGATCAAGAGGAATTGAGATTGTTATTGCTACATAACAATCAAGGTAAGATCCAAACCCTTTTATTATGATAATATCGATTATTAAATGCTAGATCTAGGGTTGAAAAGCTTTGGATGATTATTGCATGTTCATTAGACAAACTAGATCCAAAGCTTTAGGGTTTGCATGTACACCATATGATTGATGTAGTGCTCTAAACCCATCAGTGGTATCAGAGCCTAGGCTGTTTGTTTGATGTATTTAATGCTTAATTGTTCATTGCTTGCTTGAAAATCGATTTTTAGGGTTTCTGACTTGCAGACTCACCGAGTCCATGAATGGACTCGACGAGTCCAGGGCTCTGGTGCCGGGATTTTCGATTTTTCTGCCAGATTTTGTTGAGGATAATTGCCAAAACTCATTTTTCTTGCCTAAATCCGATTTTTTAAGTTTGGAATGGTTATCCTCGTCAAAATTGATGGATTTGGTTAAATATGGATAATATATGATTATTATAAGTCAAATATTTAACCTAGTAAGATTGAAAAGTTTCAATTTACACCCTTTAGGTTTTATAGTTTAATTTGAACTCAAAAAGTTTTAGTTTTGAAATTTAAATAGTTAAACCCTAATATTTTGAAAGGTTTCAAAATTTGTCCTCAAGTTTTGGAATTTAAAATTTAAATTAAAAGGTATTAATTTTAAAATATTAAATTCTAAGACCCTAGTTTTTTGAAAAGTTCAAATTACACCCTTATGGTTTTATTAAGTTAACTAAATGTATAATTAAAAGAGAATTAATAAATTCATAATGACATGGTTTAAGTTAATGAAATTAAAAGTATAATTTATATACATACTAATTTAAAAGTACTTGGTGAACAGTTCTTGCTTCTTATTGGCTATTTTTTTTCCTTTACTTTTTGTTATTTATCCGTCTCCCTTTTCTGCGTGCTTCCAATTGCAGAACATTGTTTTTGTTCCACCACCGCCGGTTTCCACGTCTCATTCACCGCTCAAAACAATCCACACACGTTTCATTCACCGCTCAAACCAATCCACAGCTGGCCTCCTCGAACCTTCGTCTACCTTTCTACCTTTCTTCAGTTTATCCACCACTGCTCTTGCTCCAATATGCGTTCCACCGGCTCTTTCTATGATGCAACTCACCACCACCATCAATTTATACGCCTGTCGGAAGCATCCTAAACCCCTACTTTCAATCGCTCCAAAGTGAAAACCCCTTTGCTTTTCCAGATTCACCCTCAAGTGTATTCACATTTGATTTTTGTGCTTTCATTGACCTCAATTTATACGCCCATCGAAAGCATCCTAAACCCCTAATTTCAATCGCTCTAAAGTGAAAACCCCTTTGCTTTTCCAGATTCACCCTCAAGTGTATCCACATTTGATTTCTGTGTTTTGATTTTCGAGACCAAATCATCACATTTTGCTCATCAGATCAGAAGTTACAAATTGCAAAACAAATGGAGCATAGCCCAGAGGAAAAGGACGTAATCTTCAAAGCAGTTATCGATGGACCAGTATGCGTCGACATGTGGATTGTATTTTATTCACCAGGATTACATTCTCGCCCATCAGTCTATGTCTGAACAGGTACTTTCTTCGATCTTCATTATCTACATATTTTCTCTTATATAATTTTTTTCATTATCCTTTGATAGCTATTTGATCTTTGTTTTGTTTCTGTGATGTTTGAACTTTTAGCGACTGTGTTTCTTTGTTTCTGTGAGTGTTTTGCTAATGCTGCTATTTGGAAAAAAAAATGAAAAATTATTTTTTTTCTGGGTTAATATTTTTTTTTCATTATCCTTTGATAGCTATTTGATGTTTGTTTTGTTTCTGTGATGTTTGAACTTTTAATGACTGTGTTTCTTTGTTTTCGTGAGTGTTTTGCTAATGCTGCTATTTGGAACAAAAATGAAAGATTATTTTTTTCTGAGTTAACTATTTATAGTATGATTATTTTTTCAATAACAACATAATAAGTTGGTATCATAAATTCGAGGTAGCCATCTTCATTAAATGATGCATAATGTTTATCTTTTAGAGCATATGGTATGGGCAACTTGAAGTGGTGTTATAACAAGAAGCAACAAGATGAGGGGGGTGGTGTTCATGGTGTTATAACACCATGTTAAAAGGAGAGAGATAGAGAGAGATAATTTGGCAGCCAATAGGTGATCACGTTTCTTCTTGTCATGGAGACAACAAGAAGCACCACAAGTGGTGTTATAACAAGAAGCAACAAGATGAGGGGGGTGGTGTTCATGGTGTTATAACACCATGTTAAAAGGAGAGAGATAGAGAGAGATAATTTGGCAGCCAATAGGTGATCACGTTTCTTCTTGTCATGGAGACAACAAGAAGCACCACAAGTGGTGTTATAACAAGAAGCAACAAGATGAGGGGGGTGGTGTTCATGGTGTTATAACACCATGTTAAAAGGAGAGAGATAGACAGAGATAATTTGGCAGCCAATAGGTGATCACGTTTCTTCTTGTCATGGAGACAACAAGAAGCACCACAACAAGATGCAACAAGGAGGGGGGGCGGTGTTTTTGATGTTATAACGACGTTATCGGCTGCCAACTCAGCCACAACAAGAAGCAACACGACCCACACCGTATGCTCTTAGAATGTTAATCTTGATAATATAATATAAATCTTGAGACAATTTATGGAAATGTTTTAAGGGAAGTTGCATCGTGGTCTTACATGAACTCTCTCCAGATTGAATATGATCCTCGGGTGATTAATTTCAGGCAATTTTTGGAGGTCTTCTGGTCTAGCAATCACTCTAGGCAAGTCTTTGGTCAAGGTCCTGATGTTGGCAACCAATAACAGAAAATATAGTAGATTAGCTTTTATATACAGACAACTTTGTAACCTATAGATGGTATAATCGTTTTTTTCTTGGAATTTGCCTCTTAACAGTAATACATCCAAAACCGAAGGTACATCGACTTTCCAGGTAATTGTATTTTTACTTGTGATCATACCGTACTAACTGCTTATTTATTTATTTTTGATGATGCACATACATTATTACATATTAATCCTATTATTTCACCATCAATGAAATTTGATTAAAACTGTTATCAATAATGAAAGTAAATTTTACAATTCAAACAGTAAAATATGTGAAATTTGGGCCTCTACAAACATTATGGGTTTTTAATAAGCAGTTTTGAATAAAAATGTGAAATATGTGAAAGTTGGTGAGTTCATAAGCAGTTTTGAATAAAAATGGTTTTTGTACTTGTTTAGAATCGTTTTCAAAGTGCTTTCAAAAATATCCGATACTTTCTAAAAAGAAATGGTTTGAAATATTTGTGTCCGATCTTATATTAATGCATGTGTGTTAATGGTTACAAAAATAGAAAGAGAATGATTTCCAGACAACCCGATATTGTCTGCGATAGATGATGCTGGAATCTCAACCCCCGTGGTTGAGTACCAGTGCGTATAGATTTCCGTTTTATCAAGAAGAAGGTTTCCCGTTTTATCCAAAAAGAAAATAGAATGGTTTCCCGTAAACCTTATAACGTTAATTCCTCTAAGTGAGTCGTTATAACCATACTAAATAATGACAATTTCGTCTGTCTTTGCGTCTTTGGGACGCCGACGGAACAAGGTATGGTTTGTCACCCTAGACTGGCCTAGTCTAACTGTAGCGAACAGCTCAGGTGTGGTGTGTCACCCCCGTATAGATCTATACACAAACTCACGCTCTCTCTCCGGGAGACTCTGGTTATAACTACAGGCTATGTTTGTACACTCATATGGTGCCAAACGAAAAGTCTCACTAGATCCTTAATCAAAGTTTACGCAAAAAGAAGAAAAACATATAAAACTCATTCCCAGACCCAATAAACATGTAAGTGGACCACTAAGATTCACTATACGTGTCTATTATTTCCAGGCTCAAAAGGAATATGAATGTATATCCTGGGCCCAATATACATGTAAAAGGACAACTAAGGTCCACTAAACATGTAAACGGACAGTAAGGCCCACTAAACATGTAAAAGGACACTAAGGCCCACTAAACATGTATATTATTTCCAGGCCCAATAAGGATATGAATATCGTTTTTAACCCGTTTGTTATTATTTTGTTTATTTTAGCTCGATTATTTACAAACATGATATAAAAAGCCCACTTTTTGTGAAAATGACGTTCTTGGCCCAATAAGCCACAAATTTTCAATTAAGGCCCAATTATAGTAAAAATAACACTTTAGTCCCCCATTTGTTCAAAACTTGTATTTATGGCTAGTTTGTGGTAAAAGTAACATTTTAAACCCATTTTTGTCAAAAACATTATTTTGGCTTATTTTTGTGAAATACACATTTTTCTGGTTTTTGGCTTTTCTGACCTAGTTGTTGGAAAATTTGTAGAAAAATCATCTTAAGTCGAAATTTGGATCCGTAAATTCTGGAAGTTTGGAAATTTTGTCTACTTTGTTCACAATTTTTCTCATAATTTTTATTGGCCTCTAATAAGTGTGAAATTGCTCACCTTCACAGGTTGGTCCGAAATTATTTCAAATCTGATAGGCAGTTTTGTAAAATTCGCCAAAAATTGTAGAAAAATCGTATGAAAACGTGAGAGTAGTCATTTTAAAGGTAATAACCTGAAATTTTTGCATGTGAAACAGGTTTGAAAAATATTTTCATTAAGTTGGTCAAAACAGTCCGAGATTGGACCAAAACTTTTATGTCAAGGGCTGATTTTTGAGTTTAACTTATCCAAGTTTGTTCACAACACTTGTTTTTGCTATTTTAAGTGTACAAATCCCAGATCTACAAGTTTACATATAATATATGAGACAAAATATAGTTTTCTCATGGTATTTATGAAGATCTAAGTGATAAACTTCATTTTCAAGTAAAGATTTAAAAGTTAAACACATAAACATGCACATATACATAGATCTAACACAAAAGCACTTGTATCCTCCCCCAAAACATTATAAAACCGAAAATAAGGGGGTATGAACTCACCTTGGGGGTTTTTGAGATGTAGATGAAGAAGAAGAAGGATCTTTGAACCTAGCTTGAGTTCTTGATGAGATTTGTGTTGTTTTGGTGTTCTAAGAGCATAAACCCGAAAATAAAGTGGATTTTAAGGTAAGATCTTAGCATAAAATGGAGTTACACAACTTAAGTGTGAAGTAAACTTACCAAGATGATAATACTTGATGCAAAGCTCTTGAAACCCCACCCCAAGATCACGAAATTTGCAAGAGGAAGTGTGGAGATTTCTTGAAGTTTTGAAAGGGAATTAGGAGTGGAATGAAGTGAGGAGAGTGGTGATGGGGAGGTGGTATGGACGAATTTTAAGGAGAGAAGGGAGGGTGGATGGTGCTTGGAAGTATGATGGACAAAAGTTATTCATTCTAGATGCATGTTGGTTACTTGCATGGATGTATGTTGGATTATAAAGAGGTGGCAAGCTTAGGTAATTCCTCCCATTTTATCTTTTTTTTTTTAAAGGTGGGCTAACCAATCCAAGAGGGATATTTGGCCCAAGAGAGTAGCCTAACATGGTGGGTTTCGATTTGGCTTGGCCCCATGAAGGATTCTCGACTCATTAAAGCTTAACAAGAGGGTTTTTGGTTCAAAGGGCCCAAAAATAATAATTATCGGCCCAATTAAGGTCCTAGTATATGTTTTCGGCCCAAAAGGCCCAATAAGAATTTCTTGGTCCAATGAGGGTTTTTGGTTGAGAATTTATGGGTTAAGGCCCAAAAATGATTGGGCTTGGCTTATTGGATCAATCTTTGGGCTTACACAAGGAGATTATATTGTTTAGGAATTCACATCTTAACCTAATTTTGCCAGTTGTGACATCACCCCCCCCCCCCCCGTTAGAGGGAATTTCGTCCCGAAATTCGTTCTAAAGCAACATCCCAAGTACTATGGAAAAAGTGTGAGTGTCTCGGTTTTGTCTAGTCTTTTCGTTCCTAGGAAAATTTAAGTTCTTGCTTAGTGATCTAGTGGAACTTTGCTACCGGCCTTTGACTTTGCTCCTTTGGTTAATTGGGTGTTGGTCATCTCGACCCCACATAGAGGTATTCTGCCTTTGCGCCCTATATGGTGAAGTGAACGGATGGTCACGGTTAATGAGGGTCATGTACTTGAAGCCCCAAAAGTAGTGTCTCTAAACCTTAGGGCGAACACGTTTGTTACTAGAGTTAAAGTTTTGTGTGGTATAGTTGGCCTCATACTTCTTAAGTTGCCATGGGAGTTTCTTACTAAGAGATTTTCAACTAGTGGGAGGTTGATCTTTGCTTGTTTCTACGAGTAGGTCGAGTAAATCTTCGATTCAGGATAAGGGTTATCGATCCTTGAGGATGGTTTCGTTTGATTCTTAGTAGTCAGTGGTCCTATGGACACTTAGCCTTTCCTATTTATGAGTTGGATAGGCGTTCTCTAAGGCTCAAGTCTTGGTCTGATAACCTCATACTTACTGGGTCGTTCCATCGACCGGATACCTTCGGTGTTTATGTTGGTGCTAAGTGGTCTTGGTGGTTTGGCTACGAGAATGGCTCCATGAGTTGAGTTGATCTCCAAACTCAACTTGGCATGTAGGTAATGTTTCCGAAAGGGCTTTGGAAACATCTTAGGGGGGTTTATAAATCTCTAGGTTACCCTTGGTGTCCTTTGCTGCTTGTTTCCTTATCCCTATTAAGGGCTAGGAAAGAGTGTGGTATTACTTGCACGGGTACCTAAGGGTCTAGATGGCCTGAGATAATTCGAGTATTGTCGTTACAAGTTGTAGGGGTCTTGTTAATCGATTGGTTAAGGTGAAGAGTCTCATTGGTACATGAATTTCGTATGGTGAGGATCAAGTCAGCCCATGTCAATTGACACCGTTGGGCTCCTTATTGTAATTGACGTTAGATAGATCTGAAAAGGGATAGTTGTTTGAAATGATAGTGTGTTCTATGTACACATTTGTAATGTCACCCATTTCGTTCTTGGTATTACTATTGTGGTTGTCTCGGTCTGAATCTTTGGGTGCCCTAGCAATACGAGTGCCTTGGTATAAACGATGTGATTTCATAGTCTGATTTCTATTAGACCTCTCTATGATGGTTCGATGTAGCTTAGTCGTACGTAATTCAAGATTGAAAATGTTGTAGACTGAGTGGTTATGCCCTAAATCCACAGTCAACCAAGGAATAAGGATTAAGGCGGGTCCACGCACTCTAAGTTTGTAAAATCTTAATTACACACGGCCTTACGTTTACACTAAGTCATCATAACTTTCGCAAGGATCTTTAGTTTTTCTTACGAAGGATATGATTAGTTCGGATGAGGGGGTACTTTATGATTATGATTTTTAATTGGTAAAAATTTTGTGAAAATGCGACGCTTAATTTTTTTGTTGTTTTGAAACGTACCGGTAATCCCAGTAGGGTTCCTTGTTGCTTCATCATGTCTCGTTGTTAAACTCCTCCTGGTCCTCCGTCATTCTTCTCTGTTGGACAATTCCTCTTGAAGTGTCCTGTCTCACCGCATGCGTGGCATACTGGACTTACTTATGGGTTGAGGGTTGGAGTGACGCATGGGGTCGAGGCCCTACAGTAGCGGGAGATGTGCCCCTTCTTGTTGCACCTATTGCAATGCAATTCCCGGCAGACTCCATGATGATGGTAGCGGCACTTGCTGCAGAGTGGGAGGTATCCATGATACGGTTTTCTCGGTGCTGGGGGGCTAGTGGGGTTAGGGGCTGCTACAACTTGTTGCCTTTTGGGAGGCCCTTGAGTCGATCCGCTTCCTTTCTTGTTCCCCTGCTTTCGCTTCATGACATTAGGTTTGGAGTTTGGGGTGTCTGGGTAAGTTGTCCCTCGTCGGTTTCCTTGGTTGTTACTACGGTTGGAGTTATCGACACCATTTCCATTTCCATTTGGATTGTTGGCGTTGAGATGCGCCATGACGGCTGTCACGGCAGCTGTTACAGCGGCTTGGAAGGTTGTGGGGTCCATTTGCAGCATTGGTGTTTCTCCGGCTAGCTGTTTGTTTCCATGGGAAGACATGGTTCTGTTGCATAATGAGAAAACATGTTCGTGAGTAGCTATGGTTATTTGTAGTCGTATCTCATCTATGATTATAGATATGAACTTATACATGTACTCATATAAATCACATGTTTTGTTGCACGATTCTCGTTGTTTCGACCTACATCGCTATGATGTATTAATGGTAGTATGTAGAAAGAAGTATTGTACAAATGTTAAGTTACCCTAATAGATTATAGATATAAGATCCTTAAGTTGGCTCAGGTTACATGAGTTCTTGTAGAGCGTACCTCTCTTGATTTACTACTACTAGTTGTGACGAATTACATGGTAAACCTAGGACTTAATGCGAATAATGTGATGACTCTCATATGACTAAATAGCGTAGAGGTGTCCAACCATTTCGCTCATTTCACGAGTGGCCTCTTCCGCTCTCTGCTCTGCTGTCACACCCCCGAACCAGACGGCGGAAACGTCCGGAGGCGGGTGACTTCATTGTGCAGTATCATAACAATTGAATATAAATGAAACAGAGCAATCCAAACATCATACATTGAGATAACAAACTTACATTGTTTACATATTATATTTGTTCTTCGAATTACACAAAAGAGACATAAGCAGAAAAATCCAAGCTACAGCTAAAAGTCTTGCATCTGTGTCCCTGGCTACCTGCTTACTAAATACCTGAGAATACAAGTCGTTTTGAAAAGCGTCAACTAAAAAGTTGGTGAGTTCAGAAGCAGTTTTATGTATAAAATTGTTTACACTTGTTTAGAATCGTTCTTGTTGTACTTTCAGAAAATCCGATATTTTCTATGAAATCGTTTGAAGTCTTTCCTTGAAAATCATGAATATGAGTATGCATGACATTACTTTTGTTCATCCTTATAAGGAGTGATTTTGAAAATTACTGTGATTTGTAAAAGCGAGCTGTGTCCGAGAATAGTTCGTTTGAATAGTAACAATCAACCGTTTCAAGAAAAATCCCTTATTTTCAAAAAGGAAATATGGTTGAAAATCTTGTTCCTCTTATCGAGTAAAATTGAGTGTGTGCTTTCTAGTTTATCGTTATCGAAATCGTAGAAAAATCGTTTTCCCCATAAAATCCTATATTTTCTGCTATAAAATAATCGTAAGTTCTAGTTTCCAACTATGTATATGTGTGGGTTAGTTTATCGTTATCAAAATCGTTTACAAACGTTTTCCATAGGGTCCTACGCTTTTTAATTTGTAAAAATAGCAGTATTACGACTCTATACTTGTAGGAAAAAGAATCAACAAGGCTATTGTGGATATTCTACGCGATGAAGAAGGACAGTCAACACAACAAATGCGGACCATCACCTATCACGTGTAGGACAGTCAACACAATGTGCCAAAGTTTATTTATGAGGTTTTTCTTACATAAATTTCCAGTTAATATAACATATTCTAGTGAGTCGTTATAACCATACTAATCTGACGAAGTGCCTGTTTTGGCGTTTCTCAGGCGCCCTCGGTTTGGAAAAAGACATTTGTCACCCTAGACAGGCCTGTCTAGCTGTAGCGAACAGCGAAGGTGCGAGGTGTCAACCCCGTATAGATCTATACACAAATTCGCGCTCTCCTTCCAGGAGACTCTGGCTATAACTCCTTACAGGACTTAGACGTACACTAATATTTTCATATTTAGGTACTTTTGAGAATTTGTCTGACTAGAATATTAACAACCTTTTGAGCAATCGTAAGAGATCCATTATTTGTTAGATAAATAATGAAATTCGTACTCATTGAATAGAAATATCGTTTTCGTTCCATCTCGTTGATTGTGCTCGTTAACTAGGTGCTCGTGTTCGTTCCTTTTCGTTTATTGAAAAATAAGTCATTTTAGTCAAGAGAAAAAGTGTCAAGTTATAATTTATATAAATTTATAGCTGCCGATTATGACACACATTTTCTGTTTCACGACATATATAACATTACTTAAGTTCTTGGAGGTTTTATGACAACAGCTTATGACTTGCAAATGTTTCTGTCATAAGGGCTCTATTTGTATATTTTCTTGACACAGACTTTTATGTTGAATATTTATAAAATACTCCCTGATAGTTTGCAAAATAGTCACAAAGTTTCAATTTTCGAAAATCACTAGAAATGGTGTCCACTTATCAAGATCCCTATTATAACTTTTATCTTTAGACATGAAAGCATAGATAAAGGGGTTAAGTTGGACACATCCAATAGTTGGGAGGCTCTTTTGTACAAAGTATCCTCTGTTCTTTATGAAATTGAGAATTCTTACGTTCATGAGTATATTCCTAAAATATTAATTTAATAATATTTCACACACACATACAAACATACATATATATATATATATATATATATATATATATATATATATATATATATATATATATATATATGCAATTATTCAAGTATTTAGGCAAGATTTGACTTGTACTCTCCCCCAAAAACATTAAAATATTGAAACGGTGGGGTATGAAGCTCACCTTGAGTTAGTTGAGGAGTTGTCTGGAGTTATGGAGTGAAGATCTCAAGCTTAAACTCTTGGCTGAGATGAAGAACTTCCTTGGGAGAAAGTTATCCTTACAACTCCAGGGAGAAGTTTAGAATTTGCTTTCAGCAAGTTCTTGTTCTTGCTTGGAGATGAGTTTTGAGAGGAAATGAGAAAAGTGAGAGAAAAGTGGAGTCTAAAACTCCCTCCCTTTCGTTGCTTTGGAGTATAAGGAAAAGGAAAGGAATCTTTGATGCATGAGGACCTGGTGGTCCATGCATGGATATTTGGTGGGTAAAGCATGGAATAATGTGATTTGCATGGGAAATGAGGAATTTCATCAAATCACAAAGTCAATCCTTTTGTCCTTTTCTTGGTTTAGGATAAGGTTTTCCTAAATCCCAAACATTTATTTTTATGAAAAATATGCTTAAAATAATTAATTTTAGCATAAAATAATGGTTTTAGGGGTCTCAGTTAAGAAAAACACGAGTTTGGTGGGATTCCCGACCTCAAAATACCCCAAAATGAAGAAAATGTCCGGAATAGTCCAAATTCCGGGGCTAAATAGTGAATTCCGGAGCTAAATGGTAATTTCCGAAGATCTAAGTTAAATTCCGGAGCTATATCAAAAATTCCGGAGCCTCTTAGGAAAATCCGGAGTCAATTTCCGAAGCTGATGGGTAGGTTCCGAAGGTGCTGAACAAGTTCCGAAGTGAACAGTGCTTTCCGGAGTCATCAGGCGGAGTTCCGAAATCAGAAGTGATCAGTGGTCCGGACCGAGGTGCTTCCGAACCGGAGTGGGGTAAGAATTTCCGGAGCTGCGAACCTATCCGGATGAGAGGCTTCCGAGATGAGCTTCCTCTTGGCTTCCTTAGAAGACCTTCCGGACTAAGAGGTTCCGGACCAGGAGGGTTCCGGACCAAGAGGGTTCCGGCCAAGAGGTTCAGGACTAAGAGGAGTCCGGACCAAGAGGTTCCGGACCAAGAGGTTCCGGACCAAAAGGGTCCTTTTGGGGTTTCCTCTTCCGGTTTTGAGCTGTTCTCGACTAAGGAAGGCACTTAGGGAGATTTGAGAGAGATTTGGGATACATGGAGAGATTTGGGAGAGATTTCACATACTTGGAGAGATTTGGGAGAGATTTCACATGCTTGGAGAGATTTGGGAGAGATTCACTATTCTTGGAGAGATTTCGCATACTTAGGGAGATTTGGGAGAGATTCACTATTCTTGGAGAGATTTGGGAGAGATTCACTTTTCTTGGAGAGATTTGGGAGAGATTCACTATTCTTGGAGAGATTTGGGAGAGATTCACTATTCTTGGAGAGATTTCGCATTCTTGGAGAGATTTGGGAGAGATTCACTATTCTTTGAGAGATTTGGGAGAGATTTCACATACTTGGAGAGAATTGGGAGAGGTTTCACATACTTGGAGGGAATTGGGAGAGGTTTCACATACTTGGAGAGAATTGGGAGAGATTTCACATACTTGGAGAGTTTTCATTCTAACACTTCATGGCTCATTAGGAACTCAAATTGTACACTTAGAAGTGTTAGCACAAGTCTCACAATAGTACTTGCTTACTTGCGGACGGAATTTCCTAGCCAAAAAGGCTAGTTGTGACATCTGCTAAGGCTGCCCTAGCCTCAGCTTCCATGAGCTGTTGCCTTAGGGTGGTCACCTCCTCTTCTAAGGGGCAGAGATGATTGGTAAGGTCTTACTGTTCTGTTTGTTGCTTCGGTATTGCTTCCGAGGGGTAAGGCTCGCTAAGGATCTCTCCGGCA
This sequence comes from Lactuca virosa, assembly GCF_052849685.1. NCBI lineage: Eukaryota > Viridiplantae > Streptophyta > Magnoliopsida > Asterales > Asteraceae > Lactuca > Lactuca virosa. Next base: position 63,495,391 of record NC_136427.1, on the reverse strand, counting down.
CCTTCATCCATGTCTGACTCCTCCTCAGAATCCTCTACCTCGTGGTCCATATCTTGGTATTCTTTAAGACCCATTTCTGGGTTCTCCCTTTGCACTTCCTCTGGTTCTTCCTCGATCCATTCGTTGGCTATGTAGAAGATTTAAGCGTGGAGGTCATATGGTATTCTAAAATGCTACTATAGTATTACATGTTTGATCCTAGGGCTTCCTGATGTACGAAATCGATACGTTTTTAGACTTGTTGATATTGTTTAGTATCATAAAATACTCCTATAGTATTTTAAACCTTAGGTTTGGCTCTAATGCTCCTTTACATGTAAGGCTGGTGAGTTTTAGACTCGTTGCAACGCTACCCTCACTCCCAAGCACATGTTGGTCGTATCTCAAATAAATATAGTTGATCAGGCTATATTTATCACAGATATGATTACATAACTGCCCAGGTTTGACTGTAGTATTCAACATCTAAATACTTTCAGTTTGTTCGTATTATGATACGGTTCTAGCAAGTATGTATACTTTTAGAAGATACTTATATTCTTAAGGTATACTTTTAGTCATAGTGTTTTTAGTCCCATTGTATTTATAGTTGTATATCTTGTATGGTTAGATATACTAGTTCACTATAAACAATGCTCTGATACCAACCTGTCACACCCCCGAACCTGGACGGCGGAAACGTCCGGGGGCGGATGACTTCGTGTACAGTATCATAACAATTGAATATGAATGAAACATAGCAACCAAACATCATACATTGGAAATACACACTTACATAGTTTACATATTGAATCTTGTTCATCAGTTACACAAAAGTAAGGAAGTAAAATTTCTTGAAGTCGCACCACTTGATCTTATAGTCGAACTTATTACCTGCTACTGGAATTCCTGAGAATACAAGTCGTTTTGAAAAGCGTCAACTAAAAAGTTGGTGAGTTCATAAGCAGTTTTGAATAAAAATGATTTTTGTACTTGTTTAGAATCGTTTTCAAAGTGCTTTCAAAAATATCCGATACTTTCTAAAAAGAAATGGTTTGAAATATTTGTGTCCGATCTTATATTAATGCATGTGTGTTAATGGTTACAAAAATAGAAAGAGAATGATTTCCAGACAACCCGATATTGTCTGCGATAGATGATGCTGGAATCTCAACCCCCGTGGTTGAGTACCAGTGCGTATAGATTTCCGTTTTATCAAGAAGAAGGTTTCCCGTTTTATCCAAAAAGAAAATAGAATGGTTTCCCGTAAACCTTATAACGTTAATTCCTCTAAGTGAGTCGTTATAACCATACTAAATAATGACAATTTCGCCTGTCTTTGCGTCTTTGGGACGCCGACGGAACAAGGTATGGTTTGTCACCCTAGACTGGCCTAGTCTAACTGTAGCGAACAGCTCAAGTGTGGTGTGTCACCCCCGTATAGATCTATACACAAACTCACGCTCTCTCTCCGGGAGACTCTGGTTATAACTACAGGCTACGTTTGTACACTCATATGGTGCCAAACGAAAAGTCTCACTAGATCCTTAATCAAAGTTTACGCAAAAAGAAGAAAAACATATAAAACTCATTCCCAGACCCAATAAACATGTAAGTGGACCACTAAGATTCACTATACGTGTCTATTATTTCCAGGCTCAAAAGGAATATGAATGTATATCCTGGGCCCAATATACATGTAAAAGGACAACTAAGGTCCACTAAACATGTAAACGGACAGTAAGGCCCACTAAACATGTAAAAGGACACTAAGGCCCACTAAACATGTATATTATTTCCAGGCCCAATAAGGATATGAATATCGTTTTTAACCCGTTTGTTATTATTTTGTTTATTTTAGCTCGATTATTTACAAACATGATATAAAAAGCCCACTTTTTGTGAAAATGACGTTCTTGGCCCAATAAGCCACAAATTTTCAATTAAGGCCCAATTATAGTAAAAATAACACTTTAGTCCCCCATTTGTTCAAAACTTGTATTTATGGCTAGTTTGTGGAAAAAGTAACATTTTAAACCCATTTTTGTCAAAAACATCATTTTGGCTTATTTTTGTGAAATACACATTTTTCTGGTTTTTGGCTTTTCTGACCTAGTTGTTGGAAAATTTGTAGAAAAATCATCTTAAGTCGAAATTTGGATCCGTAAATTCTGGAAGTTTGGAAATTTTGTCTACTTTGTTCACAATTTTTCTCATAATTTTTATTGGCCTCTAATAAGTGTGAAATTGCTCACCTTCACAGGTTGGTCCGAAATTATTTCAAATCTGATAGGCAGTTTTGTAAAATTCGCCAAAAATTGTAGAAAAATCGTATGAAAACGTGAGAGTAGTCATTTTAAAGGTAATAACCTGAAATTTTTGCATGTGAAACAGGTTTGAAAAATATTTTCATTAAGTTGGTCAAAACAGTCCGAGATTGGACCAAAACTTTTATGTCAAGGGCTGATTTTTGAGTTTAACTTATCCAAGTTTGTTCACAACACTTGTTTTTGCTATTTTAAGTGTACAAATCCCAGATCTACAAGTTTACATATAATATATGAGACAAAATATAGTTTTCTCATGGTATTTATGAAGATCTAAGTGATAAACTTCATTTTCAAGTAAAGATTTAAAAGTTAAACACATAAACATGCACATATACATAGATCTAACACAAAAGCACTTGTATCCTCCCCCAAAAACATTATAAAACCGAAAATAAGGGGGTATGAACTCACCTTGGGGGTTTTTGAGATGTAGATGAAGAAGAAGAAGGATCTTTGAACCTAGCTTGAGTTCTTGATGAGATTTGTGTTGTTTTGGTGTTCTAAGAGCATAAACCCGAAAATAAAGTGGATTTTAAGGTAAGATCTTAGCATAAAATGGAGTTACACAACTTAAGTGTGAAGTAAACTTACCAAGATGATAATACTTGATGCAAAGCTCTTGAAACCCCACCCCAAGATCACGAAATTTGCAAGAGGAAGTGTGGAGATTTCTTGAAGTTTTGAAAGGGAATTAGGAGTGGAATGAAGTGAGGAGAGTGGTGATGGGGAGGTGGTATGGACGAATTTTAAGGAGAGAAGGGAGGGTGGATGGTGCTTGGAAGTATGATGGACAAAAGTTATTCATTCTAGATGCATGTTGGTTACTTGCATGGATGTATGTTGGATTATAAAGAGGTGGCAAGCTTAGGTAATTCCTCCCATTTTATCTTTTTTTTTTTAAAGGTGGGCTAACCAATCCAAGAGGGATATTTGGCCCAAGAGAGTAGCCTAACATGGTGGGTTTCGATTTGGCTTGGCCCCATGAAGGATTCTCGACTCATTAAAGCTTAACAAGAGGGTTTTTGGTTCAAAGGGCCCAAAAATAATAATTATCGGCCCAATTAAGGTCCTAGTATATGTTTTCGGCCCAAAAGGCCCAATAAGAATTTCTTGGTCCAATGAGGGTTTTTGGTTGAGAATTTATGGGTTAAGGCCCAAAAATGATTGGGCTTGGCTTATTGGATCAATCTTTGGGCTTACACAAGGAGATTATATTGTTTAGGAATTCACATCTTAACCTAATTTTGCCAGTTGTGACATCACCCCCCCCCCCCGTTAGAGGGAATTTCGTCCCGAAATTCGTTCTAAAGCAACATCCCAAGTACTATGGAAAAAGTGTGAGTGTCTCGGTTTTGTCTAGTCTTTTCGTTCCTAGGAAAATTTAAGTTCTTGCTTAGTGATCTAGTGGAACTTTGCTACCGGCCTTTGACTTTGCTCCTTTGGTTAATTGGGTGTTGGTCATCTCGACCCCACATAGAGGTATTCTGCCTTTGCGCCCTATATGGTGAAGTGAACGGATGGTCACGGTTAATGAGGGTCATGTACTTGAAGCCCCAAAAGTAGTGTCTCTAAACCTTAGGGCGAACACGTTTGTTACTAGAGTTAAAGTTTTGTGTGGTATAGTTGGCCTCATACTTCTTAAGTTGCCATGGGAGTTTCTTACTAAGAGATTTTCAACTAGTGGGAGGTTGATCTTTGCTTGTTTCTACGAGTAGGTCGAGTAAATCTTCGATTCAGGATAAGGGTTATCGATCCTTGAGGATGGTTTCGTTTGATTCTTAGTAGTCAGTGGTCCTATGGACACTTAGCCTTTCCTATTTATGAGTTGGATAGGCGTTCTCTAAGGCTCAAGTCTTGGTCTGATAACCTCATACTTACTGGGTCGTTCCATCGACCGGATACCTTCGGTGTTTATGTTGGTGCTAAGTGGTCTTGGTGGTTTGGCTACGAGAATGGCTCCATGAGTTGAGTTGATCTCCAAACTCAACTTGGCATGTAGGTAATGTTTCCGAAAGGGCTTTGGAAACATCTTAGGGGGGTTTATAAATCTCTAGGTTACCCTTGGTGTCCTTTGCTGCTTGTTTCCTTATCCCTATTAAGGGCTAGGAAAGAGTGTGGTATTACTTGCACGGGTACCTAAGGGTCTAGATGGCCTGAGATAATTCGAGTATTGTCGTTACAAGTTGTAGGGGTCTTGTTAATCGATTGGTTAAGGTGAAGAGTCTCATTGGTACATGAATTTCGTATGGTGAGGATCAAGTCAGCCCATGTCAATTGACACCGTTGGGCTCCTTATTGTAATTGACGTTAGATAGATCTGAAAAGGGATAGTTGTTTGAAATGATAGTGTGTTCTATGTACACATTTGTAATGTCACCCATTTCGTTCTTGGTATTACTATTGTGGTTGTCTCGGTCTGAATCTTTGGGTGCCCTAGCAATACGAGTGCCTTGGTATAAACGATGTGATTTCATAGTCTGATTTCTATTAGACCTCTCTATGATGGTTCGATGTAGCTTAGTCGTACGTAATTCAAGATTGAAAATGTTGTAGACTGAGTGGTTATGCCCTAAATCCACAGTCAACCAAGGAATAAGGATTAAGGCGGGTCCACGCACTCTAAGTTTGTAAAATCTTAATTACACACGGCCTTACGTTTACACTAAGTCATCATAACTTTCGCAAGGATCTTTAGTTTTTCTTACGAAGGATATGATTAGTTCGGATGAGGGGGTACTTTATGATTATGATTTTTAATTGGTAAAAATTTTGTGAAAATGCGACGCTTAATTTTTTTGTTGTTTTGAAACGTACCGGTAATCCCAGTAGGGTTCCTTGTTGCTTCATCATGTCTCGTTGTTAAACTCCTCCTGGTCCTCCGTCATTCTTCTCTGTTGGACAATTCCTCTTGAAGTGTCCTGTCTCACCGCATGCGTGGCATACTGGACTTACTTATGGGTTGAGGGTTGGAGTGACGCATGGGGTCGAGGCCCTACAGTAGCGGGAGATGTGCCCCTTCTTGTTGCACCTATTGCAATGCAATTCCCGGCAGACTCCATGATGATGGTAGCGGCACTTGCTGCAGAGTGGGAGGTATCCATGATACGGTTTTCTCGGTGCTGGGGGGCTAGTGGGGTTAGGGGCTGCTACAACTTGTTGCCTTTTGGGAGGCCCTTGAGTCGATCCGCTTCCTTTCTTGTTCCCCTGCTTTCGCTTCATGACATTAGGTTTGGAGTTTGGGGTGTCTGGGTAAGTTGTCCCTCGTCGGTTTCCTTGGTTGTTACTACGGTTGGAGTTATCGACACCATTTCCATTTCCATTTGGATTGTTGGCGTTGAGATGCGCCATGACGGCTGTCACGGCAGCTGTTACAGCGGCTTGGAAGGTTGTGGGGTCCATTTGCAGCATTGGTGTTTCTCCGGCTAGCTGTTTGTTTCCATGGGAAGACATGGTTCTGTTGCATAATGAGAAAACATGTTCGTGAGTAGCTATGGTTATTTGTAGTCGTATCTCATCTATGATTATAGATATGAACTTATACATGTACTCATATAAATCACATGTTTTGTTGCACGATTCTCGTTGTTTCGACCTACATCGCTATGATGTATTAATGGTAGTATGTAGAAAGAAGTATTGTACAAATGTTAAGTTACCCTAATAGATTATAGATATAAGATCCTTAAGTTGGCTCAGGTTACATGAGTTCTTGTAGAGCGTACCTCTCTTGATTTACTACTACTAGTTGTGACGAATTACATGGTAAACCTAGGACTTAATGCGAATAATGTGATGACTCTCATATGACTAAATAGCGTAGAGGTGTCCAACCATTTCGCTCATTTCACGAGTGGCCTCTTCCGCTCTCTGCTCTGCTGTCACACCCCCGAACCAGACGGCGGAAACGTCCGGAGGCGGGTGACTTCATTGTGCAGTATCATAACAATTGAATATAAATGAAACAGAGCAATCCAAACATCATACATTGAGATAACAAACTTACATTGTTTACATATTATATTTGTTCTTCGAATTACACAAAAGAGACATAAGCAGAAAAATCCAAGCTACAGCTAAAAGTCTTGCATCTGTGTCCCTGGCTACCTGCTTACTAAATACCTGAGAATACAAGTCGTTTTGAAAAGCGTCAACTAAAAAGTTGGTGAGTTCAGAAGCAGTTTTATGTATAAAATTGTTTACACTTGTTTAGAATCGTTCTTGTTGTACTTTCAGAAAATCCGATATTTTCTATGAAATCGTTTGAAGTCTTTCCTTGAAAATCATGAATATGAGTATGCATGACATTACTTTTGTTCATCCTTATAAGGAGTGATTTTGAAAATTACTGTGATTTGTAAAAGCGAGCTGTGTCCGAGAATAGTTCGTTTGAATAGTAACAATCAACCGTTTCAAGAAAAATCCCTTATTTTCAAAAAGGAAATATGGTTGAAAATCTTGTTCCTCTTATCGAGTAAAATTGAGTGTGTGCTTTCTAGTTTATCGTTATCGAAATCGTAGAAAAATCGTTTTCCCCATAAAATCCTATATTTTCTGCTATAAAATAATCGTAAGTTCTAGTTTCCAACTATGTATATGTGTGGGTTAGTTTATCGTTATCAAAATCGTTTACAAACGTTTTCCATAGGGTCCTACGCTTTTTAATTTGTAAAAATAGCAGTATTACGACTCTATACTTGTAGGAAAAAGAATCAACAAGGCTATTGTGGATATTCTACGCGATGAAGAAGGACAGTCAACACAACAAATGCGGACCATCACCTATCACGTGTAGGACAGTCAACACAATGTGCCAAAGTTTATTTATGAGGTTTTTCTTACATAAATTTCCAGTTAATATAACATATTCTAGTGAGTCGTTATAACCATACTAATCTGACGAAGTGCCTGTTTTGGCGTTTCTCAGGCGCCCTCGGTTTGGAAAAAGACATTTGTCACCCTAGACAGGCCTGTCTAGCTGTAGCGAACAGCGAAGGTGCGAGGTGTCAACCCCGTATAGATCTATACACAAATTCGCGCTCTCCTTCCAGGAGACTCTGGCTATAACTCCTTACAGGACTTAGACGTACACTAATATTTTCATATTTAGGTACTTTTGAGAATTTGTCTGACTAGAATATTAACAACCTTTTGAGCAATCGTAAGAGATCCATTATTTGTTAGATAAATAATGAAATTCGTACTCATTGAATAGAAATATCGTTTTCGTTCCATCTCGTTGATTGTGCTCGTTAACTAGGTGCTCGTGTTCGTTCCTTTTCGTTTATTGAAAAATAAGTCATTTTAGTCAAGAGAAAAAGTGTCAAGTTATAATTTATATAAATTTATAGCTGCCGATTATGACACACATTTTCTGTTTCACGACATATATAACATTACTTAAGTTCTTGGAGGTTTTATGACAACAGCTTATGACTTGCAAATGTTTCTGTCATAAGGGCTCTATTTGTATATTTTCTTGACACAGACTTTTATGTTGAATATTTATAAAATACTCCCTGATAGTTTGCAAAATAGTCACAAAGTTTCAATTTTCGAAAATCACTAGAAATGGTGTCCACTTATCAAGATCCCTATTATAACTTTTATCTTTAGACATGAAAGCATAGATAAAGGGGTTAAGTTGGACACATCCAATAGTTGGGAGGCTCTTTTGTACAAAGTATCCTCTGTTCTTTATGAAATTGAGAATTCTTACGTTCATGAGTATATTCCTAAAATATTAATTTAATAATATTTCACACACACATACAAACATACATATATATATATATATATATATATATATATATATATATATATATGCAATTATTCAAGTATTTAGGCAAGATTTGACTTGTACTCTCCCCCAAAAACATTAAAATATTGAAACGGTGGGGTATGAAGCTCACCTTGAGTTAGTTGAGGAGTTGTCTGGAGTTATGGAGTGAAGATCTCAAGCTTAAACTCTTGGCTGAGATGAAGAACTTCCTTGGGAGAAAGTTATCCTTACAACTCCAGGGAGAAGTTTAGAATTTGCTTTCAGCAAGTTCTTGTTCTTGCTTGGAGATGAGTTTTGAGAGGAAATGAGAAAAGTGAGAGAAAAGTGGAGTCTAAAACTCCCTCCCTTTCGTTGCTTTGGAGTATAAGGAAAAGGAAAGGAATCTTTGATGCATGAGGACCTGGTGGTCCATGCATGGATATTTGGTGGGTAAAGCATGGAATAATGTGATTTGCATGGGAAATGAGGAATTTCATCAAATCACAAAGTCAATCCTTTTGTCCTTTTCTTGGTTTAGGATAAGGTTTTCCTAAATCCCAAACATTTATTTTTATGAAAAATATGCTTAAAATAATTAATTTTAGCATAAAATAATGGTTTTAGGGGTCTCAGTTAAGAAAAACACGAGTTTGGTGGGATTCCCGACCTCAAAATACCCCAAAATGAAGAAAATGTCCGGAATAGTCCAAATTCCGGGGCTAAATAGTGAATTCCGGAGCTAAATGGTAATTTCCGAAGATCTAAGTTAAATTCCGGAGCTATATCAAAAATTCCGGAGCCTCTTAGGAAAATCCGGAGTCAATTTCCGAAGCTGATGGGTAGGTTCCGAAGGTGCTGAACAAGTTCCGAAGTGAACAGTGCTTTCCGGAGTCATCAGGCGGAGTTCCGAAATCAGAAGTGATCAGTGGTCCGGACCGAGGTGCTTCCGAACCGGAGTGGGGTAAGAATTTCCGGAGCTGCGAACCTATCCGGATGAGAGGCTTCCGAGATGAGCTTCCTCTTGGCTTCCTTAGAAGACCTTCCGGACTAAGAGGTTCCGGACCAGGAGGGTTCCGGACCAAGAGGGTTCCGGCCAAGAGGTTCAGGACTAAGAGGAGTCCGGACCAAGAGGTTCCGGACCAAGAGGTTCCGGACCAAAAGGGTCCTTTTGGGGTTTCCTCTTCCGGTTTTGAGCTGTTCTCGACTAAGGAAGGCACTTAGGGAGATTTGAGAGAGATTTGGGATACGTGGAGAGATTTGGGAGAGATTTCACATACTTGGAGAGATTTGGGAGAGATTTCACATGCTTGGAGAGATTTGGGAGAGATTCACTATTCTTGGAGAGATTTCGCATACTTAGGGAGATTTGGGAGAGATTCACTATTCTTGGAGAGATTTGGGAGAGATTCACTTTTCTTGGAGAGATTTGGGAGAGATTCACTATTCTTGGAGAGATTTGGGAGAGATTCACTATTCTTGGAGAGATTTCGCATTCTTGGAGAGATTTGGGAGAGATTCACTATTCTTTGAGAGATTTGGGAGAGATTTCACATACTTGGAGAGAATTGGGAGAGGTTTCACATACTTGGAGGGAATTGGGAGAGGTTTCACATACTTGGAGAGAATTGGGAGAGATTTCACATACTTGGAGAGTTTTCATTCTAACACTTCATGGCTCATTAGGAACTCAAATTGTACACTTAGAAGTGTTAGCACAAGTCTCACAATAGTACTTGCTTACTTGCGGACGGAATTTCCTAGCCAAAAAGGCTAGTTGTGACATCTGCTAAGGCTGCCCTAGCCTCAGCTTCCATGAGCTGTTGCCTTAGGGTGGTCACCTCCTCTTCTAAGGGGCAGAGATGATTGGTAAGGTCTTACTGTTCTGTTTGTTGCTTCGGTATTGCTTCCGAGGGGTAAGGCTCGCTAAGGATCTCTCCGGCACCTTCATCCATGTCTGACTCCTCCTCAGAATCCTCTACCTCGTGGTCCATATCTTGGTATTCTTTAAGACCCATTTCTGGGTTCTCCCTTTGCACTTCCTCTGGTTCTTCCTCGATCCATTCGTTGGCTATGTAGAAGATTTAAGCGTGGAGGTCATATGGTATTCTAAAATGCTACTATAGTATTACATGTTTGATCCTAGGGCTTCCTGATGTACGAAATCGATACGTTTTTAGACTTGTTGATATTGTTTAGTATCATAAAATACTCCTATAGTATTTTAAACCTTAGGTTTGGCTCTAATGCTCCTTTACATGTAAGGCTGGTGAGTTTTAGACTCGTTGCAACGCTACCCTCACTCCCAAGCACATGTTGGTCGTATCTCAAATAAATATAGTTGATCAGGCTATATTTATCACAGATATGATTACATAACTGCCCAGGTTTGACTGTAGTATTCAACATCTAAATACTTTCAGTTTGTTCGTATTATGATACGGTTCTAGCAAGTATGTATACTTTTAGAAGATACTTATATTCTTAAGGTATACTTTTAGTCATAGTGTTTTTAGTCCCATTGTATTTATAGTTGTATATCTTGTATGGTTAGATATACTAGTTCACTATAAACAATGCTCTGATACCAACCTGTCACACCCCCGAACCTGGACGGCGGAAACGTCCGGGGGCGGATGACTTCGTGTACAGTATCATAACAATTGAATATGAATGAAACATAGCAACCAAACATCATACATTGGAAATACACACTTACATAGTTTACATATTGAATCTTGTTCATCAGTTACACAAAAGTAAGGAAGTAAAATTTCTTGAAGTCGCACCACTTGATCTTATAGTCGAACTTATTACCTGCTACTGGAATTCCTGAGAATACAAGTCGTTTTGAAAAGCGTCAACTAAAAAGTTGGTGAGTTCATAAGCAGTTTTGAATAAAAATGATTTTTGTACTTGTTTAGAATCGTTTTCAAAGTGCTTTCAAAAATATCCGATACTTTCTAAAAAGAAATGGTTTGAAATATTTGTGTCCGATCTTATATTAATGCATGTGTGTTAATGGTTACAAAAATAGAAAGAGAATGATTTCCAGACAACCCGATATTGTCTGCGATAGATGATGCTGGAATCTCAACCCCCGTGGTTGAGTACCAGTGCGTATAGATTTCCGTTTTATCAAGAAGAAGGTTTCCCGTTTTATCCAAAAAGAAAATAGAATGGTTTCCCGTAAACCTTATAACGTTAATTCCTCTAAGTGAGTCGTTATAACCATACTAAATAATGACAATTTCGCCTGTCTTTGCGTCTTTGGGACGCCGACGGAACAAGGTATGGTTTGTCACCCTAGACTGGCCTAGTCTAACTGTAGCGAACAGCTCAAGTGTGGTGTGTCACCCCCGTATAGATCTATACACAAACTCACGCTCTCTCTCCGGGAGACTCTGGTTATAACTACAGGCTACGTTTGTACACTCATATGGTGCCAAACGAAAAGTCTCACTAGATCCTTAATCAAAGTTTACGCAAAAAGAAGAAAAACATATAAAACTCATTCCCAGACCCAATAAACATGTAAGTGGACCACTAAGATTCACTATACGTGTCTATTATTTCCAGGCTCAAAAGGAATATGAATGTATATCCTGGGCCCAATATACATGTAAAAGGACAACTAAGGTCCACTAAACATGTAAACGGACAGTAAGGCCCACTAAACATGTAAAAGGACACTAAGGCCCACTAAACATGTATATTATTTCCAGGCCCAATAAGGATATGAATATCGTTTTTAACCCGTTTGTTATTATTTTGTTTATTTTAGCTCGATTATTTACAAACATGATATAAAAAGCCCACTTTTTGTGAAAATGACGTTCTTGGCCCAATAAGCCACAAATTTTCAATTAAGGCCCAATTATAGTAAAAATAACACTTTAGTCCCCCATTTGTTCAAAACTTGTATTTATGGCTAGTTTGTGGAAAAAGTAACATTTTAAACCCATTTTTGTCAAAAACATCATTTTGGCTTATTTTTGTGAAATACACATTTTTCTGGTTTTTGGCTTTTCTGACCTAGTTGTTGGAAAATTTGTAGAAAAATCATCTTAAGTCGAAATTTGGATCCGTAAATTCTGGAAGTTTGGAAATTTTGTCTACTTTGTTCACAATTTTTCTCATAATTTTTATTGGCCTCTAATAAGTGTGAAATTGCTCACCTTCACAGGTTGGTCCGAAATTATTTCAAATCTGATAGGCAGTTTTGTAAAATTCGCCAAAAATTGTAGAAAAATCGTATGAAAACGTGAGAGTAGTCATTTTAAAGGTAATAACCTGAAATTTTTGCATGTGAAACAGGTTTGAAAAATATTTTCATTAAGTTGGTCAAAACAGTCCGAGATTGGACCAAAACTTTTATGTCAAGGGCTGATTTTTGAGTTTAACTTATCCAAGTTTGTTCACAACACTTGTTTTTGCTATTTTAAGTGTACAAATCCCAGATCTACAAGTTTACATATAATATATGAGACAAAATATAGTTTTCTCATGGTATTTATGAAGATCTAAGTGATAAACTTCATTTTCAAGTAAAGATTTAAAAGTTAAACACATAAACATGCACATATACATAGATCTAACACAAAAGCACTTGTATCCTCCCCCAAAAACATTATAAAACCGAAAATAAGGGGGTATGAACTCACCTTGGGGGTTTTTGAGATGTAGATGAAGAAGAAGAAGGATCTTTGAACCTAGCTTGAGTTCTTGATGAGATTTGTGTTGTTTTGGTGTTCTAAGAGCATAAACCCGAAAATAAAGTGGATTTTAAGGTAAGATCTTAGCATAAAATGGAGTTACACAACTTAAGTGTGAAGTAAACTTACCAAGATGATAATACTTGATGCAAAGCTCTTGAAACCCCACCCCAAGATCACGAAATTTGCAAGAGGAAGTGTGGAGATTTCTTGAAGTTTTGAAAGGGAATTAGGAGTGGAATGAAGTGAGGAGAGTGGTGATGGGGAGGTGGTATGGACGAATTTTAAGGAGAGAAGGGAGGGTGGATGGTGCTTGGAAGTATGATGGACAAAAGTTATTCATTCTAGATGCATGTTGGTTACTTGCATGGATGTATGTTGGATTATAAAGAGGTGGCAAGCTTAGGTAATTCCTCCCATTTTATCTTTTTTTTAAAGGTGGGCTAACCAATCCAAGAGGGATATTTGGCCCAAGAAAGTAGCCCAACATGGTGGGTTTCGATTTGGCTTGGCCCCATGAAGGATTCTCGACTCATTAAAGCTTAGCAAAAGGGTTTTTGGTTCAAAGGGCCCAAAAATAATAATTATCAGCCCAATTAAGGTCCTAGTATATGTTTTCAACCCAAAAGGCCCAATAAGAATTTCTTGGTCCAATGAGGGTTTTTGGTTGAGAATTTATGGGTTAAGGCCCAAAAATGATTGGGCTTGGCTTATTGGATCAATCTTTGGGCTTACACAAGGAGATTATATTGTTTAGGAATTCACATCTTAACCTAATTTTGCCAGTTGTGACAACTTGTTTGTGATCCTCGACATTCCAATCACAAACTCGAAGGACACACTCAAGATTTAAACATCCCATTGAAAAGTTCAATGAATCTCAAATATTCTGCAATTTGGATTACGACATCCCTCTTCCAAGTTGTAGAGTATTGTGTTGGGTCCTAGCCTTAATATCTCATTTGGGTGTTTTATTAAGGACTCAATCAACTAACTTGAATTTCTCCCGTTTTGTAGATGTCAAAATCTAACAGCTATGGTCTTCCTGAATCCGTTGGAAAAAGTTTTCCACTTGAAGATGGTGTTCCACGATTGGATTGTGGAAATGAAAATCATACTTCACTTCCTCCACCTCCTCCAATAATTCTCCCTGACCTACGTGTTCGAAGACTTGAAAAGTTCAAAGTCACTCAAACCCTATTGGCAAAAAGACACGAAGATGGAAAGTCTGTATGTGCTCATGTCTTGGATATGAAGTTGTATATTGATAAATTGGGAATGTTGGGTGTCGATGTCTCAAGGAAGTTGGCTGTTGACTTGGTTCTTCAGTCACTTCCCGAATCATATAGTGAGTTCATTAAAGAGTACTATATGATGGACCACGATGTGACCCTCATTGATTTGACTTATTTGCTTATTGCTGCTGAATCAGAAATGATTTGGCGCACTGGTCGAGCAAATTTGTCTTGTAAATCAATATCCCAACCTTCTATGGGCAATGGTAACATTGGAAGTCCAGAAAAGTTTTCTTTACGCAAAAGAAAGGCCGAGTCTGAGATAGTCCCGTGTACCATTCCAGAAGAATCCATATGTTTCTACTGCCAAAAGAGGGGGCATTGGTTACGAAGCTGCCCAGACTACTTGAGAGATCTAAGAGATGTGAGAGTCAAGATGTATGGCTCTGCTTCGGGTAAAATCCACTATCTAACTCTCTTAAGTTTTCTATTTTAGATTCTTAATACATGATGTGATAAGATTACATTTTGATGTTTTGTAGGATCAAAGAAAAGAGAGGAAGCTTAAAGGAAGAAGTGAGCTGAGTCTGATCGCGAAGAAATGGATTTCGATCGCATGATTTGATGATTGGATTTTTGAGCTGCTGCTTAGAGTTATGATATATTGCTTAGGAATATGAGATAGCATAGTTTTCATTTGATTTTGCATTGTAAGGATAAGTTTTCCGCACCTTTTATAAATAAAATAAATTTTGAGTTGTCTTATTTATATCTCCTTGCAATGTCATGTGTGAAAATTGATGCTTGTGTATTTTAAGCAATATTAAGTGGATGTGATTCTTAGTTATGTTATTTATGGTAGTGTCATAATTTTTCTAAGTAAGGAAAGATTCCCATCGCCCAAGTTTCAATTGGACAGAAGCTTGGAATCACATGATTTAAACCATGTGATGTATGTAAATCTTGGTACTTGGGAAATTAAGACTAATTCCTTACTCACACAAGTATGTGAGTTAAGTGAAGGACTAAAGGATCTAGTACGCAATGTTGTGCACTGGTCGAGTCCACCACAAATAACAATAAGATTATTCGTAATGATTTACTAAAAGTCTAGTAAATGTGGTTATGCTTACAAGATTAAGTGTAATTCTGAATCATTGAAAAGTTTCAATGAATGGCAGAACGGATAAGAAGAATCAATTAGGCAGAAAGATAAAAGTTTCTCCAATATGAAAAGAAGGGAGAGTACTTCTGTATCATATTTATGATCAACTTATTGATTATGAAACCATATCACAATTGACCCTCTAAGGACACCTTAATGCACTAGTATGGCTAAGAAGAGGAATCAGAAATTGTTGAAATGGTTAAATCAAAAGGTGAATCATACTTCGTTCCAAAATCAAGTCTTAGAGTCATACTCCTAGATTGTGACTTGCGTGACACGTCTTAAGAAGTTCTAACACACTCATCAAATGTGGAGTAGAAAATTGTTTTTATTACTCTTGTACGTTTGAAATTGGTAATCTGTGATGTCTTGGATAAGATAGAGACCAACTAAGACCAATTGTGTGTAGTGGTTTGTCTTGATAAGAATCCGCACTAACTCTTGAACATTTGTTTGTCAAGAAATGTTTCTTGACAAGAGAATCTTATATTTCAAGAGGTCAGTGGGAGTCTAAATGATCTTGAAAAGGTTCAAGAACTAATCAAGAGTAAACCTATTAGACACTAGCACACGACTTGAGGTTTGCAACCTATCGTGTTGATATATTCTTGTTTCTGTGCCATTCCAGTTTAGTCAACTATGCATGTGAGTTCTATGAGTTCTCAATGGGTTGCATAGAGGCAAGGCACCCTGATAAATGGAAAGTACATTGATAGGTAGGGGTGAGTTGCTCAATAACTTGGAAGCAATGGTGGGACCCTTGATGGCAAGAAATTAAGAATGAACAAGTTCTGTCCATAAGAGTTTGGATTTGTCATTAAAATTATCTTATGATTATGGTTATGACATATTCACATGGATAAGAGAAAATACACCATAAAATCTAAGTGTCATAAGGCTTCTCTCCGTTTCATGAAAATGATTGTGAGGAAACGCTTTCACTAAGAGAGATTTTAAGGAGACAACGATTGTGTAAATTGCATTCTCAAATTCGATTATGATTACATCATCCCTCTTCATAGTTCGAATTGTGAGATTTGGTAATTAGTTTGAACATTTAAGACTTATTCCTGTAAGTTCTAAAATGATTTAAACACACATATGAGCTTTCTTAAGGAAAGATGTCTGAGTTTGAGAAGCTTAGATAAAGGCTTATCGAAGCATATCGTATTAGAAATATGAACTTTGAAAGTCAATAAGTATTGATTTCTAGAAGTCCAACTGTTTTCTGAATACGTGTCAAAGCTAGTGGGAACATAAATGTTATGCTGCTATGGATATAATTATCATGTTAGTGGGAGCATGATTTGTGACATCCCCATTTTCACGGCCAGAAAAGACCGATTTTGTTTATGCTTTATAAAAATCAGAGTACCTCTTTTAATAAAAATGTTGCGGAATTTGTTCCCAGTAAAACATGATAAATACTTTATCAAAGCATTTCCGAAGAAAAATATTTTTATTCATTTTAAAACATTTAGGATGTCATCGTCAATACAGAAACATAAGCATAAACAGAACTTATATTCATTATCACTAGTGATTTATATCTCCTTAATCTGTCAGTGTAATGTGACTTCATATCAACACCTGTGATATAAATAAACTGAGTGGGTCAGGTTGGGAAACCTGGTGAGTACATATGGTTTTCAACCCACAATAAATAAGTTTATTAACTTTATCAAACCAAACAAACCCGGTTACCCGTTCCCGTTATCCTCACTTTACGTCCCTAAAACATCTAACACAAGGGACCTAGTCTTAGGACTTTCATCGGGGTGACAACACATGCTTCGGGGGTTCCTCAGCAATTCATGTCAAATAAGGCAACCATGTGGGGGATGGAGTACTGCTGGTGAGCACACAGTTCAAATAAACACCTACAGGTTGCGAGCCTGCTAGCGTTCCACTTGACTGTCTAGAATAGTCCGTGGTCGTCATCTATACTCCGCTAGATGACTAGATCATCAATAACATCTATATCGAGGCCTCTCATTATTTTATTTGGTCACACAACAACTATTACATCTACCCATGTTTACCCAACACGTTTTGTAGATATAAAATACATATACAATTTAAATCATTTAAAACGTGTATAAAAATATTTCACCCAGCATAGAGAGCAAGTATTCAGACAATATGCACACATAGCACGTAATTTATATTAAATACTTCATATCTATGTGTAAGATGAAAGAGACCATGCACTCACTTGAAAATGTGGTGATTCCGAACTCAGACAGCCCTTCGCTTCTTAAAAATAATTTCCTTCGACGAAACCTAGTATTATTACCACTAGAGTTTAGTATATTATTCGCCGAGACTAATTAATAGTCTAGCTATTATTACTATTATATAAGCGTAAAAAAATACTTATATAACCCATAATAATAGCCCAAGTACTTATTATAAGTTCCTAATAACGTTACTATAATTAAATAAAAGCTATATTAAAAATAGCGTAGGTGTAGCTCACTTACAGCGGGTTTTATAGAAAACTGGGCTTTGCTTGGAGCAGCGTTCCCGAGCCGAAAAGCTCTTCTTCTCGGAGCTGTCGAGCACTCCGGGGCTTCCGCCTCGTGCTAGGGAGGCTCCCTAGGCTTTTCGGGGGGTTTCGGGGCTAGAGAGAGGTTCTAGAAAGAGAGTAAAGAGAAGAAAGAATGGGAAAGGTGTGAAGAAAATGAGGGTGGGAGAGGTTCTATTTATAGGGTGAAAAATGGCTGAACTTGGTGCCACATGTCACCATCTAGTGGCAAGACTTGGGGAGAAAGCAATGGCCAAGATTGTGCCACATCACCCATTTTCGCACAGCACACTTTCGACTTCTAAAATCCGTAACTTTCACATACAACCTTCGTTTTTGACGTTCTTTATATCCACGCGTAGGTAAAAATAAGATCTACAACGTTCATTTTGACTCCGTCGGCTAATTCTCGACCGATCTTAAATTTAATAGTACGAGGAGATTATACTGTTAAATGTCCGCGTAAAATTCATAACTTCTACATACGGACTCTGCTTTCGTCTGTCTTTTTACCGTTGAGTTCCTATTAATGAGATCTTCAATTCTCATTTAGGTCGTGTAGGCCAAAAACCGCTCGATCTAAAATTCGAGTTTCGGGCTGTGCACTGCTAAGCCAAATCTTATAAAATTCATAACTTCCTCATACGAAGTCAGATTTGGGCGTTCGTTTTTTGTATGTTCTAGGTTTAACGTATACTACAAATTTTGTTTAGATTTCTAAGGCTAAAAAGTCCTCCATCGTAAATTCACTATTTACGTCTCCCGGTGTCGTGCCGGTTTTGCCGTAAAACTTCGACGGACCATAACTTCTTCGTTATAACTCGGATTTCAACGTTCTTTATATGTACGGAACCCTTGAGACGTATTATACAACTTGGTTAAGATTATTTATTCTAAATAATCTTTTGTCAAAAAGTCATTTTCGACCCCTATTATCTCTAAATTGACTAGCCCGGATCTATGGACGTTACATGATTATTATTTTAAGTGTTGCAAGTTAGCAATATTAATTATAGAAAACAAAAGGTTTCACTTTGCAAAGTTGCAGGGGTTGAGAAATTGTTTTTCTATAATTAAGGGAGAGAATATTATACTTCGTTTCGAAATCTAAAAGCTTGGATCAATAAATTTTAATGAAATTTAGTCAAAGGACATATATGAATGTTATGTTGAAAAGATTCAACGTAAAAGAATTCTATATATGGCAATATTA
The DNA here is from genome assembly GCF_052849685.1 of Lactuca virosa. NCBI lineage: Eukaryota > Viridiplantae > Streptophyta > Magnoliopsida > Asterales > Asteraceae > Lactuca > Lactuca virosa. Next base: position 63,476,469 of record NC_136427.1, on the reverse strand, counting down.
TAGCAAGAAACTGGTAAAGTATCACGTTTTTCATTATGAATCGTGTCCCATACGTTTCGGGTATAGGATCGATTGCATATGCTGTAATATTCGACCTTTCTAAAATTTCCAAATGCCTAGGGCATTAAGAGGGAAAAGGAACTAGAACCGGATTGACTAAAATAATTAAACAATTGTCAACGACAATCTAAGGTTCGCTAAGGATTGGTCGTTTGTGAGCAGTTGGAAGTATAGTAATGAATGGACCATATCGACATTATTATGAATAGATAAGACTCTATTCACAATGAGTTGTCATCTGGCAAATGTGGAAATGTTTCCATATTGGGAATTGGATATTGAGAATCTATGATTGGAAACTTTTATGCAAGAAAGATGTTTAAAGGAATGTACTTTGAATGTGAGACTTCACATCTATGGGATTGTCTTGTAACAATCTCCAATAGAGCACTTTGTAATATCATTGGCAAAGTCTTGGTGGCTTTGGTGCTGTGACATTACGAAAGGATCATTGCATAAAATGTTAGAATCTAACATATTCTAGTAGCGGCGAGAATTTTGTGTTCTTACACTAACGATAAGGATTAGGGACTGTGAAATGAGCATCATTGGAAACGTTTTCAATTGATCTATTTCACAAAGTATGGACCATAGGTAAACGGAGTGTGCATGCTTGGTGCATGGGACAACTGCTGTTATGATTCAAGTAATAAGTTGATTATCCGAAACATTATACAATGAATAATGTGTAATCAATATGGTGACTAAATAAAAGGGGTTTTATTTATACTCAAAAGTTTGGGGACATATTGGATTCGATTATTATTGTGTTTCACTTTGCATGTTTTGACTTCCTGAACAATAAGATTATTCAAACCATCCACAGTCGATCATACTTTGAAAGTAGGTATGAAAGAAGACTGTCATGAATCTGACTGTAGATTGTCTAAAGTGTCTTAGACATAGCAAAAGTTTGCTGCAGGGTTCATGAGTGCTCCTGAAATAAGATTTGAGCATTGGATTAAACCCACGCTCACTTAGATCGCTTCATGGATTTTATCACGAGTGATTGGTGAGACGATAATATCTTATATTCTTGAAACGGAGACGTGTGAGTTGTATTTTACAAGTTGGTTGCACATTGATAATATGTAAACACACTAGTAACTTGGTGTTATAAAACATATTGTTCTGTGTGATTTGATGAGTAAGTACAAGCGAGCATTTGAGTCGAAGTTTATCCGTTCCCTTTAACCAAAGTGGGATAAAAGCGATATCTGTGGGCCCCTCGATGATTTAGTGATGACACCCTAAGCGTTTGGCCAAGCCGGGACTAAGTTGATGTGTTCAATTGTAGTCTGTTGTCAGTCGTCATAAACCGGAAATCGGGAAAAAACACATGAACAGAGAGTATGATTAAAATCCATGTCTCAGTTCATACGATATCTAGAATGGAGGAATATATGATCCCTTATCTAAAGGACACGTTTCTGATAAGATCAGAGTTCGACAACGGCTTTTGAAAGCTACGATTGCTGATCAGGTTCTGAAGTCATATGCAAAATAGTTATTAGACTTATCCAAGTGGGAGACTGTTGGATTAGGTGTCTAAGCCCATAAGTATTTTGGTATGTACTTGACCCGATTATGAGCATGGTCCTTTTGGGTTGCCTTCACCATAGCAACTGATAGGATGAACTAAGGAGAAAGATGATTCATTATGAGTTATTAATATATTATATGAATAATATATTAAAAGAGAAATCATATTGTTTAATTAATATTAGTCAAGAATTAATAAGAATTAATTTTGTGGCTAAAAGAGATTAATTAAATAAAGGGCATTGATATTGCAATTATATGATAGTTGCAATTGGGCTATGGATTCCTAATGGAAAGAGCATTGGACGAAATCTATGGGAAGCCCATATGATTTTCGTCCAAGGGCTTTCTAGGGAACTCCATGGGTTGCTTAAGGCCTAAGCAGAGAATTAGGGTTTCACCTAAAACCCTAGCAGCCCACACAAGTATATAAAGACCCCTAGGTCTCCCAAAAACGTGGCTAACACTTCTAAGAGAACCCTAGACGTTTTTGGTGCTCCTCCTCACACTCCTAAGTCATCTTGTTGTTCATGGTGTTTGTGACTCCATTAGAGGTGCAACATTTGAGGCACTAAGCTTTCAAAAATCAAGATCAAGAGGAATTGAGATTGTTATTGACATAACAATCAAGGTAAGATCCAAACCCTTTTATTATGATAATATCGATTATTATATGTTAGATCTAGGGTTTAAAAGCTTTGGATGATAATTGCATGTTCATTAGACAAACTAGATCCAAAGCTTTAGGGTTTGCATGTACACCATAGGATTGATGTAGTGCTCTAAACCCATCAGCTTCCGCGTCAAATGCACGCATATTAGTACGCTGAGTGTACACTTGCGTACGCCCCGCGTACTCATTCACCACCTTTTCTCAAAAAGGGACTAAAATGGACAAGTACTCAAAAGACCAAGGGTTACGAGGTATACCTGGACTCAGGATGTTACAATAAGGCTTAACAAATTTAAGGCTTGCGTAGTTGAAGAGATGATTGAAAGCAAAAAACTTATTTCTTTGGATGTTGAAACTCGATGGAATTCAACCTTTTTGATGCTCGAAAATGCTTTAAGATTTAAATTGGCATTTGATAACATGAAATCTAAAGGAGGTCTTTACATTAAGGAGCTTACTAAGAACGGGGCGCACCAAATGATGACGATTGGAAAGTAGTTAGTACTTTTTTACCCTTTTTAAAAATATTTTACGATGTCTCATTAAAGTTGTCGGGGTCTAAGTATGTGACCGACAATCGTTATGTACCGGAGATTTATGGGGTTGGTTATTTGATCTCTACTTATAGTGACAATACAGATGACAACATTAAGTCTATGGCCAAACAAATGAAAGTCAAATATGATAAATATTGGTCTAATGTTAATAATATCAATATTCTATTATTTATTGCCTTAATACTTGATCCAATGCATAAATGGGACTATGTTGATTGGGTTGTAAAATCTTCATATGATGATAAACATGCCGATAAGTTGACGACAAATATTAGAGTCACTTTACGTTCCTTATTTGAGTATTATGCTTCTTCCATGCCTCAAAACAAAAATAAAATGGAAGCATCAGGTAGTTCCACTCCTACTGTGGGAAGTGATGCTCTTTATGGTGAGAAAAAAAGATGTGAGAATGTGATGGATGTTCAACGACTTTTGTCTTTGATATATAAAATGGAAAAAGGCACATTGGAAACTAGGGAAAGGAAGAATGATTTGGAAAAATATTTACAAGACAAGTGTGAACAAAGTGAATCAAGTTTTAATATATTGCAATGGTGGAAGGATCAACAAAAACGGTATCCCATTCTTTGCGTGATGGCACGTGACGTTCTTGCAATACCCGTTTCTACGGTTGCATCAGAGTCTGCTTTTAGCATAGGGGGTCGTGTTCTAGATTCATTTCGTACTTCGTTAACTCCAAGAATGGTCGGAGCTCTTATTTGAGCCCAAGATTGGTTTCGCATTTCATAAGGCCCTCTTATTATAAAGGATTGTTTTCTACAATTGGAAGAATTGGAGAATAGTAAGTCTTTAATTCTAACTATTTAATTTTAGAAAATTATTTTGTATGATATTTTTTGTTACATATATTATATTAATTACTAAAATGTTAGTACTTTTTCAATTTGTAGGCGTGAAAGATTTAGAATTGGAGCAACCAACAATTGAGATTGATGAATCTTTCACGATGTCGGAGGATTATTGAAGTGCAAAACTATAAGATGATGAATTTACTATTATTTACATTTTCTAGTGATGATGCTTGTTTTAACTTTGAACTTATATTTCTCATTTTGTTTTTTTTCATAAAGATAGTATCGAATGATGATTCTTGTTTTGAATTTTAATTATGGAATTTTATAGTTTCGAAACACATTTATTAATTCGTAGACGGTTAATAGGTTAACCTAATAACCTAACCGGAAAAAAGGTTAACCGAAATTCGGTTTACCAGATTTTTAGGTTTAGGTTTAGGTTCAAGAAATTAACGAACCGATTGCTTCGGTTAACCTTCCGAAAACTGATTTCGGTTCGGTTAACCATCCATGAACACCCCTAATGGAGATGCATGAGTAACTTTATTTAAAGTTAGGAAAACTGACTTATCAAGGTAATTATATTTTCGTTTTGTTTATATTTATATAATTTTTTTTGTAAACATCTAGATAACGAACTTGTTGGAAGCAAAGACGGACACAAGATCTCCTACTAGGTGTGGCAAGGAAAAAAAATCCGCCTATACTGACACATTTTCTTTTATGTGGTTGCTAAGTAATGACACAATAGTAAAAAAAAATTCAAAAATTTTCGCACTGCGTATAGAAAAAACATGTGTTGTCGGTGCCACTACCAGCACCCACATAGAACCACCCTTGGTTGAAAGTGTTAAAATATGACCATTATGATCGGTTGTAGCTAATTACAATCGGTCATAATGGTCATATATGAACATTTCCAACAAGTTTGTTATCTAGATGTGTAAAAATAATTTAAAAAATAAATAAATAAAACAGTTACCCAAATGTGAACAAAACGAAAATGTAATTATTCTCATAATTTAATTTTCCTTTTTTTATTTTACTTTTTAATTTTGATTTGGTATCAAATTTAACCTAAATGGTAAATATTTTTAAAATCACACCATTTTGGTAAGTATATTTTTAAAATACACTATTTTAAAAAAACTCCAGACAGAGAAAAAAAACACCGTCATTTTATAGAATTTTATTATTTAAGATATTAAATATATAAATTAAACTTTACTAGAGACTAAAAATACCAGAAATGTGGACCAATAACATGAAGAAAACATCATCTTCAATGAAGTTTGTTCCATGTATTACAAGAATTTAAAATACAAAAATAGAAGTAGTTTTTATCTATATTGATAGCATTGCTCTTGTCTCATATATATATATATATATATATATATATATATATATATATATATATATATATACACACACACACACTAGCCGTTTACCCGGGGCAAGCGACGGGTGTGAATAGTTTTTTAAAAATTAGTTTCTAGAGGCGATTCGGCGAATAAGTTTATTTCATGGATAGTTTCTTTTTTTCAATTAATTTTCTTTCGAAGGCTTGAGACCTTTCTTTCTTGTTGAATAAACCAACATGTGCTTAAGGCGATGGTGATGATGTAAAGGAAACGCAGGGAGATGATGCGATAGTGATGGGGCGTAAGGGAAGGCAGTGGTGATGAAGGCGATGTTTATGGTGAGGTGGAGGAAGTGGGAGGAGACGGAGGCGATGTCGCTAGAATGGGGAAGTCGACGATGATGAATGAGGAGAAAGAGGAGTCATATGGATGAAAGTAGGATTTGTCGTCGATGAACGATAGTAAGAAAGAATAAGAAATTAGGTTAAAGTTTTTCCTTATTTCGTCAATACAATTGGCATTTTTACACATTAGTGTAGGAGTGTTTATGGTGTGGTGTGGTGCGGTTTAGAGTCAAGACCGTAAGTCGCACTGCATATACAGTTTGAGATTTTTGAGCACCGCAAACCGCACCACAAAAGTTGTAAGCCGTGTTATGCGATGCGGATGTGCAGTTTGATAAATTCAATTTTATAATTATTTTGGATCTTTATTGTTTTTAATATTTAGTTAAAGATATATGCTAATGTAATCTGTTTGCTAACTTTTACAATTTAAACCTATGGTTGTTTTATTCCTTGTAAAATTTTGCCATCATGCACAAAAACGAAATTGTTGAAAAGTAATTATTATATTTTAAAAATCCTAGATAGATCATATAGTTGCTGCAACAACTTGCAAAACAGCCAAAACAATAATAGATTATACAAATCTATAATAATCAATTAACTATAGTTGACATTGCCAACAATATTTGATAGAATGATAGTGTATCTTTGATTTACTATAGCACATAAGGTTTATTGTTTACCGAAGGACCAACCATGCATAAAAGTAAAACCACAAGGACTGTCTATGTCGTGCTATTCAAAAGATGTATTAAAACTAAAAATTGTGCTATGTATTAAAACTAAAAATTAATTTGTCGTAACCATAGGGATCATTTTTGAAACTTACTCATGTATTAATGATTTGAAGCTATGGACACCTTAATTACATCAAATTATTATGTTTCATCATAGTTAAAAGGTTAAATATAATTTCAATTAGTATAAAACGTTGAAGTTGTTAAAAAAAAACAGCTTAAAACATACAAACTTTCACTTCATAAATTTTACAGTTATAATTACTTTAAACCTTGTAAGTTTGACCTTTTGGGAATCAATAATCGACCTTTGAAAATAACTAAGATTTACCGAGTCATTTTTTAAGCCTTGGGCATTTAAAAATTAACCAAGCCTCCTTAGAATTGGTCTTAGTAAAAAAGAGTCAGTTTAAGAACTTTGACAAAATTTAACCGAAAGCATCTACAAAGGTCCATACATACAACTCACAGTGACACTCCAATTCACATACACATATTCGGTTGCACACAACAGTCAAATACACATTCAAACACACACACACACACACCCCTATATGCGTTGTCACATAAACATACACAACGATACACACATCCATACACATAAATAATCTAGATTAGGCAACTTCATGGATGAGATGTTCACTGAAATCGAAACAATTGGAATGGTTAAAACATGACTACTACGTCCTCTGAAAAAGAAAATACCATTAAAACCAACATATAACTGGGATTTGTTTAAGACAAATACATAGTTACATCTGTGCACCATATAAATTGGTACCGGTAACTCTTTCAAAAAAAATTGGTCCCAGTAAATGAAAAAACTAAAAGACCAAATGTAATGAGATCTTACCATTATTTAACAACTTAGTCGTCATTATTTATGCTAAAGTTCCTCCTCTCCAATACTTCATTGGTGTTCTTGCTTAGTATCACAAAGGCTACCTGACTTCAAACCATTCTTTATATTATTCAGATAAAAAATAGAAAACACAACATTCTAAAAAAATGATAATCTTACGTATTTTATTGTTCTTGATATATCCATGTACACAATCATCCCTGTAATAGAGAATTTTTAACATACCCAATGCTACATTTGATAGGTATCTAAAGTCCATTGTTCACTTCTTAATGTGTCTTGCCACCTACAATACTAAAAATTCACATTTCATTCTTCTGAAGAAAATACTTTGAATGTGTCCCAATGTAATTTGTGACATCTGCACAAAAGTAACCATTTAAAAATTAGCATATCAAACTAAGTTCAAAATTAGAAGAATCTTAATTGCAATAACAGAGTCTGAAATCCAACTATTCACAACTTGAATCTCATAAATACGTAGAAGCATGCCAACCCCAATCCCATGTCTTCATGGATCCAAATTTACAACTTTATAAGTTATTTCCATATTGTACAACATCACAATTACTCCAGACTTTAGATAAAAACACAAAGTTCAAGTCCAGTTCATTTTGTTATGGTAACAAATATATACAAATACAATAAATATCATGTTTAAATTTGATATGTTTAAGTCATGAAGGGCAAAAAAGCACATACAAAACAAAGAAATTCCATGTACATATTTGAACCATTTTTTCTCCGGATATAAAGATATACCCTTTTAATCTTTTCATATGAGATATTCAAAGTAGAATGCTAGTTTTGCAATATTTAGACAACAACATCATATTCAATTAATTTAGAAAATAGCCAATCAAATCTACATACCTTTAGTACCAAGCTCCAAGTCTCGTCTCAAAAAATCAATAGTAAGAATCTGGAAGAGATGAACAAATTACTTAATATACAAATATAACATAAATAAAACTGAATCATTACCTAAGCAGCATCCAGAAAACCATTCACATGAGGTACAACCTCAGTAGAAACAAAACAAACTTCATATGGTGGGAAAAATTAAGAAAAATGAAAAAATATATGAGCATATACCTGAAAATCCCAAATCTGCTACTAATCAGAGTTTACCTGACCAATAGTGGTCTCTAAAAAAGGTCCAAAAAGCGATAAAACCATTGCTTACCTTCAAATCAGATTTGGGAGTGAAAATTAGGGCTTGAAATTGGAGCAGTTACTAAAATCATTGCAGATTATAAAAACAAAACAAAAATTCAACTTAGTCCGTGATGAAAATGACCACATTATACAACAAATCCATTTTTTTTTATCAAAATATTAGAATAAGATATATATATATATATATATATATATATATATATATATATATATATATATATATATATATATATATATATATGCTTAGGTTATTTTGTTTTTACTAAGTATTGTGTGCCTGTAAAATTGATTATGAGCCAATCATTTGAGGTAATTTAAGTAAGGGTTTTATATTTGTTAACTAGTTAAAAATAATCAATTTAATCATATAAATTTCAGCATAAGGGTATTTTGGACAATGAAATATATTTAGAAAAGGAAATTTTCGGAAATTTAGGGATAATTAATTCTCCTACTTTTAAAAATCTGATTTTTTAAAAGTAATTCAATATTAATTCTAAAGTATTTTTAATAATAACCGAATTTATTCTGTCAGAATAACATTTTGTTAGAATGCTATATTCTGTCAGAATAACATTTTGTTAGAATGCACAAAATTGATTCATTGAATAATGACAACTTTATGAAAGATTACATAAAATCGATTCTTGAACTAATAATATACCAAATAATTACATTGTATGATTATGATTCATTGAATAATAACAACATTCTGAAAGAATAACAAGTGTAATTCTTAAAACATAACAACATTCTTAAACAGTGAGTGTAATCATTCTTTGATTCATTCTTCAAGTCTTTCTCATCAGGTCTTCAAGCCATTCTTCAAGCCATTCCTATCACAAATTCATTGCTAAATATTTTGTATTGATACACATGTAACAACTGCACATTAAACATATAAATAATTAACTACAATTCTGTTAGAATACAACAATAATATTCTTACAGAATACACTATTCTTGCAGAATGGTTTTGAATATTCTTAAAGAATTTGTATTATCAAGAATATACCCAACGAACAAAACATGTGAAATATAAATGAATAAACATTCTAAAGCATGTATAAATGTATTCTGGCAGAATTACTAGCAACACATGTTTTATGTAATATTTATATTCTCATAGAATGAACACGTGTTTGCATTCTGATATGAAAAAAAATCCCCAGCTTAACCATTTTCATGCAAATTCTGACAGAATGTCAGCTTAACCCTTTTGAAAGAATATTATTGCTATATACATTCTGGCATAATACTATTTGTTAGAATACACAAAAAGCAAGAATCCACCATATAAATACTTTCACAATTTTATAAACTAATAAACAACAAATCATGTTCATCGTGAAAACATCATTCTAATCAAATGTACATTTTCCCCAAACTAAACATCTTAATCCTCTTAATTACTTCAAATTATAACAATTACAACTCATAGCTTACACACAAAAATGGAATGAATATAGAAATACTAAAGACAAAAATCATTGGTCACTCAAGTTCAAATTTCCGGTTATGAAAACCGTATCAATAAATTCCTTGGAAGCATATTCCTTTCAAGCATACAATTTTTTTCATAAATTATTCACTTATACTCTTATGTAGTTTTTTTACCAAGGCACAAAACAATAATTTTATTTAACAGAAAAACAAATTATACAGAAATAATAAAACTCACTGTTATAGGATTTGTAATACGATGATATGATAAGACAACCAAAACACAATTCAAAATCCTTGTTACCCTATAAAAATAAGCTTTTTTATTTAGATTAAAGACCCCTCGTTTCTTAGTAAAAAGTTGTGGAAGGTTATTTAAAATAGTGATGAATGGAATGGCTCCAATACCCAAGCTAAGTAACATGAAGATGTAAGAGCTACTGTTTTGACTTACTCTTGATCATTAATCTATTTTTAATTCTATTTTGTAAAAGGAAAATAAAAAACTATATATATCACGATTAATAGCTACTGTTTTTGAAACAAAATTTTCAAAAACTATTTTTAAGAGAAAGCAAAGTTATATATTAATAGATAGAAAAATGCTATTTTTTAAAAGTAAAAATGAATTATACATATCACGATTTGAATGAGAAAGCTTAAGAAGTTAAACTTTTTCTGCTGTGAAATCCTAAAAAATTACACCAATACGAGGATGGCATCCTAATAAAATTGCATGTCTAGGTTGTAACTTACGCAATAGTTTTTATATATTGAGTAATGAACCTTACCGTCAAAGTGGCAGAGGGCTGCCGGAGATGCCCTTCGTTGGTGATGGTAGCGGCGGCTAATTTGCTGGAATGAGATGTGGTGTTTGTGTGTGACAACGACGCTATTTAAATGAGTAAATAAGAAACCGATTCAGAATATATAGCGATGCCGACCAACAGATTCTACAGAGATAGAGAGGAGAAGAGTGAAGAGGTCGGTGATTTGCATTAGGGTTGTGAAGATGATGGTTTGAAATAAGTCAAATAATAGTAGACGTGATTTAAGGGATATACCAAATATATAAGAATATATTTTTGGTTTATAAAAACAAAATGACTCATCTACCCTTTTTTTTACATTAATGATTTATTTTTTTCTTGAATTCTCATTGGTGCATACATGCACATAATAGTTGCTAGAAACATTTGAACCTAGCTCTCTCTCTCTCTCTCTCTCTCTCTATATATATATATATATATATATATATATATATATATATATATATATATACGATGCTTACCATGAAATCGGGATAGAGAGTGAGGATTACAGGTTTTCAAGGAGAGACAAAGAGGGAGGAAGAAGTGGTGCGTTAGTCGTGGTGTGGTCTTGCATTCGTGGAGGTTTGTATTAGCAGAAATAATGCCTTAGGTTTTCTAAATGGCGACGTGCGATGATGGTGCAGTTGTTAGTGGTCGTTCCCGGAATCCTGGGGTGGGGCATCACTGAAGCCGACTAGGTCTTAGCCGAAGCAATGGTGGTTATGACTATGGAGGTTGATAATGGTAATGACGGAGGAGGAGGGGACCGGTAGTGTAACATCCCGACTCCCAGGTATAATTTTTAAAAGCTTTATATTTATTTTATTGAGGGAACTCGACGAGTTGCAGGCCCCAATTCGTCGTGTCGAACCTAGTCAGCTCGCGTGGTTTATGACTCCTACTCGACGAGTCGGAGAACCCCGACTCGACGAGTAGAGGTTGTGCATGGAAACCCTAATTTTTTAGGGTTTGCACCCTATTTAAAGGACCTTAAGTCCTTTCCTCCAACCCCCTTACTACCTTTTGACGGCCAGAAGAAATCCTAATCGATCTAAACCATATTCTTGAGTGCATGAGAGGCTAAAGTGTATTTTTGGTGCATTTGTTGAAGAAGCTTGGAGATTTAGAAGCTTGGAACGAGAAGAAGCTTGTAGATCCAGTATCTACATTGTCTTGGATTGAAGGTAAAAAGCCTTTACCTTGGCCTTCCATTGGTTAGATCTCTTCTTATGTGAGAATATGAGAATTTTGGTGCAAAAATGGAGTCACTTTCGGATTTGAGCTCGTCACAAGGGCATAGTTTCAGATCTGGACTCCTCTAGGCCCTTATGGACATAAAGCCTCAAGCTTTATGAAGCTTTGTCCCTCCTTCATTTCCAAAACTTTCTTCTAACGCTAATTATGAGTGTTTTATCTTCATGGAGCCTTGCATGCACGTAAAGTTAGCAACTTTACGTGATAACAACACCCTCGGAGCCTAGATCTACGGTTTGGAGCTTTGGTTTCACGTAAAAGCATCTGAATGAGAAATGGACTGAAGGAACTCGATGAGTTGCATGTTCAACTCGACGAGTCAGATGAAGAATGGCCGTTTTTGGTTTCTGCATGGACTCAACAAGTCAGTGAGATGACTCGACGAGTTAGTTAGGGTTGTTCCCGACATTTGGACACTACATGGACTTGACGAGTTGTCTGGAAACTCAGCGAGTCAACTAGGGTTTTCACGGTTTCTCGAGTTCTGAAAGAACTCGACGAGTCAGTGGACTACACTCGACGAGTTGGGTCAACATGGACTGTTGACCTTGACTGTTGACTTTGAATTTGACCAAGGGTTGACCAGTTTGACTTATGGGGGTATTTTAGTAATTTGGAAATTTATGGAAGTGGATCATTGGTGGATGTAGGTGTTTGTGTTGGAGCTGTATTTGGGGGAGTTTGACATTATCATCCCGAGTTAATTGTGAGGTGAGTTGTCCTCACTATACTAACAGGGTCGAAGGCACCAATGCCGACGCTTTTCGGATTTGTATCCGGGTTTATTGCATGATGATATGCTTAGTGACCTGTTAGGTCGGTATCCTGGTATGTAGGATGATGCTATGTTAGTAACATGTTAGGTCGGTATCTTCGTATATAGGATGATGCCATGATTAGTGATTTGTTAGATCGGTTTGACTGTTATATATGTTAGCATTGTTATCTATGTGTTGATTGTGTTTGGGGGAGGGTTGAGGCGGACCTGCTTTGTGCTGTAGGCCAACATACCCAGGACGACCCTGATACACTGCAGGCCCAGTAGGGCATATCAGTCAGGCCGAAGGCCTGGAGAACATTCCAGACAGGCTGAAGGTCCGGGTGGGCGAACCAGACATGCTGAAGGTTCTGAGAGTGGGCCAGATAGACAGCAGACCTGGTGAGGGCAATCCAGTCATTCTGTAGACTCTATATGCATGCTATTTATTTGCTATGATATGATTATGATTGTATGGCGTTGGTATTTTGGGGAAACTCACTAAGCTTTGGGCTTACAGTTGTTGATTATGTTTCAGGTACTTCTGATGATCGCGGGAAGGCGAAGGCGTGATCGTGCACCTCCTTATATTTTTATGATTTGATTTTGGGATACTCTGACATGAAACCGTTTTGAAAACAAACTTGTAATAATTATTGGTTTTTGAATGATTTAAAAAGCTTTAGATTGGCATGGTTTTTATGGGTGTTACAAGTTGGTATCAGAGCCTTGGTTTGAGTGAATTGGAGGAAACACTCGTGTGTATCCAGTCTCAAACTAAGGACAAGATTTTAAAATGATTTTTTTAAATGGTTTTCAAAATACTAAAGGAGGATGCAAGTGTACGATCAGCAGGAGCCAATAAGTAGACCCCAAAATACCTTACGAATTATTTGATTTTGTGATATGTTAGAACAACATGCTAGTACTAGGCTAGGGATCTTGAGGAATTGCATGATAGAATTGCCAGAGATGTTTGGGTCCATCAAGACCACTATGGTGGAGTACTTTGATGAGCGCTATGCAACTTTTGCAGAGGCGGCTGCCGCTGCAGCCTCCGCAGCCGTAGCCGCCGCTGGTGGTGGGACCAATCGGGGTTTCCAGTACCTAGACTTAGATAACATGAAGCCCTCGATTTTTGATGGGGTTCAGGACCGATCATAACCATGAGGTGGCTATCTGATGTGGAGGGATGTTTCTTCACATGCTCATGTCCTGCTGACCAGAAGGTCAGGTGTGCTCTGAACCTGTTGAGATCCGGAGCCAAGGACTAGTGGAGGTTGATGACAAGGTCGTATGCTGATGATCAGAGAGCTGCAGTTACTTGGGAGGAGCTCAGGGATATGTTCCGCGCTCGCTACATTCCACGGGTCGAGCGCGAGCGACTGACACATGAGTTTCTGGATTTGAGGCGGGATGTGGAGACGGTGACGGAGATCACCCGTATGTTCACTGAGAGGGCGATGTTTTGCCCGAAGTTTGCTTCTGAGCAGGCTCAGATGACACGTTTTCTGAGCATGCTCAAGACTGACATTCATCAGTTTGTGGCTACCCGGCGTTGTGATACACTGCTGGAGTTATAGGAGGCCGCTAGGCGGCGTGAGCTGGAGATTGAGTTACAGTTGCGGGAGCAGAGGCAGGCCCCAACGCAGTCACAGCTTGCGCCGAAACAGCCCAAGACCACTGATTCTAGGTCTAGGTCCCAGCATGGCCACACTTGTGGGAAGTGCGGGAAGGGCCATTTGGGAGTTTGTAGTTCGGGTAGTGCGTGCCGCAAATGCGGAAATGAGGGGCACTTCGCGCGGGATTGTTGCCAGCCAACCCCAGTTCAGGATATGAGGATCTGCTATCACTACGATCAGGTTGGTCACGTGAAGACAAATTGTCCACAACTTACTGCCAGGCCGGCGTAGGCTCCAGCACTGGCTACACTGAGGATTACTGACGGTAGTCAGGGTAGAGCCGAGCCTCCGAAGTCTAGGGGACGCGCCTTCCAGCTTACAGCCAAGGAGGCCAGGACAACACCAGATGTGGTTGCTGGTATGTTTCTATCCTTTATCTTATTGATTATATATGTCTTATGCTTATATATTTGTATCCATGATTAGGTACATTCTTAGTGAACTCCTCACCTGCATTGGTATTATTTGAATCTGAGGCAAGTTGATCTTTTTGTTGGATTAATGTCTAAGTCCATAACTATATTTGGTATGTACTTGACCCGACCCGACATGGTCCATTTGGGTTGCACTTCACCGGCACAATTTATATGGATAGTCTTTTGAGAATAGTATATTTATGATTTATATTAATATATTATAAGTTCTAATATATTAATATGGAATCATATTATTTAATTAGTATTGATCAAGAATTAATTTAGAATTAATTAAGTGATCAAAAAGAACTAATTAAATATGGACTCTTATATATATGGAATGGGCCAAGTTCATTTAGGTTGGGCTAAGCTTTCATGGATGGTCCATGGAGCTTTTAACCCATGGATCCTATGTAAATGAAAGGTCATGGATATTAGGGTTTACATTGATGTAACCCTAATCCTCCATAATATATAAAGGGGTCCTTGGCTCACAAAATTGGCACAAGTGTGTGAAAATAAGAGTAGGCCGATTTTAGTGTGCATACATATTCTCTCAAGTTCTTCCAAGGTGTTTTGGTGATTTGTGATTCCATTTGAGGCTTCCACACTATTGGGGCTAAGCTCTTAAAGCTTGAAGACATCAAGCTACATCAAAAGGTATGTCATCTAACTAGAACTTTGTAGTATAGGTGCTTCATAATATGCTAGTTAGGATGAAACCTTGGAATAGTTAATATTTGCATGTATAATAGAGAAAACATAGATCCAAGGTTTATAGGGTTGCATGTACACCATAGGAGTGTTAGAATGCTCAAAACCCAACAGTGGTATCAGAGCCATGGGTTGTTTTCTGTTATATTGATGCAAATGTTTTATTTTCAAGTTGAAAAAAAAGGAAAAAAACATGACGTTTGTCAAATTTTAAGATAATTACTTGTTTTGTGAAAAACGAATTATTTGTAAAATTTGAATCATTTTTTATATGAGTTGAATTAGGTCAAATTTAGTAAAAGATAAAATGATATGATTATTTTATTAGTTTTAAAAGTTTGATCTAAATGTTTTAAGAAGTTACATATTTTGTCATAAAATTTTGGAGCTCAAAAGTTTTTTTTAAAGTTGTGATCTTAAGGGTTTTTGAAACTTCCATAAGTTATGGATATGAAAGTTTTTTTAAAAAAAAAAAAAAATTTGATTCAAAGTTTTTATGGAGTTACAAAATTTGGTGTTAATGTTTTAAAAAATTCCATAAATTGTTCTTAAGTTATGGAACATGGAAAGTTTCATCATAAAACACCATTAATTCCATAAGTTATGGAATCCAAAGGTTTTTAAGAATTACAAAACTTGCCCTCAAGTTTTGGAATTTGAGAAAAGTTTTTTATGAAAAAAAGAATTGAATTCTAAAACTCTTGGGTTCATAACTTAAACAATTAATTAAATGGTTTTAATTTTGAGTTTAATAATTGGAATTATGATGTTTTGTTGAATAGTTCGAATTAACTCTAATGGACTTTATTAATAGTTAATTAAAGCGTTTAATTAAAAGAGTATTATTAAATCCATAAATATATGGTTTGAGTTTAATTAAATTAAAAGTCTAGTTTAATTAATAGATTAAACCACCAAGGATTTTAAATGTCTAAAATACACCCTTATACTATTATAATATTAAAATTTTAATATATTATATGTATAAGAGCAAGTCGTCTTACCATTAGTAGGCCTCATTCACAAAGCCGGTCTATAAGGGGGGTATAAGGTTACTGCCTATAAAATGGCAGTTTAATGGGTGTCCACTCTCACTCACCGCTTCCTTGACCGGTGGAGGGTCGTTAGCCGAACAGGTAGGACAAGGACTATAATTCTCCCTTCATTATAAGTATAATGATAAATACTAAGTAACTAAACACTTATAAATTCCCAATCTTAGTTACTTAGGAAAATGTGAATAAGGGGCTAATCCATGAAATTACACTTTGCACTTTGTTTAAGCTGTTAGTGGAGCGTGTGTGGTTAACCGACACACTAACCTGGACTTAACAAGGTAGGCAAAGGGTAACTTAATGTTTATCATAGTATCGTTGGAGCGTGTGTGGTTAACCGGCACATCGATTGAGGGGTAAATATTAAGGGTACCAAGTATATTTGTATGGTTACTTCACACCTTGTTTTGTGATCCTCGGCATCCCAGTCACAAAACCTGAAGGGCACATTCGAGATTGAAACATGCCATTGAAAAGTTCAATGAATCTCAAAAGAATCTAGGAGTTTCAAAACAAATTAAAACCTAATAATACATTTCGTTTATCTTGGTGGAAATTGGTGAATTGTCATTCACCTACCTTCAAATATTTTATAGCTTGGATTACGGCATCCTTCTTCCAAGTTATAAAATAGTTTGTTGGGTCCGAGCCTTAATATTTCATGTTAGGTGTTATATTAAGGACTTTAAATCAACTATCTTGAATATCTCCCAAAAGATGTCTAGCTCAGACATCTATGATCTTCCCAAATCTCTTGGAACTTTACTTCCTCCACCTCCTCCAATTATTCTCCCTAACCCACAAGTTCAAAGGTCACTCAATCCCTATTGGCAAGCAAGGTCTATGTGTGATCGCATCTTGGAGATGAAGTCACATATTGACAAGACGGGAGAGTTGGGTGTCAAAGTCTTAAGAAGGTTGGATGTTCAATCACTTTCTAAGTCACTTAGTGAGTTCCTTTGGGACTACTATGAAAGAGACTATGACATGACCCTTAATGATCTTATCTATTTGCTTGGTCATCAATGATTTGAGGACTAGTAAAGCAAATTGATTAGGAGATCAACTTCCCAATGGACATTGACAATGGTAACATTGGATATCTAGAAAAGCCTTCTCATCCCAAAGAAAGGGTTTGACCATAGTCAACTAGGTTGACCAAATGGTAAAGAGAAAGGCTAAGTCTGCGATAGTCCCATGTACCATTCCCAGTGAGTCCATATGTTTCTCTTGCCAAAGGAAGGGGCATTGATTGCGAAGCTGCCTATTTACCTGAAAGATCATAAGGTTGATCAAGTCAAGAAGTTTGACTCTGCTTCAGGTAAAGTTCACTATCTAACTCTGTTAAGTTTATATTCTGAGATTCTTATTACATGATGTGACTTGGTCACATGTTGATGTTTTAAGAATCAAAGAAAAAGTGAAGAAACTTAAAGGAAGTATATGCTGATTCTGATCGTGAAGATGGTTTTTGATCGCATGGTTCGGTGATCAGAATTTTGAGCTGTTGCTTAGGAGTTATGATATATTGCTTAGGAATAGATAACAACAAGTTTTTCATATGCATTTGCATTGTAAGGATAAGTTTTTCCGGAAGTTTTAAAATAAAATAAAAAAGAAGTTTTGATTTATTTATTTTAAGTATCTTTACAATGGCATTTGTGAAAAATTGTTGTTTACATGTTTCCATTGATAGCAATATTGGAAAATGGATTTGATTCTTTCATTTGTGGTAGTGTCTAAATTTACCAAATAAGGAAAGTTTCTCATCACCCAAGTTTCAATTGGACCGAAACTTGGAATCATGCAAGTTGTATAGTATGATGAATGAGAACTTTCAGCTTTCGAAAATTAAGACTAATTCCTTGTTCATATGTATATGTGAGTCAAGTAAATGACTAAAGGGATCGAGTACACATTCTTGTGCACTGGTTAAGTCCACCACAAAGATCGATAAGACTATTCGTCATGATTTACTAAAGTTTAGTAAATATGGTTATACTTACAGGCTTAAGTGTAATTCTGAAGCATTGGAAAAGTCTCGATGTATGGCAGAACGAATGAGAAGAATCAAATTAGGCAGAAAGATAAAAGTTTCTCAAATCTGAAAAGATGGGAGAGTACTTTAGTATCATGTTTTGTGATCATCTTAATGATTTAAGAACCACATCACAATTGGTCTTCTAAGGACATCTTAGTGCATTCTTATGACTAAGAAGAGGAGTCATGAATTGTTGAAATGGTTAAATCAAGAAGATGAGTCATACTTCGTTTCAAAACAAGTCTTAGAGTCATACTCCAAGACTTTAAGTTGAGTGACATATCTTAAAGAAAGGTTTAAAACACTTGTCAAATGTAAGAGTAAAAGTGTCCTACTCTTGTACATTTGAAATTGGTAAGTTGTGATGTTTTGGATAAAACAAAGACCAACTAAGGCCAATTGTGTGAAGTGTTTGTCTTGATAAAGAATCTGCACTATCTCTTGAATATTTGGCAAGATAGTCTTATATGTCAAGAGGATAGTGGGAGTCTTAAAGATCCTAAAAAGAATTTCAAGAACTAATCAAGAATAAAACCTGAGGTTCTTCACTAGCACACGACTTGAGGTTTATAACCTATCGTGTTGACATATTCTGTGCCCATTCCAGTTAAAGTTGGCTTTGCATAGGAGTTCTGAAAGTTCTCAATTGGTTGCATAACAACTTGGAAGCAATGGCAGACCCTGTACTGCCAGGTGGCAAGAAGTTAAGATTGCATAAGTTCAGTCCATATGAGTTTGGATTTGTCATTATCCTTGTCTTGTGACTATGGTTTTGACGATTCACATGGATAAGAACACATACACCATAAAATCTAAGGGTAATAAGGTTTCTCTCCGATTCATGAAAATGATGGTGAGGAAACACTTCCACCAAGTAGATTTGAAGCAGATGGCAAAAGGTCTAAACAATTGAGACTATGATTACGGCATCCCTTTTCATAGTTCTGAAATTGTTTAGACACACATGCATGCTATCTAAGGAAAGGTGTATGATTTTGATAAAGTTTTATCAAAACATCTCGTATCAGAAATCTGAACTTTGGTAAGAAAGTCAATAAAGTATTGATTTCTAGAAGTCCAGCTGATTTCTGAGTACATGTCAAAGCTAGTGGGAGCATAAGTGTTATGCTAATAATCATCATGTTA
Source organism: Lactuca virosa (assembly GCF_052849685.1). Lineage (NCBI taxonomy): Eukaryota > Viridiplantae > Streptophyta > Magnoliopsida > Asterales > Asteraceae > Lactuca > Lactuca virosa. The sequence continues at coordinate 63,457,016 of NC_136427.1, read as the reverse complement.
GTGGGAGCATGATAATTATTGTTAGTGTTGCAAGTTAGCAATGTTAATTATAGAAAACAAAAGTTTCAATTCGTGAGGCTGCAGGGATTGAAAAAGTTGTTTTGCTATAATTAAGGGACAGGATATACTTCATTTCAGTTCTAAAGGCTTAGATTGAGACCTTAATCATCTTTAGTCAAGAATATATATATGAATTTCATGTTGGATTGGTTCAACTTAAGGAAATTCTATATATTGCGTTCTCAAAATTCGATTATGATTACGGCATCCCTCTTCATAGTCAAATTTTGAAAACACGACAAATAAAAATATTGTAGCAAAAGACTGGTCTAGAATCATGTCTTTATGTGAGACATCATGAATCGTGTACCATTTGCTTTGGGTACAGGATCGATTGCATGTGCTATAATATTTGTCATTTCTAAATTTTTCCAAATGCCCAGAGGCATTAAGAAGGGAAAAGGTCTAGAATTGGATATGACTAAAATGATTAAGCAATTGTCGAGGACAATCTGAGGTTTACCAAAGATTGGTTGCTCAGGGACAGTTGGAAGTATAGTGCTAATTTTGGAAGGACCATATTGACATATTCTAAAAAGAGGCATCTCTTATTCAGAAGTGATAGTCAAAATGAGAATATGGAGTTGTCTCCATAGGTGGAAGTTATCTGTGTAAGATTAGAAAACTTAATGCAAGAAGCATGTCCAAAGCAATGTACTTTGAATATGAGACTTAGTTTCCATGGAGTTGATCTCCATTGGAATACCTTATAATGACTGTTGACAAGTCTTTGTGACTTTGTACATATTCATTACAGGAGGGTCAGTGCATATAAGTTTAAAATCTAAACAGATTTCGATAAATGATAGGAATTTGAAATTCTCACATTTTTCGATAAGGATTTGGGATTGTGAAATTAGAATCATTGAAATTATGTTCAATTGGTTTATTTCACAAAGTAAGGATCATAGACAAACATAGAGTGCATACTTGGTGTATGGCAAAGCTATTGTTTAGAAAAACATAGTGTACATGCTTGGAGCATGGGACAACTAGTGTTTTTAATTCAGGTATAAAGTTGATAAAACCGAAACAATGAAATAATGAGTAATCAGTATGGTGATAAATAAAAGTGGTCTATTTATATTCATAGGGTTTGATACCATATTTGATTCATTTATTCTTGTGTTTCATTTTGCATGTTTTGACTTCCAGAATAAACTAGGTCATTCTTCCTGAATGACTAAGTTATTCAAACTATCCACAGTCGGTCATATGTTGGAAGTAGATATGAATCAAGACTGTCATGGGTTGGCTTGTAGAGGTCTAAGATGTTGGACAAAGCGGTGCTACAACACTCATGAGTGCTCATAAGTTCTGAGTATTGGATTCAACCCGCGCTCATTTGAATCACTTCATGGATTTTATCACGAGTGATCATGAGACGATAATATCTTATATTCTTCAAACCTAGAGATATGAGTTGTTACTATGAGTTGGTTATACATTGATTGCACGAAAACGCATTTGGTAACTCGATGTTATAAAACGTGCCTTTGTGTATGATTCAACAAGTAGTAGAACAAGCCATATGAGTCGAAGTTTATCCATTCCTTTTACCTTCGGGATAAAAGCGATATCTGTGGGCCCCTCGATGATTTAGCGATGACACATGTGAGTGCTTGGCCAAGCCAGGTCTGATTTGATTTGTTCAATCAGTCAGTCATCATAAATCGAAAATCAGGAAACAACAAATGGACAGAGAGAATGATTATAATCCATGTCTCAGTCCATATGATATCTAGAATGGAGGAATATATGATCCCTTATCTAATGGACAAGTCATTGACAAGGTCAGAGTTCGACAGCGGCTTTAAGAGCTACGATTGCCAGTTAGGTTTTGAAGTCATACTCAATAATAGTTTTAGACTTATCCAAGTGGGAGACTGTTGGATTAATGTCTAAGTCCATAACTATATTTGGTATGTACTTGACCCGACCCGGCATGGTCCATTTGGGTTGCACTTCACCGGCACAATTTATATGGATAGTCTTTTGAGAATAGTATATTTATGATTTATATTAATATATTATAAGTTCTAATATATTAATATGGAATCATATTATTTAATTAGTATTGATCAAGAATTAATTTAGAATTAATTAAGTGATCAAAAAGAACTAATTAAATATGGACTCTTATATATATGGAATGGGCCAAGTTCATTTAGGTTGGGCTAAGCTTTCATGGATGGTCCTGGGAGCTTTTAACCCATGGATCCTATGTAAATGAAAGGTCATGGGTATTAGGGTTTACATTGATGTAACCCTAATCCTCCATAATATATAAAGGGGTCCCTGGCTCACAAAATTGGCACAAGTGTGTGAAAATAAGAGTGGGCCGATTTTAGTGTGCATACATATTCTCTCAAGTTCTTCCAAGGTGTTTTGGTGATTTGTGATTCCATTTGAGGCTTCCACACTATTGGGGCTAAGCTCTTAAAGCTTGAAGACATCAAGCTACATCAAAAGGTATGTCATCTAACTAGAACTTTGTAGTATAGGTGCTTCATAATATGCTAGTTAGGATGAAACCTTGGAATAGTTAATATTTGCATGTATATTAGAGAAAACATAGATCCAAGGTTTATAGGGTTGCATGTACACCATAGGAGTGTTAGAATGCTCAAAACCCAACACTTTTGTCTCTCAGTCATTCAATAGGGAGTTTGGTTTGCCAGTGGAGAGCTAGAGTGTCCATTGTGAGCCTCTATCGCCAACGAACACGAAATTTCCGCTTCTTCAGTCTATCGGGGCTGTGTGTTGGGTCAGCGGGTGGTAGTTCGAACCCCAAGTGGGAGAGAACGGATTATCTACGACGAGGGCACCATATTGGCATCAGGGTTTTGTTCACCTGCCAGGGCTCGACAGTACATTCAGCACGGGTATGCGAGTTATTTAGCATATGTGATGGATACGCGGTTCAGGGATCAAACTTCGGTTTCAGAGGTTCCAGTAGTCAGGGAGTTCTTTGACGTGTTCCCGGAGGAGTTACCTTGAGTGCCTCCAGAGAGGCAGGTCGAGTTTAGGATCGACCTAGTCCCAGGTGCGGCCCCTATTGCCAAGGCGCCGTACCGACTGGCACCACCAGAGATGCAGGAGTTGTCATCACAGCTATAGGAACTGCTGGGCAAGCAGTTCATTCGTCCGAGCAGTTCTCCTTGGGGAGCGCCGATTCTCTTCGTTAGGAAGAAGGATAGTTCACACCGGATGTGCATCGACTACCGAGAGTTGAACAATTTGACGGTGAAGAACTGTTATCCACTCCCGAGGATAGATGATCTTTTCGATCAGTTGTAGGAGGCATCTTGGTTCTCCAATATAGACCTGAGGTCCGGGTACCATCAGGTCAGGGTTAGGGAGGAGGACGTGGAGAAGACCGCGTTCCAGACTCGTTATGGACATTACAAGTTTGTGGTGATGCCGTTTGGGCTCACTAACACGTCGACAATGTTTATGGACCTGATGAATCGGGTATGCAGGCCGATGCTCGATCGCTCGGTCATCGTGTTCGTAGATGATATCTTGGTGTACTCCAAGACCAGGGAGCAGCACGAGGAGCATCTTCGGGAGCTATTGGGAGTCTTGAGGCGAGAACGGCTTTATGCCAAGTTCTCGAAGTGCAAGTTTTGGTTACGAGAGGTCCAGTTCCTTAGACATATCGTTAACCAGGAGGGGATTTTTGTCGATCTGGCCAAGATCGAGGCAATTATGCAGTGGAAGGTTCCGAAATCTCCCTTGGATATCAGGAGCTTCTTGGGATTGGCTGGGTACTACCAGAGATTCATACAGGATTTCTCCAAGATTGTAGTACCCCTCACTCGTCTGATGAGGAAGGGGGTGGATTTTCGGTGGGGCCCTGAGCGACAGAGGGAATTTGAGACCCTCAGACAGCGACTTTGCGAGGATCTAGTCTTGACTCACCCGAAGGGAGCTGAGGATTTTGTAGTGTTCTATGATGTATCCATCACGGGAATGGGAGCGGTCCTCATGCAGAGAGGACGGCTGATAACCTACGTGTCATGGCAGTTGAAGCCGCATGAGACGAGATACCCCACGCACGATTTGGAGTTGGGAGCGGTGGTATTCGCTCTCAAGATTTGGAGACATTATCTCTATGGGGTCCGCTGTATCGTATACACGGACCAAAAGAGTTTGAGACACATCATGGATCAGCTGAACCTGAACATGAGGCAACGCATGTGGCTGGATGTAGTCAAGGATTATGACTGCGAGATCCTTTACCATCCGGGTAAAGCGAACGTGGTTGCGGACGCTCTGAGCTGCAAGTCAGCTGGATCTTCTACTCCAGCGACATGTATGAGGATATCAATGGATTCTCCACTTGTGAGCTTGATTAGGGAAGCTCATGTTGAGGGTATGCGATAGGAGAATGCTTGAGAGGATCAGGCGCGAGAACACCCGTTTTGTGCAGGATAGCTGGGGATTATTGACATGTTGTGGTCACGGTGGATTTCATCACCAAGATACCGAGGACGGCTAGGGGCTTTCACGCTATCTGGGTCATCATGGATCGATTGGCCAAGAGCGCAAACCTTTTAGCGATATGGGAGAGTTCATCGGCCGAGAAGCTGGCCGACTTGTATATCCGCGAGATCGTTGCTCGCCATGGGGTGCCAGTCTCTATTGTCTCAGACCGTGATGTTCGGTTCACCTCCTGTTTCTGGCAGAAGTTCCACGAGGAACTGGGCACGCGACTGCACTTCAGTACAACGTATCATCCGCAGACATACAACCAGAGTGAGCGGACCATACAGTCTCTCGAGGATATGCTGAGAGCCTGTGTTATCGACTTCGGTGGGAGCTGGGACTCCTACCTACCCCTTGAAGAGTTTTCCTGCAACAACAACTTTCATTCCAGTATTGGCGCTCCGCCATATGAACTGTTGTATGGACGGAGATGTCGCACCCCAGTCTGTTGGGGTGAGATTGGTTACAGGGTGATGGGACGGACAGAGGTAGTGCTGCAGACTACCGAGAGGATTCAGCAGATCAGACAGCGGCTGCAGACCGCTCAGAGTCAGCAAAAGAGTTATGCCGACAGACGCCGCTGAACTGGAGTTCCAGGTGGGTGACATGGTATTATTGAAGGTCTCACCCTGGAAGGGTGTGATTCGCTTCGGGAAGAGGGGGAAATTGGGTCCCCGATACATTGGTCCATTCAGGATCATTTCCAGGGCTGGCAAAGTGGCATATAGACTAGATCTCCCAGAGGAGCTTAGTCAGATCCACAACACTTTCCATGTTTCACAGTTACGGAAGTGCATATTAGATAAGGAGGCAGTGGTATCATTGGATGATATACAGGTCAACGAGCACCTGAATTACGTGGAGAGGCCAGTGGCCGTTTTGGAGAGGAAAGTGAAGGTTCTACGGAACAAGGAAGTACCTTTGGTAAAGGTACAATGGGAGCATCAGAGGGGATCCGAGTGGACTTGGGAGCCAGAGGCAGAGATGCGAGAGCATTATTTGGAGCTGTTTGCCGTCGCGGACTTCGAGGACGAAGACTAGTTCAAGTGGGGGAGAATTGTAACATCCCGACTCCCAGGTATAATTTTTAAAAGCTTTATATTCATTTTATTGAGGGAACTCGACGAGTTGCAGGCCCCAACTCGTCGTGTCGAACCTAGTCAGCCCGCGTGGTTTATGACTCCTACTCGACGAGTCGGAGAACCCCGACTCGACGAGTAAAGGTTGTGCATGGAAACCCAACTTTTTTAGGGTTTGCACCCTATTTAAAGGACCTTAAGTCCTTTCCTCCAGCCCCTTACTACCTTTTGACGGCCAGAAGAAACCATAATCGATCTAAACCCTATTCTTGAGTGTGTGAGAAGCTAAAGTGTGTTTTTGGTGCATTTGTTGAAGAAGCTTGGAGATTTAGAAGCTTGGAACGAGAAGAAGCTTGTAGATCCAGTATCTACATTGTCTTGGCTTGCATTTGAAGGTAAAAATCCTTTACCTTGGCCTTCCATTGGTTAGATCTCTTCTTATGTGAGAATATGGGCATTTTGGTGCAAAAATGGAGTCACTTTCGGATTTGAGCTTGTCACAAGGGCATAGTTTCAGATCTGGACTCCTCTAGGCCCTTATGGACATAAAGCCTCAAGCTTTATGAAGCTTTGGCCCTCTTTCATGTCCAAAACTTTCTTCTAATGCTAGTTATGAGTGTTTTAGCTTCATGGAGCCTTGCATGCACGTAAATTTAGCAACTTTACGTGATAACAACATCCTAGGAGCCTAGATATATAGTTTGGAGCTTTGGTTTCACGTAAAAGCATCTGAATGAGAAATAAACTGAAGGAATTCAACGAGTTGCATGTTCAACTCGACGAGTCGGATGAAGATTGGTCGTTTTTGGTTTCTGCATGGACTCGGCGAGTCAGTGAGATGACTCGACGAGTTAGTTAGGGTTGTTCCCAACATTTGGACACTACATGGACTTGACGAGTTGTCTGGAAACTCAGCGAGTCAGCTAGGGTTTTCACGGTTTCTCGAGTTCTGAAAGAACTCAATGAGTCAGTGGGCTACACTTGACGAGTTGGGTCAACATGGACTGTTTACCTTGACCGTTGATTTTTACTTTGACTAAGGGTTGACTAGTTTGACTTATGGGGGTATTTTAGTAATTTGGAAATTTATGGAAGTGGATCATTGGTGGATGTATGTGTTTGAGTTGGAATTGTATTTGTTGGGTTTTGAGCATTCTAACACTCCTAAGGTGTACATGCAACCCTAAATACCTTGGATCTATGTTTTCTCTATTATACATGCAAACTTGAATATTCCAAGGTATTACCCTAACTAGCATATAATCATATGTTACTTGCATAATAAAACTAGATAGAATTACATACCTTTTTCTTGTGGTTGATTCCTTGGAGCTTTAAGAGCCTAGCACCAATAATGTGAATGCCTCAAGTGGAATCACAAATCACCAAAACAACTTGGAAGAACTTTGAGAGAATATGGAGCTCACTAAAATCGGCCACCTTTTCTTTCACACACACTAGTGCCAATTTTGTGAGCCAAGGACCCCTTTATATATATTATGGAGGATTAGGGTTACATCCATGTAAACCCTAATACCCATGACCTTTCATTTACATAGGATCCATGGGTTAAAAGCTCCATGGACTATCCATGGACTTCCATACACTCTTAGCCCATCCTAAATAAACCATGGCCCATTCCATATATATATATATATATATATATATATATAAGAGTCCATATTTAATTAGCCTCTTTTGATCACTAAATTAATTCCAAATTAATTCTTGATCAATACTAATTAAATAATATGATTTCATATTAATATATTATAACTTATAATATATTAATAAATCATAAATATCATTTTCTCATAAGTATATCCATACAAATTGTTCCGGTGAAGTGCAACCCAAATGGACCATGCCGGGTCGGGTCAAGTCATACTAATTATAGTTATGGACTTAGACACTAATCCAACAGTCTCCCACTTGGATAAGTCTAATAACTATTATTGCAAGTACGACTTCATAACCCGACTAGCAATCGTAGCTCTTAAAGCCGTTTTCGAACTCTGAACAAATCAAATGACGCGTGCATTAGATAAGTGATCATATATTCCTCCATTATAGATATCATATGGATTGAGACATGGATTATAATCATTCTCTCTGTCCATTTGTTGTTTCCCGATTTTCGATTTATGACAACTGACTAATTGAACAAATCAAATCAGTCCAGGCTTGGCCAAACACTTAGGGGTGTCATCAGTAAATCATCGAGGGGCCCACAGATATCGCTTTTATCCTTATGAGGTAAAAGGAATGGATAAACTTCGTCTCATATGCTTGTACTAACTACTTGTGGAATCATACACAAAGGCACGTTTTATAACATCAAGTTACTGATGCATTTTCGTACAATCAATGTATAACCAACTCATAGTCAACAACTAATATCTCTAGGTTTGAAGAATATAAGATATTATCGTCTCATGATTCACTCGTGATAAAATCCATGAAGTGATATAAATGAGCGTGGGTTTAATCCGATACTCGAATCTTATTCCAGGAGCACTCATGAAAACTGCAGCTAAGTCTAGCCATCTAGACAAACTACAGACCCATTCATGATAGTCTTGCCTCAATACTTACTTCCAAAGTATGATTGATTGTGGACGGTTTGAATGACCTAGTTATTCGGGAAGTCAAAACATGCAAAGTGAAACACAAGAATAATACTAACCCTATATGGCCCCAACACTTTGAGTGTAAATAAAAACCCTTTTATCTAAGCACCATATTGATTGCTCATTATTCATTGTATAATGTTTCGATTTATCAACTTAATACTTGAATTAAAACAATAGTCATGCCATGCTCCAAGCATGTACACTATGTTTACCTATGGTCCTTTCTTTTGTGAAATAGATCAATTGAAGACGACTCTAATGATGCTCATTTCACAATCCCAATCCCTTTTGTGAAATATAAACGACGTTTTTTCACAAATGACATTGTAAGGATACTTAAAATAAATAAAATCAAAAATTTTCTTTTATTTTAAAACTTGCGGAAAAACTTATCCTTAAAATACAAATACATATGAAAACATGTTGTTATCTATTCCTAAGCAATATATCATAATTCTTAAGCAGCAGCTCAAAATTCTGATCATCGAACCATTCGATCGAAATGCATCTATTGCGATCAGAATAAGCTTACTCTTTCTTTAAGCTTCCTTACTTTTCTTTGATTCTACAAAACATCAAAATATAATTACATTACATCATGTATTAAGAATCTCCAAATAAGAACTTAATAGAGTTAGATAGCGGACTTTACTTGAAGTAGAGTCAAACCTTTTTCACTTTACCATCCTTATGATCTTTCAGGTAAAATGGGCAGCTTCGCAACCAATGTCCCTTCTCTTGGCAATAGAAACATATGGACTCTTTGGAAATGGTGCACGAGACTATCTCAGAATTAGCCTTTCTCTTTACCATTAGGTCAAATGACTTGACCATGGCTGATCCCTTTCCATTGGGAAGAGAAAGCTTTTCTGGACTTTCAATGTTACCATTACCAATATCCATGGAAGAATGGGAAGTAGATCTTCCAATCAAAATTGCTTTACCATTGCTCCAAATCATTGTTGATTCAGTAGCATCGAGCAAATATGTAAGATCATTAAGGGTCATGTTATGGTCTGTCACATAGCAGTCCTTAAAGAACTCACTATATGACTTGGGAAGTGATTGAAGAACCCAGTTAACAGTCAACTTCCTTAAGAATTTGACACCCAACTTTCCCGGCTTGCCAATATGTGACTTAATCTCCAAGATGTAAGCACATATAGACTTTGCTTGCCAAATAGGGATTGAGTGACCTAGAACTTGTGGGTCAGGGAGAATTATTGGAGGAGGTGGAGGAAGTGAAGCTTTATCCAAAAGGATGAGGAAGACCATAGTTGTCTGAACTTAGATATCTATGAGGGAGAAATTCAAGTTTCAGTTGATTTAAGTCTTTAACATAACACCCAATATGAAATATTAAGGCTAGGACCCAACAAACTATTTTATAACTTGGAAGAGGGATGCCGTAATCCAAGCTACAAAATATTTGAAGGTAGGTAAATGACGATTTACCAATTTCCACCATGAAAAACAAAATAAATTATTAAGTTTTAATTGGATTGAAACTCCTAGATCTTTTGAGATTCATTGAACTTTCAATGGCATGTTTAAATCTCGATTGTGCCCTCTCAACTTTGTGACTGGGATGCCGAGGATCACAAACAAGGTGTGAATAACCATGCAAATTGACTTGGTACCCTTAATTTTATCACCCAATCGATGTGCCGGTTAACCACACGCGCTCCACCGATCTATGATAAAACTTAAGTCACCCTTTGCCACACATTGTCAGTCCCATGTTAGTGTACCGGTTAACCACACACGCTCCACTAACGACTTAACAAGGTGCAAAGTGCAATTTCATGGGTTAGCACCATTTTACATTTTCCTAAGTAACTAAGATTGGGAATTTATAAGTGTTTAGTTACTTAGTATTTATCATTATACTTTTAATGAAGGGAGAATTATAGTCCTTTCCTACCCGTTCGACTAACGACCCTCCACCAGTCAAGGAAGCGGTGAGTGAGAGTGGACACCCATTAAACAACCATTTTATAGGGAGTAACCTTATACCCCCCTTATAGACTGACTTCGTGAATGAGGCCTACTAACGGTAAGACTGACTTTGTTCTTATACATATATATAAGTATTAACTTTTAATATTATAATAGTATAAGGGTGTATTTTACACATTTAAAACACTTGGTGGTTTAATCTTATTAATTAAACTATACTCTTAATTTAATTAAACTTAAACCATGTCATTATGGAACTATTAACTCCTTTAATTAAACACTTTAATTAATTTAATGAAGTCCATAAAGTTTGAATTTTAACTTTTAAAATTCCAGGGTTTGGAATTAAAGCATTAATGTGTGTGAGACTTTACAAATTCCAAAACTTGAGGGCAAGTTTTGAAACTATTCAAAACCTTTCATATTCATAACATATGAGTTTAATGTTTCTTTAATGGCAAGACTCTTGAAAATCCATAACTTGAGGACAAGTTATGGAGATCATAAAACAATTTATGGAAAAGTGATTCTTCAAGCTTTATAACTTATGACTTTTAATGATCCATTTAAAAGAAAAACCTTTGGAATTCAATAACTTGAGGACAAGTTATGGAGTCCATTAAAATCGTCAAAATAACAATTCAACCAAGAATGTTACAAGTTCTAGATTAAACTCATATGAACTAGGTAATTCAAGTCAAACAAATTCCATGCAATTAGACTTAATCATATAAACTAATAGAAAACATGAAATTTTGACAATCACCTTTCAAATGGATTAGCATGATCATTATCATATCTTAAAAAAAATATTTTTATGATTCAAAACAGTTTGGAATAATGATCCTATCCATTTGGGGGCCAAAAAATGTTTTTTTGCACTCTGCCCAGCCAACTCGGCGAGTCCATGAACATCACTCGTCGAGTAGCACATTTTGTACATGGACTCGTCGAGTCCATCAATGGACTCGGCGAGTTCATCACCTAGAACGCAGAAAACTCGATTTTTTCATCTTTAAACAACAAGTAGCATCAAGTATAATTGAAAACAGCCCTAGTCTTTGATACCACTGTTGGGTTTTTGTCACACCCCAAACCTAGGATGGCGGAAACGTCCGGAGGTGGAGGACTTCATGTATAGTATCACAACAACGAATATAATAATGCTCAAAGTATAGACAACCAACATAAATATAATTGAAAAAGTTACATCATAGTATATGTTTACATGTTTCTGAATCAATTACATTATGTTGACAAAGATACAATGTTTGACGCCTTAGCGTTCCATCCTCAAAAGAGGCCGATTACCTGTTTACTGATTTCCTGAGAATACAAGTAGTTTTGAAAAAGTGTCAACAATTAAGTTGGTGAGTTCATAAGCTTTTGAAGGCGATGATAAAATCCTTTTCTTTGTAAAAGAAATGTTTGTTCAAGAAAAATCCAATATTTCTCTTATAAAATGCATTGTAGTTTTAAAAGTCAAAACCGAAATGTACAAGTATTTTTCCATACTTAAAGTAATTCATGCAAGTTTAAATCGACATAAACTCGTTTAATTTAGAAGTAAAACCCGTAAATCTTATGTTTTGTTAATACCCCATGTGAGTTATTATAACCATAGTAAGACTCAGACGGCCTCATAATACGACGTTCTTCAGGCGTCGCAAGTTAAATGACACTTGTCACCTCAGACCTGCCGGTCTAGCTGTTGCATGCAGCTCAGGTGCGGGTTTGTCAGACCCAATATAGATCTATACACAATTATCACGCTCTCCCTACAAGAGACTCTGGTTACAATTTACAGGACTTTTGACTTTGTTACTTTGAAGGTAACACGAAGCGAATGTCTCACAAATTTATTCATTAACAGATTTACGTGAACTGAACTGAAAACCCCTTGGTAATGAGTTTGACTGGTTAATGAAACATAAATTATACCTATTATAGTTTAACATAATTGTTTGTAATGTGTATGAAACATAAACTATACTTACCATAGTTTATCATAAGTGTTTGTAATGTAAAAGGACATTTTTCTGTGTAAGTAGATTTATAGCAAAAACATAACTATGTTTATTATGCCTCATTTAGTAATAATAAGGATTCTTACAACTAAATGTCTAATTTTCTATTATATAATTTTATCAAAACAGAAAACACATGCAAAATATGAAGTCATCAAGGTTTAACACTTTGCTCAACATGTTACAAGTGTTATGAAAGTTGTAAACTGTAAATTCGTTTTTACCATTTTTGCACTGATTTAGGAAGATCACAGAAAATTCATATGAAACCGAAAAATAGATCCGTAAACTCTGAGAGTTTAGAAAATGTGTCTAGTTTGTTCATAATTTTTATTATGATTTTTAGAAGTTGCTAACTGGTGTGAAAACGTTCATATTCACTGACTGGTCCGAATTCGTAGCTACAGTGATATGCAGTTTTGTAAAAATCACCATAATTAGTTTAAAAGTCGTATGAATGTGTGAAAGTAGTCATTTTAAAGGTATGAACCTGAACTATTTTCGTATTAAATAGTTTTGAAAGATATTGAGTTTAAGATAGTCAAAACAGTCCGTGAATAAGACTCAACTTTTCTGATGAAAGCTGTTGTTTGAGTTTAGTTAAGTTTTTGGTGTTTTAACTTGTATTCCCCCCCCTAAAACTTGAAGAAAACATGAAAATGTAGGGGTATGAACTCACCTTGTGTGTTCTTAGTGGATGGATGTTGAAGAAAATAAGTGTTCTACTCAAGAACACTAAGAAGATGCCTTGAAGGTTCGAAGATCTAACACGAATGTGATGATGTTTGTGTAAGATATCTATGATTTGAGTAGAAGGAAGTGAAATAATCTCGTGGAGGATGATAATACTTACCAAAAGTAGAAGAAAAGCTTGGAGGATGGCCTCGAATCTCGAAATTTAGAGAGAGAATTGAGAGAGAATGGTGTTTGTCTTTTGGAGGAAAAATGAGAGAAATGAGAGTAATATGAGGAGAGATAAGAGTTTTCAGCCTTTGACCAAGAGTGTGGCTGGTCAAATGGTGGGGAAAGTACTATTGAATGACTAGGTATGGTGGAAGGACAAGGGTGGTTCATGGAGTGGGCATGGGGTGGTTTCTTGTGTCATACACTAAAGCAAAGTCAACACTCCACCCAAAATATCCTACCCACTAATCTTGGATAAGATTTACACTAAAAAACATGATTAATTATGAATTAAGGGGGTATTATATGTTAAAATATAATTTTGGGTGAAAATCCCGCGCAAAAATCATGAAAAACGGGCCTAAAACGAAGTCGTGGTCGAAAACCGGGTGAAAATGGCGAACCTGCGAGGCTTCTCGGTACTGGGCCGAGGTTCGGTCCCTGATGCTGCTGGGCCCGAAGCCGAACTGGGCGAAATGGAGCGAAGGCGAAAGGAGGGTTCGGTCCGATGCGAGGTTCGGGTTCGGCTTTTCCAGCTTCGGGTTCGGTTCAAGCACTTCGGTTCTTAGCAGGTTCGGTCCCTATAGGGGACCTTCGGTCCTAAGAGGGTTCGCTCCCCAAGGGGTGGTTTCGGTTCCTTTAGGCTGTTTTACCCATTTTTATCCCGTTTTAAGCGATTTTTGACCCGGTTAAGGGTCGGGATGACCCGAATGCTTTCAAAAAGTTATAGGTACTTTTGAGAGAGAGATTTGGGAGAGATTTTTAATAGAGAGAGATAGAGTGAAAGAGATTGGGAGAGACTTCTTTTGTGACCTTTTTGAGTGTTTGGCTTTGTAACGCAAGGTTCGTAAACCCTGTTAAGCCATGATTAAGGATCTTACACACCCCCGAAGGGTATGCAATAGTGTTTTATCGTATTGCTACATCACTTACCCCGATTAGGGTTCAAGAATCCTACACATACGAACTTTTCAAGTGATGACTTCTTATTAAAATAGCGAGTCGTACAATAATCACATAACGTAAACCCTAGTATACAAGAGTTAGTAGAGTTGACCGGTTTGACTTGTTGACTTTATTTGACTTTGACTTGACCAGAATTTGACGGTTGTCACATCATCCCCCCGTTAGACGGAATTTCGTCCCGAAATTAGCTTTTTGACTAGGACTTCAAGAATTTGGGAAGAGATGTGGATACTTTTGTTTCATCTGATCCTCGCATTCCCAGGTGAATTCGGGTCCTCGTTTAGCGTTCCAGCGGACCTTCACAATGGGAATACGACTTTGCTTTGTTCTTTTGATCTCTCGATCAATGATTTCTACCGGTTCTTCCACGAAGTGGAGACTCTCGTTGATTTCAATTTCGTCGAGAGGTATCACGAGGGTCTCGTCGGGTAGGCATTTCTTTAAGTTTGATACGTGGAAGGTATGATGTACGTTATTAAGTTCCTGTGGCAATCGTAGTTTATATGCTACCGCGCCAATCCTGGCAAGGATTTCGAATGGTCCGATGTATCTAGGGTTCAGCTTTCCTCGCTTGCCGAAACGTATTAAACCTTTCCAGGGTGAGACCTTTAATAGCACACGATCCCCAACCTGGAATTCCAAAGGCTTTCGTCTGTTATCCGCGTAACTTTTCTGTCTGTCTCTAGAAGCTTTTAATCGTTCTCGGATTTGAGCAATCTTCTCTATAGTTTCTCTTATTATCTCAGGGCCAGTGAGGGTGCTATTAGGGACTTGTCCCTTAGCTAGTTGCGTGTCACCCACTTCAGCCCAGCACAGAGGTGACCTGCACTTGCGGCCATAGAGGACTTCAAATGGTGCAACCTTGATGCTAGTGTGATAACTGTTATTGTACGAGAATTCGACAAGTGGTAAATGGGTATCCCAAGCTTTAACAAAGTCTATGACACACGCTCTAAGCATGTCTTCTAGTGTCTGAATGGTCCTCTCACTTTGCCCGTCGGTTTTTGGGTGATAGGCTGTACTCATGTCCAGCCTAGTTCCCAAGGACTTCTGAAGTGATTGCCAGAATCGCGAGGTAAATCGACTATCCCTGTCTGAGATAATGGATTTTGGCACGCCAAGCAGTCGTACAATCTCTTTGATGTACGTCCTAGTCAGTTTCTTTTATCGGCAGGAAGTGCGCTGATTTGGTCAATCTGTCTACGATTACCCATATGGTATCAAGCCCGCCCGTGGTCTTGGGTAGCTTGGTTATGAAGTCCATGGTTATCCGTTCCCACTTCCATTCAGGTATATCAGGCTGTTGTATAAGTCTTGAGGGTTTCTGATATTCTACTTTGACCTTGGCGCAAGTCAAACACTTGCCTACATAGGTAGCAATTTCGGCTTTCATATTTGGCCACCAGTACAACTTCTTGAGATCCAGATACTGTTGGATATAGTGTCTAAGTCCATAACTATATTTGGTATGTACTTGACCCGACCCGGCATGGTCCATTTGGGTTGCATTTCACCCGAACAATTTATGGATAATCGTTTGAGAATAGTATAAGTTATGATTTATTAATATATTATAAGTCCTAATATATTAATATAAAATCATATTATTTAATTAGTATTGATCTATAATTAATTTAGAATTAATTTACAGATCAAAAGTATGACTAATTAAATATGGGCTCTTGTATTTATATAGTGTGGGCTAATGCTTATTTGGAATGGGCTAGGCTTGCATGGAAAGTCCATGGATACTCCATGGAGCTTTAACCCATGGATCTCATGGAAATGAAAAGACATGGGTATTAGGGTTTACATGAATGTAACCCTAATCCACCACACTATATAAAGGAGGCTTTGGTTCTTGAAATCACACGAGTTGTGGTGAGTAAAGTAAGAGGGCCGATTTCAAGAAGGTGATTACTATTCTCTCAAAGTTCCAAGTTTGTGGTGATTTGTGATTTCCATTTGAGGCATCCACACTATTGGTGCTAGGCTCTAAAACTCCAAGCAATCAACTACAACTACAAGGTAAGTAATTCTACTAGCTTTATTTGATTCAAGTTCCCCATGCCATGCTAGATAGGATAAGAACCTTGGAAAAATAATTATTTGCATGTATCATAGTCAAACATAGATCCAAGGTTTCTAGGGTTGCATGTACACCATAGGAGTGTTAGAATGCTCAAAAACCCATCAGTGGTATCAGAGCCAGGTTTGTTTATTTGATACTTGATGCAAAAAAAAAAAAAAAAAAACTTGAAAATCGAAGTTTTGTTCAAAAGCTCGTATCAAAATTTCAAGTTTTGTATATGTACTTACGATTCTTGAAATTTTTGATATGAACATTCATAAACATATGAGTTTAGAAGATCATAAAAATTATGTGCTAATAATTGATTAGATTAATTCTTGATCTTTATGTGTTTTAATGGAGTCCATAACTAGTTCTTAAGTTATGGATAACCAAAAGTCACATTTATAAATAACCATTAAAAGAACACATAGGTTACAAAAAATGAAAAGTCTTCATTTTTAATAACCGTTAACTCATAAGTTATGAGAAATGAAAAGTCTTGAAAGTTTACAAAACTTGCCCTCAAGTTTTGGAACATGTAAAGTCATATTAAAAACTTTAGTTCCAACCCCTAAAATTTTAAAAGTTAAAATTCAACCCTTATACTTTATAATATTATAAGTTTAATAATATTTATATATGTATAAGATCAAGCCGTCTTACCGCTAGTACGCCTCATTCACGAAGTCGGTCTATAAGGGGGGTATAAGGTTGTTGCCTATAAAATGGCAACTTAATGGGTGTCCACTCTCACCCACCGCTTCCTTGATCGGTGGAGGGTCGTTAGCCGAACGGGTACGACAAGGACTTATAAATTCTCATTAAAAGTATAATGATAATACTAAAGTAACTAAACTTTATTGAATTCCCAATCTTAGTTATTTTAGGAAAATGTGAATAAGGTGCTAATCCATGAAATTACACTTTACACTTTGTTTAAGTCGTTAGTGGAGCGTGTGTGGTTAACCGGCACACTAACTTGAACTTAACAAGGTAGGTAAAGGGTGACTTAATGTTTATCATAGTATCGATGGAGCGTGTGTGGTTAACCGGCACATCGATTGAGGGGTAATACATTAAGGGTAGCAAGTAATTTGCATGGTTACTTCACACCTTGTTTTCTGATCCTCGGCATCCCAGTCACAAAACTTGAAGGGCACACTCGAGATTGAAATATGCCATTGAAGAAAGTTCAATGAATCTCAAAGAATCTAGGAGTTTCTAAACCAATTAAAACCTAATTAAATATTTCGTTTTTCATGGTGGAAATTGGTGAATCGTCATTCACCTACCTTCAAATATCTTGTAGCTTAGATTACGACATCCCTCTTCTAAGTTATAAAATATTGTGTTGGGTCCTAGCCTTAATATTACATTTGGGTGTTTTGTTAAGGACTATCTCTATATCTAATCTAATCTATTCCCTCTTCTTTTCAGATGTCTTCCAATAACAATGCTTCTGGCTCAAACCCTACTAGCTCCTTCTCTCTCATGAATCTTTGTGGGAGAGTCATCTTTGATGGGTCCAACTTTACAGATTGGATCAGAAACATCAGGATGGTCACTCGGTATGAGAACAAAGAATATGTTCTCGACAAGGAGCTGAAGGTACCCGAGCCAACTTCTACTCCTGAAGAGCTTGCTGAATATGAGGTACATGAAATAGATGCTACAAAAGTGGCATGCATCATGATGGCCACCATGACAGCCGAGCTCCAAAAGTCCTATGAGGGCTATTATCCTTTTGAGATGCACCAGGACTTGATGGACCGCTACCATCAAAGTGCTCGTCAAGAGCGATATGAAATAATCTCCTCCATGACAACAACCCGAATGAAGGATGGTGAACCCATCACGGGCCACATGCAGAAAATGCAAAGGTATGTGGACCGTTTATTGAAGTTGAATGTGAACTTCCCTGAGGAGTTAGCAATAGACATCATTTTGCACTCCTTGCCATCGTGTTATGATCAATTCCGCATGACATATCACATGAACAAGGAAGAAGTCACCCTCAGCAAACTTCAAGGACTCTTGAAGACCACCGAAAGTGGTCTAAAGGGTAAGTCGGTTGTTACTACTCCTACTCCTACTCCAACTGCGGCCAATGTCTTGGCAATCGGGCATGACAAAGGGAAGAAGAGAAAGAACCCTTCTAAGGGTACCAAGGGTAAGACCCTTGAAGGTTCCTCTTCAAGCAAAACCAAGAAAGGTTTTGTCAGTCCTTCTGCTAACCCTAATGAGGCTGAATGCTTCTATTGCCATGAAAAGTCGCACTGGAAGCGAAACTGCCCAAAGTACCAGCAAGATTTGAAGGATGGGAAAGTAAAACCCAACCATGCAGGTATATATACTATATTGTCTAATAACTCACCTCATTCTAAGTCTTGGGTCCTTGATACAGGTTGTGGTATTCACATATGTTGTGATTTGCAGGGACTAAAAAGAAGTGAGAATGTGGAGCAGGGAAAGATAAACTTGATCATGGGAAACAGGAAAGCTTCACCTGTCACCAAGATAGGAGTTTATTCCTTAGTGCTAAATAGTGGGTTTACATTAGATTTGAATAAATGTTATTATTCGCCAGAAATGGCAAGAAATGTTATTTCCTTTCATGCATTGTATAAACAAGGTTTTACCTTTTATTTTGATACTAATAATGGTAGTATTGATGCTTTCTTTAATAATGTTCTTTATTTTAAAGCATTACCTTGTGATGGCGTGTATGAAACTGTATCTGTTGTAGATAATCTAGGAAATAATGTATTGTGTATTAACTCTTCCACTAGCTTAGATAAAGCATCCTTATGGCATTGTCGTCTTGTACATGTAAGCAAGAAACGCATAGGCCAACTCCAAAAGGATGGAGTCTTGGAGTCATTTGACCTAAAGTCAGATGATAGTTGTGAATCTTGTTTGCTTGGTAAAATGACAAAGTCACCTTTTACTGGCACTTGTGCTAGGGGTGAAGGTTTGTTGGACCTCATACACACGGATGTGTGTGGACCCTTCAGAACCGCCACAAGAGATGCTAATCGGTTCTATGTGACTTTTACTGATGATTTTAGTAGATATGGATATGTCTACCTAATCAAGCATAAGTCAGAAACCTTTGAGAAATTCAAATAGTTTAAGCAAGAAGTGGAGAATCAGTTGGGTAGGAACATTAAGATGCTTCGATCCGATCGTGGTGGTGAGTATCTTAGTACTGAGTTCCTTGACTATCTTAAGGAATGTGGGATTGTCTCACAATTGACACCTCCTAGGACACCACAGTTGAATGGTGCAGCTGAGAGGCGCAATCGGACCTTGTTAGACATGGTTCGTTCCATGATGAGTCGAGCTTCGCTACCAATCTCATTTTGGGGGTATGCCTTAGAGACTGCCGCCCATATCCTTAATCTAGTCCCTACAAAGAAGGTTGCCAAAACACCTCACGAGGTGTGGACTGGAAAAGTTCCCAATCTAGACCACATCAAGATTTGGGGTTGCGAGGCTTTCGTGAGACGCGAGACTCACGATAAGCTCGAACCCCGAAGCGAAAGGTGTATTTTCATCGGCTACCCACAGAAATCCTTTGGTTACATCTTCTACAGACCCAGTGATAATGTGGTCTTTGTAGCAAAAAGAGGATTCTTTCGAGAGAAAGAATTCATGAGCCAAGGAGACAGTGGGAGGCAAATTGACCTTGAGGAAATTCAAGAGTCAAGTGGTGAAGGAACCTCAAACCCTAGCCCTCAACCTGAGGAGGAAACTCCTGTTGAGCCGACTGAAGAATCTATACCTCTGAGGCGTTCCACCAGAGTTAGGAATGCACCTGAGCATTATTATGGTTTTCATATTACTGCAGAAGATGAGACACTTATCAGTGATAACACACTGGTAAATCTGGATGAGCCTAACAGCTACACGGAAGCCATGGCAGGCCCTAAGGCTGCTAAATGGAAAGAGGCTATGGATAGCGAGATACAGTCCATGTATGACAATCAAGTTTGGAACTTGGTTGACAATGTACCTGATCGTAAGATAGTTGGGTGCAAATGGATCTTCAAGAAGAAGACCGACATGGATGGTAATGTACACACTTATAAGGCACGACTGGTTGCAAAGGGTTATTCTCAAACTCCTGGAGTTGATTATGATGAGACCTTTTCACTAGTGGCCAAGATTAAGTCTATTAGGGTTCTGTTAGCCATTGCTGCATTTCATGATTATGAAATATGGCAAATGGATGTCAAAACCGCTTTCCTTAATGGAAAGTTGGCTGAAGATGTTTACATGGTTCAGCCAGAGGGTTGTGTCAGTACAGAGTACCCCAGTAGAGTGTGTAAGCTCGAGAAATCCATTTATGGATTAAAACAGGCACCTCACAGATGGAATCTTTGCTTTGATGAGAAAGTCAAAGAATTTGGCTTTTCAAGGAGTGAAGATGAATCTTGTGTCTATATCAAGGCTAGTGGGAGTATAGTCAGATTCTTGGTACTGTATGTGGATGACATACTACTCATAGGAAATGACATCCCAACCCTGCAGGAAGTAAAGTCCTGGCTTGGGAAGTGTTTCGCTATGAAGGACCTTGGAGAAGCTGCCTATATCCTAGGGATAAGGATTTTGAGAAACAGGAGTAAAATATTAATTGGACTTAGTCAAAGCACCTATGTGGACAAAGTGTTTAAAAGGTTCAACATTCATAACTCCAAGAAAGGAGAGTTACCCATCCAGAGTAACGACATATTGAGTAAGACACAAAGCCCTAGTACTGAGGCTGAGATATCAGAAATGAGTCGAATACCTTATGCTTCGGCTGTAGGATCGATCATGTATGCTATGACGTGTACTCGACCTGATGTAGCCTTTGCTTTGAGCATGGTTAGCAGGTATCAGGGGAACCCTGGCAAGGCACATTGGACTGCGGTAAAGAATATCCTCAAGTACCTACGGAGGACTAAGGACTGGGTCCTTACCCTCGGTGGCAATGAGGACTTGAGAGTTGTAGGGTACAGTGATGCTAGCTTTCAGACTGACAGGGATAATTTCCGCTCTCAGTCGGGCTGGGTCTTTACTCTAAACGGAGGGGCAATTACTTGGAAAAGTTCCAAGCAGGAGACAGTGGCTGATTCCACTTGTGAATCAGAGTATATAGCAGCAAGCGAGGCAGCAAAGGAGGCTATATGGCTAAAGAACTTCATCGGAGACCTTGGAGTTGTACCAGCTATAAAGGAGCCAATGGAGATTTTCTGTGACAGCAATAGTGCGGTTGCCTTAGCCAAGGAACCAAGAGATCATGGGAGATCCAGACACATTGACAGAAAATATCACTTCATCAGACATTGAATAGAAGAAGGAATCCTCGTGGCAAAGAGGGTATCATCGGATGAGAACCCAACAGATCCCCTCACGAAGGGACTGACTCGGGCTAAGCATCTCCAGCATGCTCAGAGCATAGGGCTGAAGGATGATATTAGTTTTAGTAGTTAGATAATCTTGAAATTTGTAAAATGTAATTGACATTTGATGATAAATAAAAGGTGTTATTTATGAGTAAAGTGTTGCTATCTCTTGTCAATCGTTTACTATTATTTCTTTTTGCATGTTTTGACTTCCAAAATAATTATGTTATGGTTTATATCATATTATTCAAACTCTCCACAGTCGGTCATATGTTGGAAGTAGATATGAATCAAGACTGTCATGGGTTGGCTTGTAGAGGTCTAAGATGTTAGACAAAGCAGGGCTACAACACTCATGAGTGCTCATAAGTTCCGAGTATTGGATTCAACCCACCCTCACTTGTATCACTTCATGGAATTTATCTCGAGTGATCATGAGACGGTAATATCATATAAGTCTTCAAACCTAGAGATATGATTTGTTGACTATGAGTTGGTTATGCATTGATTGCACGAAAACGCATTGGTAACTCGATGTTATAAACCGTGCTTTTGTGTGTAATTCAACAAGTAGTAGAGCAAACATATGAGTCGAAGTTTATCTGTTCCTTCTAGGATTAGAAGCGATATCTGGGCCCTTCGATGATTTTGTTTTGACCTATGTACCGGGCCCGGTTAGAACTAAATTGATGTGTTCAGTTAAGTTCTATGTCAAACAAATCGGAAATCGGGAAACAAATGCTGGACAATAAGCAAGACCATGTTCCATGTATTTGTCCGGCTGATATCTAGAACAGAGGATTATATGATCACTTATCTAAAATGGCACTTCATAGTTCAACAGAGTTTAAAGAGCTACGATTGCTGATCGGTTCCTAAAGTCATACTTGCAACTATAGTTATTAGACTTATCCAACTGGGAGACTGTTGGATATAGTGTCTAAGTCCATAACTATATTTGGTATGTACTTGACCGGACCCGGCATGGTCCATTTGGGTTGCACTTCACCCGAACAATTTATGGATAATCGTTTGAGAATAGTATAAGTTATGATTTATTAATATATTATAAGTCCTAATATATTAATATAAAATCATATTATTTAATTAGTATTGATCTATAATTAATTTAGAATTAATTTAGAGATCAAAAGTATGACTAATTAAATATGGGCTCTTGTATTTATATAGTGTGGGCTAATGCTTATTTGGAATGGGCTAGGCTTGCATGGAAAGTCCATGGATACTCCATGGAGCTTTAACCCATGGATCTCATGGAAATGAAAAGACATGGGTATTAGGGTTTACATGAATGTAACCCTAATCCACCACACTATATAAAGGAGGCTTTGGTTCTTGAAATCACACGAGTTGTGGTGAGTAAAGTAAGAGGGCCGATTTCAAGAAGGTGATTACTATTCTCTCAAAGTTCCAAGTTTGTGGTGATTTGTGATTTCCATTTGAGGCATCCACACTATTGGTGCTAGGCTCTAAAACTCCAAGCAATCAACTACAACTACAAGGTAAGAAATTCTACTAGCTTTATTTGATTCAAGTTCCCCATGCCATGCTAGATAGGATAAGAACCTTGGAAAAATAATTATTTGCATGTATCATAGTCAAACATAGATCCAAGGTTTCTAGGGTTGCATGTACACCATAGGAGTGTTAGAATGCTCAAAAACCCATCAGATACATCTTATCTGAACCTGGGTGGATGGAGTATCGAGTCTTGTGTGCTTCGTTCATGATGACGTCTCGGAAACCACCGAACTTTGGTGTCCAGATTCGGTTCATGAGGTAATGAACTCCGTCGTCTTTGACTTCTAGGTTTTTATCCATTCCTCTTAATGCCTCACCCGTCACATTTTCCGGTTGCAAGGCCTCCAGCTGAGCCTCTTTGATTTGTGTGGACAGGTGTGAATGGATTGTCATCGTTAATGACTTTACTCGGCGTCCCGAGTAGTCCTTTCGACTTAAGGCATCCGCTACTACGTTTGCCTTACCTGGGTGATAACGAATTTCACACTCGTAATCGTTCAGTAGTTCAACCCATCGTCTTTGCCTCATGTTGATCTCCTTTTGGTTGAGAATGTGCTGAAGGCTCTTGTGATCGGTAAAGACAGTACACTTTGTTCCGTAAAGGTAGTGCCTCCAGATCTTTAGGGCGAACACTACTGCTCCCAATTCGAGGTCATGCGTGGCGTAGTTGACCTCGTGCGTTTTCAATTGCCTCGATGCGTAGGCAATGACCTTTCCTCTTTGCATTAATACACACCCAAGCCCCTGGTTTGATGCGTCGCAGTAGACTACAAAGTCTTCGGTTCCTTCTGGCAGAGACAGGATTGGTGTGCTGCACAGGGCTTGTTTTAACGTTTGGAAGGCAACTTCTTGTTTATCTTCCCATTTAAACATCACACCTTTTTGAGTCAAGGTGGTGAGCGGTTTAGCGATCTTGGAGAAGTTTTGGATGAATCTTCGGTAGTATCCAGCAAGCCCCAAGAATTGTCGGATTTCCGTTGGTGTTGTAGGTGCTGACCAGTTCTCGGTTGCCTTGATTTTGGAGGGGTCCACATGTATCCCTCTCTCACTGACCACATGACCAAGGAAATCCACTTCTCGGATCCAAAATTCGCACTTAGAGAATTTAGCATAAAGCTTCTCAGCTCTCAACGTCTCTAGCACTTGTCGCAGGTGTTGGCGGTGCTTTACAGAATCGAGCAGTGTGCCCCTTCTTGTTGCAATTGTTGCAGTGTCTTTCCCGACAAGCACCAGTGTGGTGGAAGTTGCATTTATTGCACTTGGGAAGGGTTCCCGCATATTGCTTCGGTGGTGCTGGAGTGACAGGAGTAATGGCAGCACGGACAACCACTGTCTGATGCTTTTTGGTGGAGTCTGGCACCGACTGCTTCTTTTTGTTGTTCCAGAATTTTCTTTTATTGCTCCCCCCTTAGCTTGATCATGGGTGGTAGTAACAGTACCGTGACTGGCTCTATGGTCGATGAGTTGTTGTGCCAATTCCTTGGCACTGTCAAAAGTAGTGGGTTTCGAGGCCAGAACACTATCTTGAATCTGGGATGATAGGCCCCAGAGGTATCGTTCCACCTTCTTCTCTTCTGGAGTGACCATTGCTGGGCAGAGGAGTGCGAGGTCATTGAATCGGGTAGTATAAGTTTCAAGGTCTGTGCCCGACATCTTGAGGTTCTAGAGTTCTTCTTCAAGTTTTTGCACTTAGCCCCTCGGGCAATACTCCTTTAGCATCAAAGCTTTCAAGTCCTCCCAGCTGATAGAGTTAGCCACTACAGGAGTAAGTGACTTAACTCGGCCATTCCACCAAGTGAGAGCCTTACCGGTGAAAGTGAATGCCGCATACTTGACTTTGCTTGTTTCGGGGCAAGCACAGATTTCCAAAACTGCTTCAGTCCTCTCGAACCATTGCATTAGTGTGACCACTCCCCCACTTCCATTAAAAAATTCAGGTTTGCCATTCGTGAAGTCTTTGTAAGAACACTCTTTTGTACGCCCCGTACTGTCCCCGTGGTTAGAGTGCGTAGCACCCGATCCAGAACCACCAGCACCGTTTGTCCCTATCTGCGACATTGCGGCCGTCACGGCTGCTGTTACTGCAGCCTAGAACATCACGGAATCAAACTGTGGAGGTGGCGGCGGAGGAGGTGGTGCTGTGCTGCCGGAAGGTCTGGGTCTTTTCCTCGGCGGCATAGTTCTGTCAAAATTTATAGAGACGAAAAAAATCGATAAGTCTTCAATTGTAAGTCGGAGTTTATTGAATTTGATTATTTGTTATAGGTCCCGACTTAAAACAATCAAAAATGATTTATGAAGAAAGTTCATGCATTCGAACTCCCGAATTTAGTAGTGACCCAAATGTAATTCTGAAATCTTTGGTCATGCCTGGTCCTTTCCTATGATCTCTCGATGCACACCAGTTATTTGTGATTATGGTCTAATAGGCCGTTGAACTTAATGAGTCTATCCTAGGTTCACAACCAAACAAGGAACAGGACCGAAGGCGGACTCACCATTTCTAAGTCGATCATCTCACAATTACAATTAACCAGGAGGTGTACATTAAGAATCTCAGAAACACCGAGAGCAAATTGTTTGCACTGTCATGCTATAAGATTTATCATAAAATCGCAATGAAATAAAATACATGCCAATTTCATTGATATAATTTGATACATATTGTTTAGGAGAATTTGACCTTTAAGCAGGTCTACATCAATGTAACGGAAAATTTTGGCATAACATAGCCCCTGGAGTAGTGTAATCACTTAATCGTAGGGTTAGCTTACATGCAAAAAGAGTAGCACCAACGCATACTCATAAACCTACTCTACAAGGACGTGCGAGTAGCATGAGTTCTACTCACGGTGATCGGCCCCTGGTGGTGCTTGGGACGAGGTCGATGCACCCTGGAGTTCGGCCAATCGTCGCTCGGCTGCAATCACTCTTTCCTCGAGTGCCAAGTATTTTTCTTGATACTCCCTTGCTTCTGCTCGAGCGGCGAGAAGGTCCTTGATGAGTTGGTCCCTGAAGTAGGAGTCTCTTTCTAGATCTCTGGTGCGGGTAGTAGTAGCTTCTATATTGGCACTCAGCTCCCGAATTTGGTCCGTCGTCGCTCTACCGCGATCATCGATGTTAGTTATCTGTTGAGTCATGACTGGAAGCGCTCTGTCAGCCGGTCCCCCGTGGCTGAGGTCGTAGTAACCTCGTTGATCGCCAAATGGTGATCGTTTTCGTTGTCGACGGCTCTATCCCTTGATCACTGTTGCCCAACGGGGTTCGGGCCCGTTGTAGCCAAAACGGTTTGCAGGCACCCTGGCGATGTAAGGAGGGTTGATGACTTCCTCCTCTGGCTTTTCTTCTTCCTCTTCTTCCTCAACCTCTTCGGGGTCTTCCTCAGGATCCTCCTCGATCATTTCCTCGGGTTCTGCCTCGAGCCATCCAGCGTTTCCCTCATTAGGGAAGTAAGGGTCTCCAGGTAGATGGAATCCCGCCATGTTGTCTATACGAGAATAGGGGTGTATGAGATATGAAATGAATCTAAAATGTCGAGTTATAAATTTACAAAATACTCCTGTAGTATTTTTAAATTTTATGTTTGGTTCTTAGTGTATTCATTATAGGGTGATGTTAGGTTGTCAGATTTGTTGTCCACTACGACTATCCCCCAATATATGCAAGTCACTTCTCGGACAGATATAGTTGATCAGGATATATCCATCCCAGACTTAACCACATATCACAAGGCATACTCGTAACGTACAACTCCTCCTCTTTTACCTTATGTTTTTCCTAGTTATGACACTATGCGAGCATGGATGCATGTACTTATACTTTTAACAAGAAACTGTTTACTTTCTAAAAGTATAGTCATTTGAAAATGTTCAATCAGAGACTTTCAGTCCCAATGGTGTTTATAGTTTGTATATCTTATGTGGTTCGATGAACTGAGTTCACTATAAACATTGCTCTGATACCAATATGTCACACCCCCAAACCTAGGATGGCGGAAACGTCCGGGGGTGGAGGACTTCATGTATAGTATCACAACAACGAATATAATAATGCTCAAAGTATAGACAACCAACATAAATATAATTGAAAAAGTTACATCATAGTATATGTTTACATGTTTCTGAATCAATTACATTATGTTGACAAAGATACAATGTTTGACGCCTTAGCGTTCCATCCTCAAAAGCGGCCGATTACCTGTTTACTGATTTCCTGAGAATACAAGTAGTTTTGAAAAAGTGTCAACAATTAAGTTGGTGAGTTCATAAGCTTTTGAAGGCGATGATAAAATCCTTTTCTTTGTAAAAGAAATGTTTGTTCAAGAAAAATCCAATATTTCTCTTATAAAATGCATTGTAGTTTTAAAAGTCAAAACCGAAATGTACAAGTATTTTTCCATACTTAAAGTAATTCATGCAAGTTTAAATCGACATAAACTCGTTTAATTTAGAAGTAAAACCCGTAAATCTTATGTTTTGTTAATACCCCATGTGAGTTATTATAACCATAGTAAGACTCAGACGGCCTCATAATACGACGTTCTTCAGGCGTCGCAAGTTAAATGACACTTGTCACCTCAGACCTGCCGGTCTAGCTGTTGCATGCAGCTCAGGTGCGGGTTTGTCAGACCCAATATAGATCTATACACAATTATCACGCTCTCCCTACAAGAGACTCTGGTTACAATTTACAGGACTTTTGACTTTGTTACTTTGAAGGTAACACGAAGCGAATGTCTCACAAATTTATTCATTAACAGATTTACGTGAACTGAACTGAAAACCCCTTGGTAATGAGTTTGACTGGTTAATGAAACATAAATTATACCTATTATAGTTTAACATAATTGTTTGTAATGTGTATGAAACATAAACTATACTTACCATAGTTTATCATAAGTGTTTGTAATGTAAAAGGACCTTTTTCTGTGTAAGTAGATTTATAGCAAAAACATAACTATGTTTATTATGCCTCATTTAGTAATAATAAGGATTCTTACAACTAAATGTCTATTTTTCTGTTATATAATTTTATCATAACAGAAAACACATGCAAAATATGAAGTCATCAAGGTTTAACACTTTGCTCAACATGTTACAAGTGTTATGAAAGTTGTAAACTGTAAATTCGCTTTTACCATTTTTGCACTGATTTAGGAAGATCATAGAAAATTCATACGAAACCAAAAAGTAGATCCGTAAACTCTGAGAGCTTAGAAAATGTGTCTAGTTTGTTCATAATTTTTATTATGATTTTTAGTAGTTGCTAACTGGTGTGAAAACGTTCATATTCACTGACTGGTCCGAATTCGTAGCTACAGTGATAGTCAGTTTTGTAAAAATCACCATAATTAGTAGAAACGTCGTATGAATGTGTGCAAGTAGTCATTTTAAAGGTATGAACCTGAACTATTTGCATATTAAACAGTTTTGAAAGATATTGAGTTTAAGATAGTCAAAACAGTCCGTGAATAAGACTCAACTTTTCTGATGAAAGCTGTTGTTTGAGTTTAGTTAAGTTTTTGGTGTTTTAACTTGTATTCCCCCCCCCCCCCTAAAACTTGAAGAAAACATGAAAATGTAGGGGTATGAACTCACCTTGTGTTTTCTTAGTGGATGGATGTTGAAGAAAATAAGTGTTCTACTCAAGAACACTAAGAAGATGCCTTGAAGGTTCGAAGATCTAACACGAATGTGATGATGTTTGTGTAAGATATCTATGATTTGAGTAGAAGGAAGTGAAATAATCTTGTGGAGGATGATAATACTTACCAAAAGTAGAAGAAAAGCTTGGAGGATGGCCTTGAATCTCGAAATTTAGAGAGAGAATTGAGAGAGAATGATGTTTGTCTTTTGGAGGAAAAATGAGAGAAATGAGAGTAATATGAGGAGATATAAGAATTTTCAGCCTTTGACCAAGAGTGTGGCTGGTCAAATGGTGGGGAAAGTACTATTGAATGACTAGGTATGGTGGAAGGACAAGGGTGGTTCATGGAGTGGGCATGGGGTGGTTTCTTGTGTCATACACTAAAGTAAAGTCAACACTCCACCCAAAATATCCTACCCACTAATCTTGGATAAGATTTACACTAAAAAATGTGATTAATTATGAATTAAGGGGGTCTTATATGGTAAAATATAATTTTGAGTGAAAATCCCGCGCAAAAATCATGAAAAACGGGCCTAAAACAAAGTCGTGGTCGAAAACCGGGTGAAAATGGCGAACCTGCGAGGTTTCTCGGTACTGGGCCGAGGTTCGGTCCCTGATGCTGCTGGGCCCGAAGCCGAACTGGGCGAAATGGAGCGAAGGCGAAAGGAGGGTTCGTTCCGATGCGAGGTTCGGGTTCGGCTCTTCCAGCTTCGGGTTCGGTTCAAGCACTTCGGTTCTTAGCAGGTTCGGTCCCTATAGGGGACCTTCGGTCCTAAGAGGGTTCGCTCCCCAAGGGGTGGTTTCGGTTCCTTTAGGCTGTTTTACCCATTTTTATCCCGTTTTAAGCGATTTTTGACCCGGTTAAGGGTCGGGATGACCCGAATGCTTTCAAAAAGTTATAGGTACTTTTGAGAGAGAGATTTGGGAGAGATTTTTAATAGAGAGAGATAGAGTGAAAGAGATTGGGAGAGACTTCTTTTGTGACCTTTTTGAGTGTTTGGCTTTGTAACACAAGGTTCGTAAACCCTGTTAAGCCATGATTAAGGATCTTACACACCCCCGAAGGGTATGCAATAGTGTTTTATCGTATTGCTACATCACTTACCCCGATTAGGGTTCAAGAATCCTACACATACGAACTTTTCAAGTGATGACTTCTTATTAAAATAGCGAGTCGTACAATAATCACATAACGTAAACCCTAGTATACAAGAGTTAGTAGAGTTGACCGGTTTGACTTGTTGACTTTATTTGACTTTGACTTGACCAGAATTTGACGGTTGTCACAGTTTTGAGCATTCTAACACTCCTAAGGTGTGCATGCAACCCTAAATAGCTTGGATCTATGTTTTCTCTATTATACATGCAAACTTGAATATTCCAAGGTATTACCCTAACTAGCATATAATCACCTAAACAACTTGGAAGAACTTTGAGAGAATATGGAGCTCACTAAAATCGGCCACCTTTTCTTTCACACACACTAGTGCCAATTTTGTGAGCCAAGGACCCCTTTATATATTATGGAGGATTAGGGTTACATCCATGTAAACCGTAATACCCATGACCTTTCATTTACATAGGATCCATGGGTTAAAAGCTCCATGGACTTCTATACACTCTTAGCCCATTCTAAATAAACCTTGGCCCATTCCATATATATATATATATATATATATATATATATATATATATATATAAGAGTCCATATTTAATTAGCCTCTTTTGATCACTAAATTAATTCCAAATTAACTCTTGATCAATACTAATTAAATAATATGATTTCATATTAATATATTATAACTTATAATATATTAATAAATCATAAATATCCTTTTGTCATAAGTCTATCCATACAAATTGTTCCGGTGAAGTGCAACCCAAATGGACCATGTCGGGTCGGGTCAAGCCATAACAATTATAGTTATGGACTTAGACACTAATCCAACAGTATTTGGGGGAGTTTGACATTATCATCCCGAGATAATTGTGAGGTGAGTTGTCCTCACTATACTAACAGGGTCGAAGACACCAATGTCGACCCTTTGAGGATTTGTATCTGTGTTTATTGCATGCTGATATGCTTAGTGACCTGTTACGTCGGTATCATGGTATATAGGACGATGCTATGTTAGTGACCTGTTAGGTCGGTATCCTGGTATATAGGATGATGCCATGATTAGTGATATGTTAGATCGGTTTGATTGTTATATATGCTATCATTGTTATCTATGTGTTGATTGTGTTTGGGGGAGGGTTGAGGTGGACCTGCTGTGTGCTGTAGGCCAACATACCCAGGGCAGCCCGGATAGACTGCAGGCCCGGTAGGGCACATCAGTCAGGCCGAAGGCCGGAGAACAGTCCAGACAGGCTGAAGGCCCGGGTGGGCGGACCAGACATGCCGAAGGTTCTGAGAGTGGGCCAGATAGACTGCAGGCTCGGTGTGGGCAATCCAGTCATTATGTAGACTCTATATGCATGCTGTTTATTTGCTATTATATGATTATGATTGTATGGCATTGGTATTTTGGGGGAAACTCACTAAGCTTCGGGCTCACGGTTGTTGATTATGTTTCAGGTACTTTTGATGATCGCGGGAAGGCGAAGGCGTGATCGTGCACCTCCTAATATTTTTATGATTTGATTTTGGGATACTTTGACATGAAACCATTTTGAAAACAAATTTTTATTAATTATTGGTTTTTGAATGATTTAAAGAGTTTTAAATTGACATGATTTTTATGGGTGTTACAGGTAGAGAAGCGAAGAAGACGACTTAATAGAGTTTTCCACTTGACCGATTCAGATGACAAAACTTGAGCAATATCGTTTCAACTTTGACTATTGACCAGTTCAATTTAAAGATGAGAGCAGGAGACCTATTCAAAACGTGCCTAATTCAATAACCTTGTTGACCAGATAAGATTAAGTAATTTTTAATGCATAAACCAATTGTAAATATCGCAATAAAGTTTGTACGACTTAAAATTCAGCATTTGACTAAATATGCTTTATAAGGCATAATATATATATATATATACATATATATATATATATATATATATATATATATATATATAGAGAGAGAGAGAGAGATAGATAGATAGATAGAGAGAGAGAGAGAGAGAGAGATTTGATAATTATGCTACCAAAAACGGCTCTGTACATGTCGTGGCCAATTTAAATTCTCATAAATATTGCTTTAAGAAAATTTAACTGAATCTATTAATATTACAAACATTATCATCGACTGCCTTAATAAAAAGGGAAATTGACTTATCAATGTAATTACCTTTTCATTTTGTTTACATTTGGGTAACTTTCTTTTTTGTACGCATCTAGGTAAAGAACTTGTTGAAAGTGTTCACATATGACTATTATCACCGGTTGTAACTTGTTACAGTCGGTCATAATGGTCATATGTGAACACTTCCAACAAGTTCGTTACCTAGATGTGTATAAAAAAAGTTATCCATATTTGAACAAAACGAAAAGGTAATTACCCTAATAAATCAATTTCCCTCAAAGTCATTATGCTGCTTTTTTGAGATTTGGTGTTCTATACTCGAAATATAAATTGTTCATCATTAATTTGTAGATTCATTTATGTTCTATATCTTATATTGCCAAATATTTAGTTACGATAGATGAAAGATCTATATACCCAAGAGTCATTATAGAATGATGTTTGTTAATGATATATAGTCATATATGGTCACACCTTATACCAAGTTGCCATTAATTGCTTATCTATTAAAATAATTTGATTGTTAATAAATATTATCAACACTTGTATTTAATTGGAATATTATTATTTTTGTGAAAATAATATATCAACAACTAATTAACAATTGCTGTTTCTAAGAAATAATAACAAAAGATAACATTAACTAGTTATATTTATAAGGTATGAATATATATGTTGTATACAACTTATTTGGGCACTTTGAGTAATCATTTAGTTGGCATGTAACTAGTTAGTTAGAAGAAGTAAAAGACACTCCAAAACCTTGACTTTTTGAATCTAAATTTGTAAGTACCATGTATGGTGCTTACTTTGCTTGTGGTTTTGTAAGGTTAAAACTTATAATCTGATGATTCAAATACACGCTGACCATCAGCTCCCGGGCCAACGTCAACATTTGATCACTAGTAGTAGTGTATTTAATTTGTGTTCTGTAATTATAGTAACAGTAGTTGTCGGTTAACTATTCCTTAATATCAGTGATTTGGATCAATCTGTTTACTTAGATTAGAATCAATCCCATAAATGTCGGGAATGTTTGTTATCAATGTTACTATATATTTGTGTACTCGGGTTGTGCTAATTGCAACCCTAATTGCCTCTTTGTGCCGATTCTCTTTGTGAGGATCACTTCTTAGTGAAATCATCTTTGTGATAACTTTGTTCTTAGTTTTTTTTTGTATCCGATTAAGCGAACCTTCAAGTGGTATCATAATAGGTTTTCTAATACATTCAAGATATAATGTCTTATTCATCTCAATACCATCCTAAATCCTCAGCAGCAAATTAAATTCCATTGTTCGGTGAAAATAATTTTGCTATGTGGAAGACAAAAGCCTTGGTTTTCTTAAAACTATGGACTATGACATGCTCGACATCGATAATGGTCCACATGTTCCCATGATCGATAATGCACCTGTTGGTGGACTAAATCCGAAACCGAAGACAAGTTATGATGAAGAAAAGACTCATGAGTCTATATGTAAAAGCAAGGGTTGCCATTGGAAATTCTCTTCCTTATCACATTTATCACCTGGTTTAGAACTGTGAATCTGCAGATGAAATGATGGAGACTGTAACATCCCAATGATCATAGGAAAATTTTCAGTTTTGCAAAACAACCCCAAGACAATAATTGCTTACAAAAACATTGTTTCAAAAGTGATAGTCAATAATCAGGGTATCCCAAAATCAAATATCATAAAAAATGAACGATGTGCACGATCAAGCCTTTGCCTCACCCCGATCATCTGAAGTACCTGAAACATAAAACTAAAACCATACGCACGAAGCTTAGTGAGTTTCCCGAAAGTACCACCACATAGCATAACATATACAACATTGCATGATGGGTCCAATCAGTCATCGGACTGGAATACCCTCGGGTCCACAACCATCGGGTTGTATTACCCCCGGCCCAATCTGTCATCGGCCTGGAATGCCAATATGCAACAGGTCCATTCAGTCATCAGACTGGAATGCCAATATACAATTGGTCCACTTTGTCATCGGACTGGAATACCTTCGACCCAATCTGTCATTGGACTGGAATGCCAATATACAACGAGTCCACTCAGTCATCGGACCGAACTACCTTTGGTTTGTTGGCTCGCACACATTGCAGTAAAGCCTCAACCCAAACCATAACATGTCGACATATACATAACAGATAACATATAACCAGTTGATAGAAAAATAGGTAAATCTACAGATCACTACCGCATAACAACGTCCTATATACCAGGACACAGATCTAACAGATCATTAAAGCATATCAACATCCTACATACAAGGATATATAACTGAGTGAGCCAACATTGGTGCCTTCGACCCACAAGTACAATGAGGAAAATTCACTTGAATCGAAGAATTCTGAAACAATGTAATACAATCCCTTTTTAGCACTGCTTGCGCCCACGAATTCGCTAATCACCAAAACCAAGTAAAGTCTTAATCAATAGCCCAAAATCCTTAAGTTTGACCAAAAGTCAAACTTGGTCAAAAAGTCAACGACCAACGAAAGTCAACAGTCAACCGCCCTCACGACGTGACCATTTATGGATCACATCGTGAGCCACTACAGGATAAAATAGTCGAGTCTTAAAACCCTCACGACGTGACGTGCATTTCCTCACGTCGTGAGATCCGTCTGTATGCCATATTGATCCAAAAACTTCTTAATCCATTAAGCCACTAATCCATCTTTTCCAGGAGGCTTCCTAACTCTCCAAGGATCATAAAAATCAATGCTTTAAGGACTTGTATGTCCAATACAAGACTTGAGTCCAAACTAGGTCATTCATGAAGAAAAAGGAGATAAGTTCTCAAGCATGGACTCAAACATCCTCCAAATTTCAGATTCATACCATATAAGAACCAAGGGACCCCTTGGACCCATAAAGTTGCCAACTTTATGGAGTCCCAACACTATAACTCTTAAACCATGGCTAAACATGGATAAAACCTTAGATCTAGCATCAATGAAACATAAAGTTTGGATCATAGTTACTCACAATGGTCCAGATGTGCAATGTGTAGTGAGAGGTTGCAAATAGAACTTCCAAGCTGAATCTATGCTTTAATGGTGATCTTTTCTTCTCCAAGCCACCCAAAACTCCACCAAAAGCTCAAGAATCACAATGAGAGGCAATGGTTAGGGTTTTACTAAGCTTGTGGATGAAGGAGGTTGTTTAGGAACCCTAAAGTGAAGTTTATGGGGTTTAAATATGAAGGAAACCCTAAAAGATCATGGGCTTGGGCTGCAGCACATCTCACGTCGTTAGTTCCTAATGCTCACATCGTGAGCTTAGTTTAAATCATAATATTAGTTGATCACTACCCACATCGTGACCTCTCAATGGTCACATCGTGAGCCATGGTTGTATCCGAAAAACATGTCTTTGACCCCTCGAAGCCCTAAATCGATCTGATCTGGAAATCGGGTGTTACAATTCTCCCCCACTTAAATTTGAATTTCATCCTTAAAATCACTTCTCGCTCCCATTCTAGAGGTGACCCTTTGAGGTCCTTCAAACCCAACTCCTCTAACACAGTCTGAGATCCCTTGAACGCCAAGACCTGCACTGATAACATTCAAGATCCAATGCTTGGCTCATAAGCAATTTCTTTTGCAGAGATTTTAGTGGGGTGAGGCACAACTACTACAACACCTCAACACAATCGATTATCTCCCGAAACCTCTACGGACCTTAAAATAAAGAAGCAACCTGACGATAAACAATTTCCCAAAACATCGTTAATCCACAAGAGAAAATTTCACTTTTCAGTCCAAGGCCTTCAGGTCTCGAAATTGTGTACAACTTTCAGGCAAACAGAACCACCCCATTGACACTCATGCTACCCAAGACTTCCAACCAAACCCGACCAAGGTCTCCCGACCTTGCATCGCTCATCAATATCCGAATTAGGAACTTCATCCCACATCATAGCTACCAACCTCACACACTGACGCATCAATGAGAAATCCTTACAAAACCAGCACACAAGGCTAAACCATCCTTTCTATCAATTAGGTTGACCGAAATCCACAGATTTTGTCGGTCCTAGATCTATTTGGCTAATTGCCGCCAATATAATCCCACATATAAGTGCACTAACGCAAGGAAACCCAACGATCACATACAAAACTAGGTTGGGCTCCTACTCGGCTTTAGAAGCCTCTACACTGCTATCCACTGACATCACCCGGGCTTACCCCTGATCCAGTAACCAACAACTGCACAATCCGTGATACCCATACCAACTTGCACTCTATTACTTGGTCCCAACCACTGATAACCTGATATCCAAGAGTCCTAAATTTCCACACAACATTCACAAACTCCATCACACATGCATTTGAGAACCAATATAATTAATCCATTCATAATGTGAAATTAGTTAGAACTGAGCTAAATAGGGAAATTACATTCAACTGATAATCCAATATTACAATTGAAATTTGAATCATAAATCAACCCATTGCTCCCACGAGCATAATGATAGTCCATCGTGAATTTCACATCGCATCTCGTATAAGCTCAGATGTATCTCCACTTGACAACCCGCTCGAGACCTTCACCATGAACTTCATGACTCGAGATTCCATAACCAAATCCCAACCTTGACCATACCCTTCTATCTCACACACTTCCTTTCACGGTATTGGTTGTTACCAATGCAAAATTCGGCGAAAACATGGTCGCATACGAGCCGAGGATGGGATAGACGGTCTCATTCTTATTCCACTAAAAATGACTATAACCCAAATAAGAGCCATGCATATGATTCGATCAGAGTGCTCCATTTCTATTTTATTTAAGCTACACAAGTCCCCGAGGGAAAACACATGACCAACCCTAGCTCTACGACACTCCTTTTTCCTCATAACCCTTACCCATCGGGTGTGGTACCAACAGATCTAACCGAAATAATGAACCTCAACTGCTAACAGAAACATCCTCATGAATGACCGAAACAAGATCCCAAACCTTGATTGAGACTGAACAGATCTCATCAATATGTAACTGGCTTGATAAATGTTTTAAAGTTATCTAGAAATGTTGTCAAAACTCTAGTTGGATCCATCCAAATGCCAACCCTGCCAGCATGGCATGCCAAAAATTGGACTCCACCGCAAAGTCATACTGTAACAATCTAAATTTTCAAAAAAAAAAATTCATTTTTAAAACCACATAAAACACAATCTCACAATTTGAAAAACACAATTGTATAAGTTGTTCAAAACACAAGACAACAAAGTGTTTGATAATATCCCAGAATCCTCAAAAACATAATCTCTATCTGGTTTGTACAGTCAAGTCGGCACCTTCCCGCGATCATGAGAGGTATCTGAAACACATATCACACAACACGGTAAGCACGAAGCTTAGTGAGTTCCCCAAAATACCACATATACAAATAATAAGCCTCTCTTGGCTATAGCTCGGCATGGACCCTCTGGTCTCACGACTTGGTGTGGACCCTCCTGTCATGTGTCTCAGTGAAGACCTTCCGGTCTCACAGCTCGGGTTGGACCCTCCAGTCTTGTATCTCAGTGAAGAACCTTCGGTCTCACAACTCAGTTTGGACCCTTCGGTCCTAACTCAGTAAGGCACAGAATAATATAGCATAAATAACAAAGATAAATGCATAATATCACATAACTCAGTATAAGCATATAGGACCCTCCGGTCGATAACTCAAATAAGACCCACCGGTCACACAATATTTCCACACAGGAAAGTATAGTGAGAAGAGTCACCTTGTAGAGTAAAGCAATATATCCCACACTCGAACTGCTAGTCTAGATTCCGCCCTCCTTAGCCTCCAAAATCCACAGCTTGACCAAAACCCTAAAGTTAACGGAAGTCATCAGTCAAAGCTGACCCAACTCGTCGAGTGCAACTCATATACTCATTGAGTTCCTCAGTACTCAATAAACCACGAAAACCCGAGTCAACTCGAAGAGTTGCTAGCCAACTCGTCGAGTCCATGCAGAGTCCAGAAGATCGGGGAAAACCATATCCACTCGTCGAGTTGTCCCACCAACTCGTCGAGTTCACTCTAAATCCAAAAACGGGAAAACCCAACTCGACTCGTCGAGTTGGATGCCCAACTCGTCGAGTTCTTCATGCATTACACATTTAACTCATTCCAGTCGATTCCAACACTCCAAACTCCAGATCTAACCTCCTAGGATGAAATTACCACGTAAAGTTGCTAGCTTTACGATCATGCAAGGCCTCACAAGGCTAAAACACCCAATACTAAGCTCAAGAAGGTGTTTAGGACATGAAGACGGGTCAAAGCTTCATAAAGCTTGAGGCTTTAGGCCTAAAGGGCCTGATAGTGTCCAGATCTGAAGTCTCACAGCTCCATAGCAAGCTCACAACCATTAATGACTCAAGGAGAAGCTAGAAAGGGCCATAAACTCTTTAATGGAGAGATCTAACAATCAAGAAGTCAAGGTATTAAATTTTTACCTTCAAATGATTGCTACCACTGAGATGATGCCGGATCCAAAGACTCCTTCTTATTCCAAGCTTCTTCTCTTCAGGAAATGCACCAAAAACCCACCCTCTATTAGCTCTAAACCCTCTCAAATGGAAGGTACTCAATTAGGGTTTGTCTCAGGGTGGTAAAGTGATGAGGGAGGCGGGGTAAAGGATTTAAAGCCCTTTAAATAGGGTGAAAGCCCAATTAATTAGGGTTTCATCAAGCATGCTCAACACGTCGAGTCCAGTCCTCCGACTCTACGAGTAGACTTCATATCCCGCATATTCTGCTCAACTCCTACACGACGAGTTGGGACCAACCAGCTCGTCGAGTAGGTCCTTTAATGTGAATCAACTTCTCAAATTTCTCATTCAGCAAATCAGGGTGTTATACATACTTGAAAGACTAACAACGCTGCCCCAACTTCTAAACCTCTGATAACCAAGGATTTATACCAAACTCGGGACGAACTTGACGATTGGTTGACGCATCTATTGCACTTTAACTGGTACAACCTGCTCTATTGGATTAGGTGTCTAAGCCCATAATTATAATTGGTACATACTTAAATTGATAGTAGGAGAGTCCTTTTGGGTCGCCCTCAAAACTAGCAACTGGACAGATGATTTTGGAGAATGAGGTTAATTTATTATTTGATTAATAAATTGAAATAAATGATTTTTTAATATATTATGAGAATAATATATTGATTTGAAATAGTAATATTTAATTAATATTTAATCAGAAATTAATTGGAATTAATTTCAAGATTAAAAGAATTAATTAAAAGTGCAGGGACAAAATTGTAATTGTTTAATAGTTAAGCAAGAGGTAATATAGAACCATCCATAAGTTGGGGATGGTTTCTTGGAGCCTAAGGGTTTCTATAATAATCCATGGTGGATAAACAGGAAAGTGGATAATTACCCGGTTTAAGATAATCTTGGATTTGGGCTAGTCTAGGGTTTCCTAACTACACTATAAATAGGGTATAACCCTATGATTTTCGGCCAACCCTCTTTACAAGAGATCCAGCCGAAAATTTCAATTCTTCTCCTATTTCTCAATCATCTTCCATAGCTAGTGTTGGGTGTGAACCTTTAGAGGTGTGCCATTTGTGACGCTTACTCTCAAGGCTTCAACAACACTAGGATTTGAATTGATATTACTATATAGCGATCAAGGTATGATTATTCTAACCCTATTAGTGAATTTCGAAATGTATAGTAGCATGCTAAGGTTTTCTATTTTGTTTTTTAAGTTGTATGTTAAATCAGAGAAAACGTAGATCAAACTATTTAGGGTTGCATGCACACATAGGATTTATATGTTATGCATAATACCCATTGGTGGTATTAGAGCGTAGGTTTAGTTTTCTATTGAATTGATACAATGGTGAACTTGAAAAAGGAGAAGTGAACATAATCGTCATTCTGTTCATCTAACACACCGTGGTGTTCTTCGAATACGATGTGTTCGACCAAACACGGTGTGGTGATCGTTATCCACGGTGTGTTGAGCTGTCAGATCCAAATTTTTTGTGCCTTGTCTGCCTAATCTGCTTTTATATGATAATTACTTGCTATACTTATCATCCAAATATGATTTGGTGTATCTATGATGATAAAATAAAAGCCTAAAAGTTAGGAGATAAGTATTTGACTTAATTAATTGTTTTTGTTAATTAATATGATTATTTTAAGTGTATAAATAAAATTTGATATTAATTGAATTAAATAATTAATGTCAAATAATAATTGATATTTTGTAAAGTTTAAAATACATCCTTATGGATCTTATTATCAAACTAATTAAGTAATTAATTAAAGGACAATTAATAAATCCATAAAATGGTTTAAATTTAATTAAATTAAAAGTTTAATTTATTAAAAGATTAAACCCTTGCAATTTTAAAATGTTTTAAAATTCACCTTATACTATATATATTATTAAAAGTTTAATATATATTATAGGTATAAGAAAAGTCATTCGAACCGCTGGTACGCCTCATTCACGAAGTCATACTATAAAGGGAGTTTAAGGAAGCGACATATAAAATGACCGTCATTGGGTATCCATTCTTACCCACCACTATCTTGTATGGTGGAGGGTCGTTAGCCAAACAGGTTTGATAGGGCATAACCTCATTAAAAGTATAATGATATAAAGTAACTAAACTATTTTAAAATCTCACTCTTAGTTACTTTAGGAAAAATGTGAATTTGATGCTAATCCATGAAATTGCACATTACACTTTATAAGTCGTTAGTGGAGCGCGTGTGCCTAACCGACACACTAATATGGAACTAATAAAGGTTGATAATGGGTGTTTCGAAAATTATCGTTAATCAATGGAGCGCGTGTGGTTAACCGACACATTAAAAGGAGATGATAAATGACATCGAGAGTACCAAACTAATTTGCATGGTTATTCACATCTCGTTTGTGATCCCTGACATCACAGCCACAAAAGTGATAGAATAATCGAGATTAAATGTGTCATTGAATAATTCAATGAATCTCAAATGATCTAGGAGTTTCATAAGATTGAAATTGGTAAATGCTTTACCTACCTAAAATAGATTCGAATTTGATTACGACATCCCTCTTCAAAGTTCGAATCGAAAATATGGATCCTAGCCTTAATTTAAACTTATGGGTTAATAATTAAGGATTAAAATCAACTAACTTGAATACTCTTTTCTCCTAAACGAGTACGCATGGCGTACACAGAAATTTAGATGCGGGTGCATTTGGGAACGCCCTGCGTTCGCCAAGGGAACGAGGGCGTTCCCCAAGGGAATGTGCTGCATTCGTTAGGCCAGATTGAAACCCTAAGTTAGGGTCTTAGACCCAATTTAAAGATCTTAGCTCACCTCCAACCCTCAT
This sequence comes from Lactuca virosa, assembly GCF_052849685.1. NCBI lineage: Eukaryota > Viridiplantae > Streptophyta > Magnoliopsida > Asterales > Asteraceae > Lactuca > Lactuca virosa. The sequence continues at coordinate 63,415,612 of NC_136427.1, read as the reverse complement.
TTCCTTCAGCCTCCATCCTCTCTAACCTAAAGAACGAAACTTTAGCCTCCATTTGAGTGATTCTTGAGCTTCAAAGTGATTTATGTGTGTTTTTGGTACTTGAGGAAGAAGAAGGAACTTCTTGAAGAGTCATTGCTTGACTTGGAGCTTTTGGATCCAGGCTTTGTGCACCTAGACCTATCTTCTGGAGGTATTAAATTCTCAACCTTTACAACTCTTTCATGTAGATCTGGCTAAGTGGTATTTTGTTATAGTTTTGGTCCCTTTGAGGTGGTTCTTGTGAGTAGAAGTTACTCCAGAACCTTTAAGCTTCATATTTGGTACTTGTTGAGGTTATGGAGTCATAATGTTTGGATCTTGATGGGTATAAACCTTTCATTCATGATTTGGTAGTCATTTGATGAAGTTTGGGACTTAGGGTTTTGATTTGGGTCCCATTGAGTTATGTGAAGTCATAAAGTTGGAAACTTTATGACTTAAGAAGTCCCTTGAAATCAGATATGGAAGTTTGGATTGAGGTCTTAAGTTATTAAGAAGTTTTAAAGACATTTTGGTGTGATTTTGAGGTTCATCTTTGGTGTTGGGCTTCTTTATGTTGGAAGTGTGTCCAAGGTCATTAACTATTGGTGATATTTCTAATAATAGCAGGGTCCTCTTGGGTTGCCCTCAAGACTCAATATAAGTGGAATAAATAAATAAAAGAGGAATTATTTTATTAATTATTATGGTTTAATAGTTAATTAGAAACTAATTGGAAAACAATTTGGGAATTAATTAACAGTTTAATTAATAGAAGGGTTGAATATCAATTAATCGATAGTTGGTTGATCACGAATATTCCGGAACCCTAGGAAGAAGGGTGGTGGACAAAAATTCCCTTTGGATAAGGGAAATTTCGTTCATAGGGTATCCCATCCCACATGGGCTGGAGGATAAAACCCTAGGAGGTTTCCAAGGTTATAAATAGGGCCTTAGGGATTCATTCCTCGTGGCTCATTCTTGGCTTGAATTTTCACCACCTTCTTTCTCCCTCCTTGTGGAAGAACTCTCCTTATAGTTCATCCCCTCCTAGTTTAATTTTATTCTACTCTTTTGAGTTCATTGGTTGTGAACCAAGAGAGAGATTCTAGTTTGGGTCCTTATCATCCAAACAAGGTGGCACGCACGAGGAGTCAAGCTCGAAGATCTTTAGCTGCAAAAGAGGTATGTGATTCTTCTTTGTAATTTCGATTTCTAGGGTAGAAATAATAATATGAAACCATAGATCCATAGGTTCCATGTACACTTAGGTATATCGTTGTTGTTTCGATTTTTCCGCTACCTAAATTTAGAGTGTATTTGATGCCTAGAAAACCTTGATGGGTTTTGAGCAATACATCAATCCTATGGTGCACATGCAAACCCTAAAGCTTTGGATCTAGGTTTCTCTATTGTACATACAAATTATCCAAAGCTTATAAACCCTAATCTAGCATACAACAAAACTTTGATTAACATAAAAAAACAAGTAAAGATGTTACCTTTGATTGTTGCTTGAAGATCTTGAGCTTTTGAGAATCTTAGCACCCCAAATGTTGTGCCTCTAATGAATCAGAAACACCAAAGTAATTGGAGAAGCCAAGAGAGAAATGGGAGGATTAAATCGGCTCCTAGAACTCTTAGGGTTTCTATGTGTACGATTTCTGAAGCCCTAGGGGTCCTTATATAGTGCAGCTGCTAGGGTTTCAGTCAAAACCCTAATTGGATAGCTTAGGCCTTAAGCAGTCCAATGGAAGCTTCTGGAATAAGGCCTTGGATGATTTCAAGGTGGGCTTACACCCTAATTTCGTCCACCCCCTTTATCCATATGATCCACAGCCCAAAATCCAATTATCTTATAATTGCAAATCCCGTCCCCTAAGATTAATTAATATCTTTTGATCGCAAAATTAATTCCTAATTAATTTTTGACCAATGTTAATTAAATAAATATGATTTCTATTTTAATATATTATTCATATAATATATTAATAAACCACAATAACCTCTTTCTCTATTATTCATCCAGTCAAGTCACTTTGGTGAAGGCAACCTAGAAGGACCATGCTACAACCGGGTCAAGTACATACCAAATATAGTTATGGACTTAGACACTAATCCAACAAACCTAACATTGGTATCAGAGCCATTGGTTCATGGTTACATTCACCCTAGATCCATGTTTTTTGAAAATACTTGTTTGAAATTGTATGGTAGAAGAATAATTGAAAAATTCGTAACTGATAAAACCCTAGTCGCAACTCACGGCGTGAGAGCTAGGTGCTCACGACGTAAGCTCGACAGAATTAAGGTTTCAGATTTTCTTCCATTTTTCAAATATGAAGGTTTATTAAATATGGATAAATACCAAAATTTAAAGTGTTTTAAATCTGAAAATTGATAAATATTATTTAAATGTGTTTATTTGAATTTGAATATTTATTTATTATTTAATTGTGAATTTAAATATTTAATATTATTTATAATAGAGATTTATAAATTTGAATATTGATCCCTCATGTTTTATTAATTGTTATATTGCATCCATGTAATTAACTGGAATTAATAAATAGACAACTAAACTTAAAGAGTTTTAAATTTACCCCTTATATATATATGTAAGATCCGTATCTATTGTATGTATAAGAGAATTACAATATGTGTCCTCACATATTTTAAATATTGACATTGTCAGTCTTACCTCGACTATGCTCACATGTTCTAATGTAGGGGTTTAAGGAGGTCTCTATGATTCCTAATGAGGTCGGTTTTTAATATGTTTCACGCTTACCACCCTCACCGCCCTATTGCATTTTGAGAATGGAGTTACCAAAAGGGTTTGATAGTGATAATGGTCAATCTAAAAGTATTCTAAATACAAGTATAAAACAAAATGCCATTTTATTATTTAAAAGTGAATCTTATGTTATCCATAAAAATTGCACATTTTTTTATAACTTGTTGATGGAGCTCGCATGGTTAACCAACACGTAAATTTGAGAGTATAAGTAGATAATGATGTGTGACTCGCGAATCTCAAGCGTAACTTGAGCCGGGGACCATGCAATTTTGTATGGGTGATTCATCATCTATTCAATGATCTGCGGCATCCCCGTCATTGAATTTGAGATTAACATAATCTGAGATTAACATGCCATTGATAGTCAATGAATCTCATAGATCTAGGAATTTCATAGTGATTGAAATTGGCAAAGAGTTTTGTCTACCTAAATAACTTTGTGGTGTGTTTACGTCATCCCTTTACACAACATGAAGCCAAATATGGATCCTAGCCTTAATCTAATAATTTGATTTAGGGTGATTATTTATTGAGGAATTTCTATACATCAAACTAATTGGAATCTTATCTTTTGTAGATGTCGATCCCGACAAACAACAACAACAATCCTCCTCTTCCTCCTCCTCCTCTTCCTCCTCCTCCTCCTCCGCCAACTCAAAACTCAAGTTTCTCTCTAATGTCAATTCTAAATTGGGAGAGGCTCAATGAGGATGGATCCAACTATCTTGATTGGATCAGGACCTTGAGATTCATGTTGAGATATGAGAGCAAAGAGTATGTTCTCGACGAAGATGTTCCCATACTTGGAGAGAATGCTACCCCAGAAGAAGTTATTGCCTAAAACAAGCATTACGATGAGTCGATCAAAGTAACTTACCTTATGTTAGCGACCATGGTTTCTAGTCTCTAGAAGAATTTTGAAAATTGGGGCGCGTTTAACATAAACCAACAGCTCGAGGACATGTTCGAAGAGCAGGCTAGGCAAGAACGATTCGAGATCGTTAAGTCCCTCATGACATGTAAACAACGAGAAGGAGATTCTATTTGTGTGCACGTCGAAAAGATGAAGTCATACATAGACAGACTTGGGAATCTAGGCGTCGAGCTACCTAAGGAGTTGACTATTGACATGGTCTTGAACTCGCTTAGCAGTTCATATTCACATTTTATCATGAACTTCAATATGAACAACCTCGATAAGACCTTGATGGAGTTGCATGGCATGCTCAAGACAGCTGAAGCGAGCATGAAGAAGCCCAGCAACTCCAACCCTACTACTCCATTCTTGGCTATCGATCGTGGTTCTGCTAAAAGGAAAAGATTTTCTCATCCTAAAGGAAAGGGAAAGGGAAAGGGTAAGGTCGGACAGTCTGACCAAGCTCCTAAGAGAAAGGTACAAGCTGAGATAGCTCCTTCTGCTGATCCAAGTGAGGCCGTTTCTTTTTACGTAGTTGCCCTAAATATCTCAAGGACCTTAAGAAGGGCAAAGCCAAGGTGGTTAGCACCTCAGGTATGTTCATGATAGAACTTCATAGCACATCTACTTCTAACTCTTGGATTCTTGATACAAGATGTGGTACTCACATTTTCTCTGATATACAGAGACTAAGATAAAGTAAGAAGTTGAGGCATGGTGAGTTCAACCTAATCATGGGAAACAGGCACAAGTCAGTTGTTACAAGGATTGGGAACTATGAGCTCATGCTTAGTGGTGGTGTTTATCTTAGTTTATTAAATTGTTGCTACTCGCCTAATATGGCACGAAACATTATTTATTTTCATGCACTTTATAAGGATGGTTGTCGTTTTTCATTTGATAATGATAATGGTGATATTTTGGTTTATAAGAATAGTTGTTTTATTTTCAAAGCTAGTCCTTGTAAAGGTGTGTATGAAAGTGTTGTTTGTGTTGGTGAAATTGATAAACTATTATTGAATGTTGGTTTGTCTAATAGTGAATTAGATAAATCATGTTTGTGGCATTGTCGACTTGGCCATATAAACAAGAAGCGTATCGCCAAGCTCCAATCGGATGGGATCTTGGAATCATTTGACCTCAAATATGATCATGTATGCGAAACTTGCTTACTTGGAAAGATGACAAAGGCACCATTCACAAGCCACTATGAAAGAGGCAAGGGTTTGTTGGGCCTCATCCACACAGATATTTGTAGACCATTCAAATCCTCCACAAGACATGGAGAAAGATACTTTGTGACTTTTACTGACGATTTTAGTATATATATATATATATATATATATATATATATATATATATATAATCAAGCATAAGTCAGAAACCTTTGAGGTGTTCAAAGAGTTTCAAAATGAAGTAGAGTACCAATTGGGCAGAAAGATCAAGAAGCTCTGATCTGATAGGGGTGGAGAATATTTAAGTCTTGAATTCTACGATCATCTTAAGAATTGTGGAATAGTTTCACAATTGTCTCCTCCCAGAACACCACAGTTGAATGGTGTGGCTGAGAGAAGAAATCGAACACTGTTATACATGGTTCGATCTATGATGAGTCGAGCTACACTTCTGATATTGTTTTGGGGGTATGCCTTAGAGACAACCGCCCACATCCTAAACCTCGTACCTACTAAGAAGGTTACTAAAACACCCTATGAGTTGTGGAGTGGGACACGTCCTTCTCTAGCACATATAAAGGTTTGGGGTTGTGAGGCTTTTGTTCGTCGCGAGGCGAATGATAAGCTTGAGCCCAGATCGGAGAAGTGTTACTTCATTGTTTATCCATAAAAGTCCTTTGGATACTTATTTTACAAGGCTTCTGAGAACAAAGTGTTTGTTGCTCGAAGGGGATTCTTCCTCGAGAGGGATCTTATTTCCAAAGAGGATAGTGGGAGCCATATTGACCTTGAAGAGCTTCAAGACTCAAGTGAAGAAGAACCTTTAGTAGAAACTAGCACTCAATTTGAGGTGTAACAACCTGTTGAGGAACCTCAACCCGAGGCAGAGCAACCTATTGAGCAAAATGATATATCTCCACCTCCCATTTGCAGATCCAATAGAGTTCGTCTTCCTCCCGAGATATATGGTTTTCGTGTGAGCACAGAAGGAGACATGTTGATCAGTGATCGTACACTGGTTGATATGGATGAGCCATCCAATTATAAGGAAGAGATGGCAGGCTCTGAGGCTGCCAAGTGGAAGGATAACATGGAGAGAAAGATTCAGTCCATGTATGACAACCAAGTTTGGAATTTGGTTGATCCTACACCTGGCATTAAAACTGTTGGGTGCAAATGGATCTTCAAGAAGAAGACCGACATGGATGGGAATGTGCACACGTTTAAGGCTAGGTTGGTTGCAAAGGGTTACACTCAAACTCAAGGGATTGATTATGAGGAAAATTTTTCACCGATAGCCAAGATCAAGCCTCTTAGGATATTACTTGCCATAGTAGCTTTTCATGATTATGAAGTATGGCAAATGGATGTGAATACTGCTTTCCTTAATGGAAAACTCACAGAGGAAGTGTATATGACACAACCTGAGGGTTTCATTGATACAAAGTATCCTAATAGTGTGTGTAAGCTTGAAAGGTCCATATATGGACTAAAATAAGCAACTCGCAGTTGGAACCTTTACTTTCATGAAAAGGTCAAAGAGTTTGGATTTTCAAGAAATGAAGGTGAGTCTTGCGTATATATCAAAGCTAGTGGGAGTAATGTAGTCTTCCTCGCGTTGTATGTGGATGATACACTCCTTATAGGAAACAATATCCCGATGTTGCAAGGTGTTAAGACGTGGCTTGGGAGTTGCTTCGCTATGAAGGATCTAGGAGAGGCCGCATACATACTTTGTATAAGGATCTATAGAGATAGATCGAAACGTCTAATAGGACTAAGCCAAAGTACATACTTGGATAAAATCTTGAAGAGGTTCAAGATGCAAGATTATAAGAAAGGTTTTGCTACCTATGCAACATAGAACCAAATTAAGTAAAACTCAATGTCCCAGTTCTAATTATGAACAGGAAAGAATGAGTCAGGTCCCATATGCTTTTGCTATAGGATCGATCATGTATGCCATGACATGTACTCGTCCTGACGTCTCATTTGCTTTGAGCATGGTGAGTTGTTTTCAGGACAACCCAGGGGAAAGTCATTGGACAACAGTAAAGAGCATTTTAAAATACTTAAGAAGAACAAAATATATGTTCTTGGTGTACGAGGGTAAAAATGAGTTGAGAGTCATTGGACAGATGCCAGTTTCCAGACTGATAGGGACAATTCATGCTCGTAGTCAGGATGTGTATTCTTGCTTAATGGAGGAGCGGTCACTTGGAAAAGTTCCAAGCAATCAACAGTGGCAGACTCTACATGCAAGTCAGAGTATATAGCGGCTAGTGAGCTGCAAAAGAAGCTACGTGGTTGAAGAATTTCATTGATGATCTTGGTGTTGTTCCAAGCATCAAGGATCCTTTAGAAATCTTCTGTGACAATGAGGGAGCAGTCTCTTTGACTAAAGAACCCAAGGACCATGCTAGCTCAAGACATATACTTAGAAAATTCCACTATGTAAGACATCAAGTCGAGGATGGAGATATTGTCATGAGCAGAGTATCATCGGAAGAGAATCCAACCGATCCGTTAAGCCATTATCAAGGATCAAACATGATAGTCATAATAGATCTATAGGCATTAGATTTGTTGATGTTTTGGTGTAATTGTTTGGTTGTTTAGTTTGATAATCTTTGAAACATTTAGCAATACGAATTTGTAACTGAATTGATGTTTATTTTGTGGAGACTTAATAAAATTCTAGTGATGCTATCATTTCTGTTAATTTAATACTGTGTTTCACTTTTGCATGTTTAGAACCCACTTCCCGAGTATCAATTTGCTCAAACCTCCACAGTCGGTCATACTCCTGGAAGTAAGTAGTGATTCAAGACTGTCATGAGTATTGGTGGATTGACCATTCTGATTGGGAATAGCATAGTGAATATGCCAACACTCATGAGTGATTAATGGAGATTTAAGTGTTGGACCAACCCGCACTTAGAGATTACTTCATGGATATAGTCACGAGTAATTCTAAGATGATAATATCTTTTGTTCTTCAAACTAAGATACATGGGGAGTTTTGCTCTATGCTTTTGTTATGTATTGGTATACTCCAATGCTATCCGTAACTGGTAGCCATAACGAGTATATCTATATATGATATGATGAAATGGAAAAAAGCTATGTAATCAAATTTTATTCGTCCCTTCTGCCTTATCAGGAGAAGCGATATCTACGGGCCCCTCGATGATTTGGTGCTGACGTTATAAATACCTGGCTGGGTCCTGACTGAAATTGATGTGTTAAATTTAGTAGTCTGATGCAGTCGTCACAAGTCTATATCCGGAAACATAATCTTGAATTCTGAGATTGATCTTTATCCATGTATCGAATTCATACATATATCATGAGGATGAAGGAATAGTTGATCACTTATCTGAGGGATGAAACTGATTAGATCAGAGTTTGACAGATGAATTGGATGGCGTTCTCTCTGTTGATTATTAAAGAAATATAAGACCACATATAGTTGATGAGTTGTCCAAGTGGGAGACTATTGGAAGTGTGTCCAAGGTCATTAACTATTGATGATATTTCTAATAATAGCAAGGTCCTCTTGGGTTGCCCTCAAGACTCAATATAAGTGGAATAAATAAATAAAGGAGGAATTAGTTTATTAATTATTATGGTTTAATAATTATTTAGAAACTAATTGGAAAACAATTTGGGAATTAATTAACAGTTTAATTAATAGAAGGGTTGAATATCAGTTAATTAATAGTTGGTTGATCAGGAATATTCCAGAACCCTAGGAAGAAGGGTGGTGGACGAAAATTCCCCTTGGATAAGGGAAATTTTGTTCATAGGGTATCCCATCCCACATGGGTTTGAGGATAAAACCCTAGGAGGTTTCCAAGGCTATAAATAGGGCCTTAGGTATGCATTCCTCCTGGCTCATTCTTGTCTTGAATTTTCGCCACCTTTTTTCTCCCTCCTTGTGGAAGAACTCTCCTTATAGTTCATCCCCTCTTAGTTTAATTTTATTCTACTCTTTTGAGTTCATTGGGTGTGAACCAAGAGAGAGATTCTAGTTTGGGTCCTTATCATCCAAAAAAGGTGGCACGCACGAGGAGTCAAGCTCGAAGATCTTTAGCTGCAAAAGAGGTATGTGATTCTTCTTTGTAATTTCAATTTCTAGGGTAAAAGTAATAGTATGAAACCATAGATCCATAGGTTGCATGTACACTTAGGTATATCGTTGTTGTTTCGTTTTTTCCGCTACCTAAATTTAGAGTGTATTTGATGCCTAGAAAACCTAACACTTTAAGCCATGCAAAGGCTTAAAGCCTTCGACTTTATGGGTTAAGTAACTGTTATGGTATTATTTTGGGGTTCTAAACGTTGGAATTAATGGATTAAGTCCTTAGAATGAGAATCTGGAACTTAACCTTGAACGTCGTGCGTAGCCCCTGGGAACACAGCGCGTTCCGTCTTGAGTCCTCCTCAATTTGTCCGGCGACGAATGTCATGCGTTAAGCCCTTGGACGTCGTGCATTCGTCTGATCAGTGGAGTTTTTGGTTGTTGGGTTTAACTTAACTTTGGACGTGGTTCTTCTGATTTGGGCCTTATTGGGCTTGTGGTATCCGGGCTACCTATGTGGGCTTTGTTGCTTTAGGCCTTTTGGGCCATCTGAGATCAACTGTTGGACTAAGGGAATTTTTGGGCTTTAGGATAAGTCCCATATGGGTTGGGATCAATTTTGGAAAATTGGGCCATTAGTAGGCCTTTGTGGAACTTTTGGTTTTGGGACTTTATGGTTTTTGGACTTGGGCCTCAGTTTTTGTTCAAGTTGGGTTAGGGGTAAAATGGTCATTTTACCCTAAGTATGGTTTATGGATCATAGTTTGGAACCCAATTGCTAATTGGGTGTTATCTTTGTATCGATAGCCCAGAGGAATCGTCAGGGCAGCAGCTAGGGATTTCTTTCAGTGAACTTCTGCATTCGAGGTGAGTCTCCTCACTGTTCTATGGTTCGAAGGCACCAATGCCGGCCCATTTGGTTTATGTATTGTATGAAGACCTGAAGGTAACCCTTGGCAGTTTGTATGAAATACCAGGAGGCGGCTCCTGGAAAACTGTACGCAAGACCAGAGTCTGAACTCTGGCAGTTAATTAGTTATGTAGTGTAGATCGTATGCTAGTTGTCTTTGTGATGCTTGCATGGAAGACCCGGAGGTGGCTCCTGGCACTTGTCTGTAAGACCCAGGGTTGTGGCCCTCGGCCTGGAAAGGAAGACCACGAGGCGGCTCGTGGCATAATGGTAAGACTATGGTTAGCACATAACACTTTTATTGATTGATTGGATATGTCTGATATGTTTTGGCTCATGGTTATGTATGGTATGTGGTATTTTTGGGAACTCACTAAGCTTTGTGCTTACAGTTTGTGGTTTATGGTTTCAGCTACTTCCGGTTTGAAAGGGAAGGGCATGGCTTTATCGTAGCGCATACACCTATGTTTTTCCGCAACTTATGATTTTGGGAATTACTCTGATAATTGTTTTAATCTGGAATTCCTTAATGTTGGATAAATGTAAATGGATGTGTAATCTATATATATTAAAAATGAAAATTTTACCCTCGATTTTTAGGGATGTTACAAGTTGGTATCATAGCCTTGGTTTGAGGGATTCGGGCATACTTTTAGGTGTGCCTAAACTCAAACTGAGGTTTTGGTGAAGAGTTTTACAAAGTAAACATTTAAAAAAAAGAAGGAATTTCTAATCAAAGAAAGGGGCGTGATGTGTGCAATCGGCCGAGCTCAAGTAAGTGGTTCTCATAATACCAATACATGTTTTTTATGATATGTGATATGATTATGAGAATTGCATGCTAGATTAGGGCTAAGGATCTACTCAGTATTTTATGATAGGAGAGATGCCTTTATATGCCTGATTATATGAGCTTTAGAATCACATGCTAGTATGAACTTCTGATAAGTAGATAGAATGGCTTGATTAGTGTATGCTAGTTAGATTTTTTTTCGCGTTGTCTGAATGTTGCTTGCTTAATGCTTTATGGGACTCTTAGTGATGTGAATTGACTGCTAAGTCACATGTGGCACAGATTAAATAATCTTAGAGTGATGGATTTGACCCTATCGTTTGAGTCCAACCGTTCTAGGGTTGAGTCTCTTACTCGAAGGATTATCTGATCTCTGTTGCATGTGACGATATTCATGAAGAAGCTAGTTGACATTGGTGGGAGTCCTTCAATAGTTGAGGACTAGGTGAGGTCGGGAACCTAGGATAGCCTTGGATATGTTTTAGTGGGTTTGTAGTGCGGTTTAGTGAGTTTTGGTGCATTGGTTTGAGGAAGTGACTTAGAGGATTCGGGAGGATTGATGAGGAGAGTATGGATAGGTGTGGAAGGTAGTATTGGGTCCTTACTACTGAAAGCACAGGATCCATACTCGAATCGGTGAGAATCTTGGAGAATCTAAGAAGCTTAAGGGAGGAGGATTCTTGGGCATGTTTTGATCGTAGGCATGGTGTATTTCAGTTTGGAGATGAGCACTCAGGGAGGTGGTTCTTGTTCTGGTTCTGGTTTGGGTTCCAGCTCAGGTGCAGGTACTGAGCCGATTAGCGAGCAGTTGCTGGAGTTCATCTCATCGGAGATTTCTGGCAGTATTTCGGAGATCTTAGATGAGCGCTTGGGCGCGATCCATGCTGAGATTATGGCTATTGTTGGAGCTTGACTATTTCTTTTTGGGAGTTTCATGCTTGTGGAGCTCCTGCGTTCCATGGGGAGAGACACCCCATTGTCAGTAGGAGGTGGTTAACGGATATAACTAAGGCGCTCCAGACGAGTTTCTATCCCGAGGAGGCGAAGGTCATATATGCTTCCTGCCTATTGAATGACAGGGCACGAGATTGGTGGGAAGAGGTTAGTTGTGAGTTGGGTGACGATGTTGTCGATGCTATGTCATGGGATGACTTCTCGACCAGGTTACAAGATGAGTATGCATCGGCGATTGAGGTGCATCAGTTGGCGCGAGAGTTTCTGGATCTCCACCAAACTAGTAAGATAGTGGCAGAGATCACTGCCAAGTTCTGGGAAAGGGCTTTATTGGTACCGCATTATGCAACAGATAAGGAAATGAAGAAGGTGAGGTATCATGATATGTTCTGGGATGACATCAGGGAGTTTGTGAGTATTTCAGGGTGTGAGAACATAAATGATATGGTTTCTAGAGCCCGATAGCGGAAGATCAATTTGGATCACCTCGAGAAGAGGGGATCAGATCAGGTGCATGTAGTGGAGGGTCTCGAGAAGAGACCCAAGACTTCTGATCAGTGTTTGAGGGGCCAGTAGGGCCGGGTTCAGTGCAGCATGTGCGAGAAACTGCACGATGGAGTTTGTCATTCCAGGAGTTTGGGCTTCTACAAGTGTGGCAGGGTTGGTCACGTGAGCAGTGATTGTCCTCAGGGGGCAAGCCCGTTATGTTTTCACTGTGATTAGGTGGGCCACAAGAAGGCTGACTGTCCGATGTTGGGGGAGGAGCAGTGAGTGCACCTGATTTGGCTACTTTGAGGATTATCGATGGACGAGAGGGTAGGGCAGGAGCCCCAACGGAGAGGATTCGGGCTTCACAGTGTCAGACATGAGAGGTCAGGACTCCAGCAGGCGATGTTGCGGGTATGTATCTTTTGCTTTCTTTTCGATTTTATCTAAATTTTGTTGTTTGGAATCTTGCATCAATTTTGGGTAAGTGTATCTTTGGTTTATTTCTCTGCTAATGTTTGGGTTATATCTTTAAGAAATGTTATATGCCATTTGCATGCCATGAATCATTAGTGGTTTAGTGAAGGGTTATTTCTCTTATAGCGGGTTTGGAGTGTTCGGTGTTATTCGGTTCAGGGGCATTGTGTGGAAGGTTTATGGTCAGGATTCAACGGGTTAGTTATCCAGTATCGCCAGGATTCAGTGGTTTTAGCATTGGTGCACAGATTGGCTTTTTTGGGTGCCAAGGGAAGTGGTCTGTTGCTGAGGTTTAGGTTGGATCATTCATCCTTGGGACTTCAAGATTTGAGTGTGATATCATTTTAAGCATCTGGGATTATCAGTTTTGTTGGGAATCAGGAAGTGTTCAGTTGGTCTTCAGGGGTTGTGCGGTCTTTGGGATGGATAGTGATGGAATACTAGCATTGGTAAGCGCCGATTGTCTGCAGATCGATCATTAGAGGGTAAGAAGGATTAGGAATCCTTCAATTCTCGTGTGCTATGAGGAATTAGTCGAATCAAAGTGGGGGGAACCGTGCAGTTATTTAGGACAGAAGCAGGTGTGAAACTAAGATGAGTTTCGCATCCCCATCGGGGGGAAGGCGGCCCAAGTGGTTGTCTGGATTGCGGATTGTATGAGTTGGGAGTCCGGGAAACTTCGAAATATTGGGTTCGCGTCTTCTTGGTGTTTAATAACATTCTTTGGGGGAACCAGGTTAGGGTTCCAGTCATGACTCGAGTTCAGCTCGGGTGTTGGGTCGAGTGCGTGCTCGACTTTGGATGTGTTTGGATTGAAAGATTAGCGGTAGGGCTTTGGGCGACAGTTGTGGCAAGGTGGAAGTGATGTAAGACTGCGGGGAGGCCCGTATCATTCACTAGTTAGCAGTTAGAATATAAGTGTTGTAAGACTGCAGGGTGACCTGTAGCATTCACTGGCAGTCAGTTAGTGTGGGAAGTGTTGTAAGACTGCAGGGTGACCTGTAGCATTCATCGGTCCCTGTGCAATGGTGAGATTGTGGCAAATATGTGATTTGCTCATAGATTTCTTCAGATGGTTTAGGCCAAGGTGGGTCTGTTCGCAAGGTTGTGGGAGCGCTACAACATGTTTGGAATAAGGAATTGCTAGGTCGTGGGAGACCAGGTATGAGATAAGGCTACAATTGGTCCTGTAGCGTTCAGTTTAGCATCGGGTTGGTGTCGTGATGGTTCGGGTAATTATTGTCAGTCGAGGTTTTCTTTTGGAAGTCGCGTAGGGCGACTGTGTGAGTGTCTTTTGGCTCAGAAACTAGGAGGGATTCCGGTGTTCCGGATAGTTGGCATACAAGTTGGAACCAGGGAGGTCTCGGCTGCTATGGAAAGTAGCTAGAATGCGGTGTGATGTTTCGAGTAGTCGTAGTGATTTGGGATCCTTGTGTGTGGGGTAGCTTGTTGATAGGGAGATGCTAAGCCGCTTGCAGTGGTATTAAATAATCTCAGAGTAATTGATTTGACCCTATTGCACAACTCTCGTTTGAGTCTAACTGTTACAGGGATGGATCTTCTACTCGAAGGATTATCTGAGTCATCTGTTAAGTATGGGCATTCTGCATCTGGTTATGGTCAGTGAATTTATTCTGTTGGTAGCATCAAGATGATCAGGGTTGGAAGTGTTATGCTTGCTCTGTTAGTCGTTGAGAGTTTAGTATGGAGTTGTTTCAGCGTGGGAGGTGTGTCGGGGACTTAGACCAATATAGATTCCAGGTTTCGGAAAGGGTAGAAGTGGTTTCCTTCAGGGGCTCAGAGTTTGTTTTTCTTCGGGATGGAAGTTTCAGTTTAGGTTCGGTTGTCTTGGGAAATTCGTTTTATGGTCAGAATTTTCAGTTGCATTCCTCAAGTTGTTCGTTTTGATAAGAGTGTTGGTAAGGAGCGATTTCGAGGACGAAATATAATTTGAGTGGGGGAGAGTTGTAACACTCGATTTCGGATTTGCTTCTTTATTCGGGGCTGTGGCCTCATCAAAGGAGCCGTAAAGGAGCCTATGGAAATTTTCTGTGATAATGAAGGTGCGGTTGCCTTGACCAAGGAACCGAGTGATCATGGCAGATCCCGACATATCAACAGGAAATATCATTTTATTAGACATCGGGTGGAAGAGGGACTCCTCGTAGTGAAGAGGGTATCGTCAGAGGATAACCCAGCAGATCCCCTTACGAAGGCACTGAGTAGGGTTAATCACTTGCAGCACGCTAGGAGCATTGGGATGAAGGACGATATTAGTTTAGATTAGATAGCTTCGAAACGTGTAATAGATAAATTGTAATTAACATTTGATGAATAAATAAAGGAGTATTATTTATGAGTAAAGTTACTGTCTTGTGTTAATCATTTACCTATTATTTCACTTTGCATGTTTTGACTTCCTGAATAATAAGATTATTTGAACGATCCACAGCCGCTTATACTTTAGAAGTAGGTACGAAAGAAGACTGTCATGAATTGGTTTGTAGACTGTCTAAAGTGTATTAGACATAGCAAAGGTTTGCCGCAACGTTCATGAGTGCTTATGAAAAGGATTTGAGCATTGGATTAAACCCACGCTTGCTGGTATCACTTCATGGAATTTATCACGAGTGATCGCAAGACGATAATATCATATAGTCTTTAAACCTAGATATATGGTTTATTGTTTGCAAGTTGGTTGTGCATTGATAATGCGTAAACGCATCAGTAACTTGATGTTATAAAATGCATTGTTGTGAATGATTTGATGAGTGAATGGTAAATGCATATAAGTCGAAGTTTATTTGTTCCTTTTATCCTAAGAGGGTAAAAGTGATATCTGGGCCCCTCGATGATTTGGTTTGACTTATGTACCGGGCCTGGTCAGGACTGAATTGATGTGTTCAATTAAGTTCTTTGTCAAATAAATCAGAGATCGAGAAACAAACTGCTGGACAATAAGTATGACTATGTTCCATGTAATTGTCTGCACGATATCTAGAATGGAGGACTGTACGATCCCTTATCTAAAGGACAAGTTATTGATAAGATCAAGAGTATTGAGAACTACGATTGCTAATCGGATCCTGAAGTCATACTTGTATCTGTAGTTATTAGACTTATCCAAGTGGGGGACTGTTGGATTAGTGTCTAAGTCCATAACTATATTTGGTATGTACTTGACTCGGTTGTGCATGGTCCTTTTGGGTTGCCTTCACCAAATCAACTTGACTAGATGAATAATAGAGAAAGAGGTTATTATGGTTTATTAATATATTATAAGAATAATATATTAAAGGAGAAATCATATTTATTTAGTTAACATTGGTTAAGAATTAATTTTGTGGTCAAAAGAGGTTAACTGAATAAAGGGGACTGAACTTGTAATTATGTGATAGTTGCAAAGTTGGGTAAGGAAACCCTAGAGTATAGGGTGGACGAATTCTAAGGTTAAGGCCTTAGGAATTCGTCCAAGGGGCTTCTAGAATTATCCTTGGGTTGCTTGGTGGCTAAGTAACCAGATAAGGATAATCACTGAAACCGTAATTCCCACACCTATATAAGGACCCCTTGGGCATGAGATTCCGGCTACACTGAAACCCTAGGAGTCTTGGAGCCGTTTTTTTCCTTACCCCTCTCTCTCTTGCTTCATCCAATTTCTTGTGGTGTTTGTGATTCATTAGAGGCACAACATTTGGGATGCCAAAGTTCTCAAAGCTTCAAGATATACAATCAACAATCAAGGTATTCATCTAACTTTTTTATTTGGTATTCAATTAGTTTTGGCGTATGCTAGATTAGGGTTTACAAGCTTTGGATAAATTTGCATGTACAATAGAGAAACCTAGATCCAAAGCTTTAGGGTATTGCATGTGCACATAGGATGATCTTTTGCTCAAAACCCATCAATAGGAAGACTCGGGGGTAACCCTTGGCATTTTGTATGAAAGACCAGGAGGCAGCTCCTGGCAAACTGTATGCAAGACTGGAGTTTGAACTCTGGCAGTTAATTAGTTAAGTAGTGTAGATCGTATGTTAGTTGTCTTTGTGATGCTTGCATGGAAGACCCGGAGGTGGCTCCTGGCACTTCTCTATAAGACCCAGGGTGGTGGCCCCCGGCCTGGCAAGGAAGACCACGAGGCGGCTCGTGGCATAATGGTAAGACTATGGTTGGCACATAGCACTTTTATTGATTGATTGGATATGTCTGATATGTTTGGCTCATGGTTATGTATGGTATGTGGTATTTTGGGGAACTCACTAAGCTTTGCGCTTACAGTTTGTGGTTTAGGGTTTCAGGTAATTTCGGTTCAAAAGGGAAGGGCCCGACTTGATCGCAGCGCACACACTGATGTTTTTCCGCAACTTATGATTTTGGGAATTACTATGATAATTGTTTTGATTTGGAATACCTTAATGTTGGATAAATGTAAATGGATGTTGAATCTATATATATAAAAAATGAAATTTTTACCCTTGATTTTTGGGATGTTACAATTCAGATATTGTTGAAATGGTTCAATAAAGAGATGAGTCATACTTCGTATCCAATTAAAATTTTAGAGTCATACTCAAGTAACTACAAATCGTATCTTGAAGCTTGTTTCATACTAATTAGGTTTATTACACCTCATAGAATGTGGAGTAACCATGTTTTCTTTCTCTAGCACATTTGGAATTGGAAGTTGTGATGTTTTGGTTAAAACAAAGGGTAAACTAAGACCAATTACATGAAGTGTTTCTTGTTAGGAATCCATACTAACTTTTTAATATCTGTTTTTTGCTCGTCAAGGAATGTTCCTTGCGAGAGAAACTTATATGTCAAGAAGTCAGTGGGAGTATTAATGATCTTGAAGAGTTTCAGGACTCAATCAAGAATAAACCTTTTAGTAATCACTAGCACACAAACTGAGGTTGATAACCTATCGTGTTAAGTTACCACGTTCTTTTTTTTGTGCACCTTCCAGTTAAGTTGCCAATGCTTATGAGTTCTATGGTTCTCCTTTGACTGCAAAAGGCAAAGCACGTTGTTCAGTGATATTACATTGATCAATGGGGGTGAGCTGCTTAAGCAACATGGAAGCACTGATAGGCCCTTGTGCTACCAAAGGGCAATAAATTAAGAACAAGTAAAGTTCAGTCCATGAAAGCTAAATTAGAATTTGAATTTGTTATAAACCTTGTCTTATGATTGTAGGTTCGAAATGATGGATTTGATGGGTTTTGAGCATACAAACACTCCTATGTGTGCATGCAACCCTAAATAATTGGATCTATGTTTTCTTTATTAGACATACAAGCATTGAACACAAAAACAAAAAACCCTAGCATGCTTCTAGTATTTTCAAAATTAACAAAAACATGGATTAGAACACATAAATTTATTGTTATATTGTACTTGTTGGATTTTGGTATACTACAACATCCTATGGTGCACATACAACCCTAAATACCTTGGATCTATGTTTTCACTAATTATACATGCAAATGGTTTCCAAGGTATTAATCTTACAACTAGCATGCATTTAACATAAAATTATAATATACTAGTTAGCATGACATACCTTTTGATGGAGCTTGAATTCTTGGTGTATTTAGCCTTAAAGAGCTTAGCCCCAATAGTGTGGAAGCCTCAAATGGAATCACAACACACCATGGACAAAGGATGAACTTGAGAGAGAATTCCATGCACACAAAAGACACCATGAACTCTAAAAAGATACAAGTGGCGATTTTGGGCAATGAAGTATCTATTTATATGTGGGATTTCTAGGGTCATGGATATAACCCAAATCCATACCCATGGGTTTTATGATCCATGGTTCATGTGGCCCAACTCTTTATGTATCCATACATAAACATGGTCCAACATGGATCATAAGCCCAACACATATAAATATAACTAATTATCATAATTAGTCCCCATAGATTTAATTAGTCTCTTTCGACCACTAATTAATTCCAAATTAATTCTTGATCACTACTAATTAAAACATATGATTTCATATTAATATATTATTACTTATAATATATTAATAAACCATAAATAACCTTCTCTCAAAAGTCCATCCTAACAAATTATCCTGATGATATGCAACCCAAATGGACCATGCTACTCTCGGGTCGAATACATACCAATAATAGTTATGGGCTTAGACACCTAATCCAACAGTCTCCCACTTGGATAAGTCTAAAACTATTATTCAAGTATGACTCCAAGATCCCGACTAGCAATCGTAGCTCTTAAAGCCGCTGTCAAACTCTGAACAAATCAAATGACATGTCCATTAGATAAGGGATCATATATTCCTCCATTCTAGATATCATATGGACTGAGACATGGATTATAATCATTCTCTCTGTCCATTTGTTGTTTCCCGATTTCCGATTTATGACGACTGACTAATTGAACAAATCAAATCAGTCCAGGCCCGGCCGAGCACTTACGTTTGTCATCACCAAATCATCGAGGGGCCCACAGATATCGCTTTTATCCCGAAGGTAAAAGGAATGGATAAACTTCGACTCATATGGCTTGTTCTACTACTTGTTGAATCATACACAAAGGCACGTTTTATAACATCGAGTTACCAATGCGTTTTCGTGCAATCAATGTATAACCAACTCATAGTAACAACTCATATCTCTAGGTTTGAAGAATATAAGATATTATCGTCTCATGATCACTCGTGATAAAATCCATGAAGTGATTCCAATGAGCGCGGGTTGAATCCAATACTCGGAACTTATGAGCACTCATGAGTGTTGTAGCCCTTTGTCCAACATCTTAGACCTCTACAAGCCAACCCATGATAGTCTTAATTCATATCTACTTCCAACATATGACCGACTGTGGATGGTTTGAATAACTTAGTCATCCAGAACAATGACCTAGTTTATTCTGGAAGTCAAAACATGCAAAATGAAACACAAGAATAATTGAATCGAATATGGTATCAAAACCTATGAACATAAATAAAACACCTTTTATTTATCACCGTATGATTAGACATTATTCATTGTATACTGTTTCAGCTATCAACTTTATTCTTGAATTTAAAACAATAGTTGTCCCATGCTCCAAGCATGTACACTATGTTTTCTAAACACTAGTCATGCCATACACCAAGTATGCATACTATGTTTGTCTATGATCTTTACTTTGTGAAATAGATCAATTGAACATAACTCCAATGATCCTCTTTTCATAGTCCCAAATCCTTACTGCAAATGCAAGAATTCCAAATTCATGCCATTTACTGAAATCTGTTAGATTCTAAACTTATATGCATTGATCCTCTTGTAATGATTATGCACAAAGTCAGATAGACTTGACAACAAACATTACAGAGCATTCCAAAGGAGATCAACTCCTTGGAAACATCCTTCTTGCATTAAGTTTCCTAATCTTACACAGATTGAATAATTTCTAACTTTGAAAGATTTCCATATTCCATTTTGACTATCACTTCTGAACAAGAGTTTCCTCCTTACAGATTATGTCAATATGGTCCTTCCAGAATTATCATTATACTTCCAACTGTCCTTGAGCAACCAATCTTTGGTAAACCTTAGATTGTCCTCGACAATTGTTTAATCCTTTTAGTCATATCCAATTCTAGACCTTTTCCCTTCTTAATGCCCCAGGCATTTGGAAAATTTTAGAAAGGATGAATATAGCACATGCAATCGATCCTATATCCGAAGCATATGGGACACGATTCATGATGTATCACATAAAGACTAAACCAGTCTTTTGCTATAATATTTCCATTTCAATTTGCCAAGTTCTCATAATTCAGATTATGAAAATGGATGTCGTAATCATAATCGAATTTTAGAACGCAAATAATGGACCCTATATTAGAATTTTCTTATGTTGAGCCATTCCAACATAACATTCATATATATACTTGACTAAATACGATTAAAACCTCAATCTAAGCTTTTAGATTTGAGATGAAGTATAATTTCCTCTCCCTTAATTATAGCAAAACAACTTTTTCCCAATTGAAACCTTTTGTTTTCTATAATTAACATTGCTAACTTGCAACCTTTATCATAATTATCATGCTCCCACTAACATGATGATTATTAGCATAACACTTATGCTCCCACTAGCTTTGACATGTACTCAGAAATCAGTTGAACTTCTAGAAAAAACAATACTTTATTGACTTTCTTAGCAAAGTTTAGATTTCTGATACTAGATTGCTTTGATAAAACTTTATCAATATCATACACCTTATCTTAGATAGCTCACAGGTGTGTCTAAACAATTTCAGAACTATGAAAAGGGATGTCGTAATCATAGTCTCAATTGTTTAGACCTTTTCCACTTCTCACAAGTCCATGTTAGTGTGCCGGTTAACCACATAGCTCCACTAACGACTTTGAGAATGCAAATATCACAATTGCTATCTACTTCAAATCTACTTGGTGGAAGTGTTTCCTCACCATCATTTTCATGAATCGGAGAGAAACCTTATGACCCTTAGATTTAATGGTGTATGTGTTCTTATCCATGTGAATTGTCAAAACCATAGTCACAAGACAAGGATAATGACAAATCCAAACTCATATGGACTGAACTCAATCTTAATTTCTTGCCACCTGGCAGCTCAAGGGCCTTCCATTGCTTCCAAGTTGTTGTGCAACCAATTGAGAACTCTAAGAACTCATATGCAAAGTCAACTTTAACTGGAATGGGCACAGAATATGTCAACACGATAGGTTATAAACCTCAAGTCGTGTGCTAGTGAAGAACTTCAGGTTTTATTCTTGATTAGTTCTTGAGACTTTCAAGACCTTTAAGACTCCCACTGTCCTCTTGACATATAAGACTTTCTTGTCAGATATTCAAGAGATAGTGTGGATTCTAATCAAGACAAACACTTCACACAATTGGCCTTAGTTGGTCTTTGTTTTATCCAAAACATCACAACTTACCAATTTCAAATGTACAAGAGTAGAAAACTTTTACTCTTACATTTGATAAGTGTTTTAAACCTTCTTTAAGACATGTCACTCAAGTTACAATCTTAGAGTATAACTCTAAGAATTGTTTTTGGAACGAAGTATGAATCATCTTCTTGATTTAACCACTTCAATAATTCATAACTCCTCTTCTTAACTATCAGAATGCACTTAGAGGATGAATTGTGATAAGGTCTCAAAATCATTAAGATGGTCTTAAAACATGATACTAAAGTACTCTCCCATCTTTTCAGATTTGAGAAACTTTTATCTTTCTGCCTAAATTGATTCTTCTTATTCGCTCTGCCATACATTGGAACCTTTTCCAATGTCTCAGAATTACACTTAAGCTTGTAAGTATAACCATATTTACTGAGCTATAGTAAATTATGACGAATAGTCTTATCGATCTTTTGTGGTGGACTTTGACCAGTGCACAAGAATGTGTACCCGATCCCTTAGTCCTTCACTTGACTCACACACCCATGTGAACAAGTAGTTAGTCTTAATTTTTCCAATGCTCGAAAGTTCTCATTCATCATGCTATACAACTTGCATGATTCCAAGTTTCTATCCAACTGAAACTTGGGTGATGAGAATTTTTCCTTATTTGGTAAATTTAGACACTACCACAAATGAAAGAATCAAATTCATATTTCCACTCTTGCTCTTAATGGAATCTTATAAGCAACACAGATTTTCACAAATGCCATTGTAAGGATATTTTAAAATAAATAAAATCAAAAGATTTACTTTTTATTTTAAAACTTTGCGGAAAAACTTATCCTTACAATCCATATGAAAACTTGTTGTTATCTATTCCTAAGCAAAATATCATAATTCCTAAGAAGTAGCTCAAGAATCCGATCTTCAAACTATGCGATAGAAATCCATCTACGCGATCAGATTCAGCATATTCTTTCTTTAAGTTTCTTCACTTTTCTTTGATTCTTAAAACATCAACATGTGACCCAGTCACATCATGTATCAAGAATCTCAGAATAGAAACTTAGCAGAGTTAGTGGACTTTACCTGAAGTAGAGTCAAACTTATTGACTTTAACATCCTTAGGTAAATTTGGCAGCTTCGCAACCAATGCCCCTTTCTTTGGCAATATAAACATATGGACCCTTTGGTAATGGGACTATCTCAGACTTAGCTTTTCTCTTTACCATTTGGTCAACCGAGTTGACTATGGCCGATCCATTTCCATTGGGAAGAGAATGCTTTTTTGGATTCCCAGTGTCATCATTGTCAATGTCCATAAAGTTTTTAGGAAGTTGATCTTAGCAAATAGATAAGATCATTAAGGGTCTTGTCATAGTCTGTTTCATAGGTGTTCCAAAAGAACTCACTATGTGACTTAGAAAGTAGTTGAGCCACCAACTTTCTCAAGACTTTGACAACCAACTCCCCCGGCTTGTCAATATGTGACTACATCTCCAAGATGTGATCACACATAGACCTTTGCTTGCCAATAGGGCTTGAGTGACCTTAAACTTTTCAGGAACTTGTGGGTTAGGGAGAATAATTGGAGGAGGTGAAAGAAGTATGATTTCCATGGGACATCATCTTCATTTAGGAAAGCTTGTTTCAAGAGATTTGGGAAGATCATAAATGTCTAAACCAGACACCTTTTGGGAGATACTCAAGATAGCTTATTTAAAGTCCTTAATATAACACCCAATATGAAATATTAAGGCTAGGACCCAACACAATACTTTTATAACTTGGAAGAGGGATGCCGTAATCCAAGCTATAAAATATTTGAAGGTAGGCGAATGACGATTCACTAATTTCCACCATGAAAATGAAATATATATTATTAGGTTTTAATTGGTTTTTGAAACTCCTAGATCTTTGAGATTCATTGAACTGTTCAATGGCATGTTTCAATCTCGAGTGTGCCCTTCAGGTTTTGTGACTGGGATGTCGAGGATCACAAAACAAGGTGTGAAGTAACCATGCAAATTACTTGGTACCCTTAAGTGTTTACCCCTCAATCGATGTGCCGGTTAACCACACACGCTCCATCGATACTATGATAAACATTAGGTTACCCTTTGCCTACCTTGTTAAATACGAGTTAGTGTGTCGGTTAACCACACACGCTCCACTAACCGACTTAAACAAAGTGCAAAGTGTAATTTCATGGATTAGCACCTTATTCACTTTTTCCTAAGTAACTAAGATTGGGTATTTATAAAAGGTTTAGTTACTTAGTATTTATCATTAAGTCTTTTAATGAAGGGAGAATTATAGTCCTTGTCCTACCCGTTCGGCTAACGACCCTCCACCGGTCAAGGAAGCGGTGGGTGAGAGTGGACACCCATTAAACTGCCATTTTATAGGCAGTAACCTCATACCCCCCTTATAGACCGGCTTCGTGAATGAGGCCTACTAACGGTAAGACTGACTTTGTTCTTATACATATATATATATATATATATATATATATATATATATATATATATAAGTATTAACTATTAATATTATAATAATATAAGGGTGTATTTTAAACATTTAAAATACTTGGTAGTTTAATCTATTAATTAAACTATACTCTTAATTTAATTAAACTTAAACCATGTCTTTATGGAATTATTAACTCTTTTAATTAGACACTTTAATTAATTTAATGAAGTCCATAAAGTTTGAACTTTAACTTTTAAAATTCTTGGGTTTGGAATTAAAGTGTATATGGGGTTTGACTTTACAAATTCCAAAACTTGAGGACAAGTTTTGAACAATTCAAAAAACTTATGGTTTCCATAACTTATGAATTTTAAAGTGGTTTAATGGAAAAAACCCTTCAAGTTCCATAACTTGTAGACAAGTTATGGAAGACTTTAAAAGCATTAAAAATATGACTCTTCATTTTTTCATAACTTATGGAATTTTTATGGGTTTTAAAATTCATAAATGTGACTTTTCATGTAACTTGAGGACAAGTTACAAAAACACATATTATGAACAACTTCAAGATTAATTTGGATTGAAAACAACTATCTCATAATTTTTCCTATTAATCTAAACAAACTCATAAACATGAACATTCATAATCAACATTTTTCAAGCATCATATAAACATGTATAAAACTTGAAACTTTGATTATCATCCTTTATTTGGATGAGAATAAACATTACCATAGTATCAAAAAACAAATTTTATGAACAAAAACACTTTGCGGTAATGATTCTAATCCAAAACAGGCCAAAAAACTCGAAGATAAGCTGTCAGGAGGTCCAACTCGTCGAGTGCATGAACCAACTCGACGAGTTGGATGAATTTGTTCATGGACTCGTCGAGTCCATCACTGGACTCGTCGAGTCTGCTGTCCCGACAGCAAAAAATTCGATTTTTTCAGTTTTTTTTCAGCAACTTGCATCAAGTATAATTGAAAACAACTCATGGCTCTGATACCACTGTTGGATTTTGGTATACTACAACATCCTATGGTGCACATACAACCCTAAATACCTTGGATCAATGTTTTCACTAATTATACATGCAAATGGTTTCCAAGGTATTAATCTTACAACTAGCATGCATTTAACATAAAATTATAATATACTAGTTAGCATGACATACCTTTTGATGGAGCTTGAATTCTTGGTGTATTTGGCCTTAAAGAGCTTAGCCCCAATAGTGTGGAAGCCTCAAATGGAATCACAACACACCATGGACAAAGGATGAACTTGAGAGAGAATTCCATGCACACAAAAGACACCATGAAATCTAAAAAGATACAAGTGGCGATTTTGGGCAATGAAGTATCTATTTATATGTGGGATTTCTAGGGTCATGGATATAACCCAAATCCATACCCATGGGTTTTATGATCCATGGTTCATGTGGCCCAACTCTTTATGTATCCATACATAAACATGGTCCAACATGGATCATAAGCCCAACACATATAAATATAACTAATTATCATAATTAGTCCCCATAGATTTAATTAGTCTCTTTCGACCACTAAATTAATTCCAAATTAATTCTTGATCACTACTAATTAAAACATATGATTTCATATTAATATATTATTACTTATAATATATTAATAAACCATAAATAACCTTCTCTCAAAAGTCCATCCTAACAAATTGTCCTGATGATATGCAACCCAAATGGACCATGCTACTCTCGGGTCGAATACATACCAATAATAGTTATGGGCTTAAACACCTAATCCAACAGTACTAAAAATGGATTCCTTGAAGATCTTGACTTTAAGAACAAGTGTCACAAGTGTAACACCTCTAATGGCTCACAAACACACCAAGCAAGAAGATGAGAGAAGAGAGGAGGAAAGTTGCTCAAAGTTTCGGATCTTCTAGGGTTTCACAAGGATGGCCGAAACATAGAGGGGTGAGGCTCCTTTTATAGTTTAGGTTTCTTAGTCCCAAAGCTAGGGTTTGTAGGTGGAAACCCTAAGTGTCCAAAGCTAGGTCTCCCACTTGGATAAGTCTAATAACTACAATTGCAAGTATAACTTCAAAATTGACTAACAAATTGTTGCTCTGAAAGCCGTTGTCGAACTCTGAACTAGTCAATAACGTGTCCTAAAATAAGTGATCATATAATCCTCCGTTCTGCAAGATATCGTGTGGACAGATGATATGGAACATAATCATTCTCATTGTCCAATAGTTTGTTCCTAATTTGTGATTTGTAATGACAAAGAACTTAATTGAACACATCAATTCAGTCCTGACCGGGCCCGACACACAAGTTAACACCAAATCATCGAGGGAACCAATATATCGCTTTTCCGTAGGTCAAAAGGAACAGATAAAATTTGACTTATATTCTTGCACTATTTACTCATCAAATCATGCACAACAACACGCTTTATAACACCAAGTTACTAATGCGTTTACGTATTATCAATGCACAACCAACTCGTAAACAACAACTCATATATCTCCGTTTAAAGATTATATGATATTATCATTTCATAATTACTTGTGATAAATTCCATGAAGTAATTCTTTGAGCATGGGTTTAATCCAATACTTAAATCCCCATTTCAAAAGTACTCATGAATGTTGCAGCAAACCATTGCAATGTCTAAACCCTAGACAATCTACAACCCAATTCATGACAGCCTTAATTCACTACTTACTTCCAAAGTATGATCGACTGTGGATATTTTAATAATCTAATTATTCGGGAAGTAAAACATGCAAAAGTGAAACACAATGATAAACAGTTGACAAAAGATAGTAAACGATACTCATAAATAAATCTCCATTATTGAATCATCAAATGCCAATTACATTTATTTGTAACAAGTTTCTAAATATCTATCTAATCACTAAAACTAATATCATCCTTCAGATCTATGCTCCTCGCATGCTGAACATGCTTAACCCTACTCAAACCCTTTGTGAGGGGATAGGCAAAATTCTCTTCAAATGATACCCTCTTTATGACGAGGTGTCCTTCTTCTACTCGATGTCTGTTAAAGTGATATTTTCTGTCGCTATGTATGGATCTTCCATGATCTCTTGGTTCCTTGGTCAAGGTAACCGCTCCTTCATTATCACAGAAAATCTCCATCGGCTCCTTAATGGCTGGCACAACTCGAAGGTCTCCAATGAAGTTCTTCAACCATATAGCCTCCTTTGACGCTTCGCTCACAACTATATACTCTGATTCATAAGTAGAATCAGCTACGGTCTCTTGCTTGGAACTTTTCCAATTCACAACTCCTCTATTAAGGATAAACACCTAACCAGATTGAAAATGGAAGTTGTCACTATCTGTCTGAAAGCTGGCATCACTATACCCAATAACTCTGAAGTCATCACTGCCACCAAGCACAAGTACCCAGTCCTTAGTTCTTTGCAGATACTTAAGAATGTGCTTGACCGCTATCCAATGAGCTTTACCCGAATTTCCCTGATATCGACTAACCATGCTCAAAGCAAAAGCCACGTCAGGGCGAGTACATGTCATAACATACATGATCGATCCAACGGCGGAAGCATATGGAACTCGACTCATTTCAGCTATCTCTACATCGGTACTCGTACTCTGAGTCTTACTCAGCTTGGTATTCCTCTGGATAGGCAATTCTCCTTTCTTTGAATTTTCCATGCTAAAACGCTTCAACACTTTATTCAAATACGTGCTTTGACTAAGTCCAATTAGTCTTCTACTCCTATTTCTCAAAATCCTTATTCCCAGAATATAAGCAGCCTCTCCCAGATCTTTCATAGCAAAACACTTTCTAAGCCAGGATTTAACCTCCTGCAAGGTTGGAATGTCGTTTCCTATAAGTTGTATGTCGTCAACATATAATACCAAGAAGGTGTTAGAGGTTCCTTCATCACTTGACTCTTGAATTTGTTTGAGATCAATTATACTCCCACTATCCTCTTTGCATATGAGCTCTCTCTCGCGAAAGACTCTTCTTCGTGCTACGAAGACCACATTTTCACTTGGTGTGTAGAACAAGTATCCAAAGGACTTTTATAGGTATCTGATGAAAATACATCTCTCACTTCGAGGTTCAAGCTTGACGTGATTCTCTCGTCTAACGAAAGCTTCACAACCCCAAACCTTGATATGTGTCAACAAGGGAACCTTCCCTGTCCACATATCGTGAGGTGTTTTGGCAAACTTCTTTGTTGGGACTAGATTAAGAATGTGGGTGGCAGTCTCTAAGGCATACCCCCAGAATGAGATTGGAAGTGAAGCTCGACTCATCATGGAATGAAACATGTCCAACAAGGTTCGATTACGCCTCTCAGCCACACCATTAAGTTGTTGTGTCCTAGGAGGTGTCAATTGTGAAACAATTCCATATTCCTTGAGGTAGTCGTGGAACTCGATACTAAGTTACTCACCACTTCTATCAGATCTGAGCATCTTGATCTTCCTGCCTAATTGATTCTCGACTTCATGTTTGAACTCCTTGAACTTTTCAAAGGTTTCTAACTTATGCTTGATTAAGTAGATATATCGATATCTACTATAATCATTAGTAAAAGTCACATAGAACCGATTTGCATCCCCTGTGGTGGATCTGAAAGGGTCCACACACATCCGTGTGTATGAGATCTAACAATCCTTCACCGCTTTCAGAAGAACCAATGAAAAGTGATTTTGTCATCTTTCCAAACAAACAATATTTGCATGTATCATCTGACCTTAAGTCAAACGATTCCAACACTCCATCCTTTTGGAGTTTGGCAATGCACTTCTTGTTGACATGTCCAAGACGACAATGCCACAAGAATGCTTTGTCTAAACCACTAGACGAATCAATATGAAAAACACTATTACCTAAATTGTCTACAACCATCACAGTTTCATACACGCAATCACAAGGTAATGCTTCAAAATAAAATACACCATTATAATAAGCATAAATAGAACCATTCTCATTATCAAAAGAATATCTAAAACCTTGTATGTATAAACCATGAAAAGAAATAACATTCCTCGTCATTTCTGACGAATAGAAACAATTGTTCAAATCTAAACTCAACCCACTACTAAGCACTAAAGAATAAACACCAATCTTGGTAACAGACGATGATCCTATTGCTCATAATTAGGTTCATCTTTCCATGCTCCACATCCTCAGTTCTTTTTAGTCACTGCAAGTCAAAGCAAACGTGAAAACCACATCATGTATCAAGTACCCAAGAATTAGAATGCGATGAGTTTTTAGATAGGATAATGTAAATACCTATCGAGGTTGGCTTAACCATGCCATCCTATATGTCTTGCAAGTACGTGGGATAGCTTCGTTTCCAATGCCCCTTGTCATGGCAGTAAAAGCAGGTAGCCTCTTTAGGATCAGAGGCAAAGGGAGCTTCACAACTAGCTTTTCCTTTGGGTCCATTACTTGAGGACCCGACATGGGACTTTCCCTTCCAGTTTTGTTTTGAGGGGGCTTTCCTCTTTTTCCCCTTCCCTTGCCTAATAGCCAAGACGGGAGCAGCAACAACAGGAGTTGAGACAATACTCTTTCCCTTCATTCCACTTTCTGCGGTTCTCAGTAAGCTTTGTAGTTGACTCAATGTGGTTTCCTTCTTGTTCAAATGATAAGTCATGACGAACTGATCATAACAGCTAGGCTATGAGTGCAAGACTATGTCAATAGCCAATTCCTCATCGAATTTCACATTGCGTTTCAACAAACGATCCACATAACGTTGCATGCGTTGCAAGTGGGTCGTGACAGACTCTACATCCTTCATCTTGCTTGTTATGAGGGACTTGACTATCTCGTATCTCTCTTGATGAACTCGTTGATGGTACTTTTCGATCAAGTCCTTTTTCATCTCATATGACCAATAGTCCTCATAAAACCTTTGTAACTCAGGAGTCATAGTAGCCACCATGATGCATGACACTTTGGTCTCATCATTTCAATGTCTCATATACTCAACTATCTCTTCAGGAGTAGATTTTGTTTCATCGATATCGTTCAGCTCCTTTTCGAGAAAATATTCCTTGTCATTGAAGCGCAAATCCATCTTGATGTTGCGTATCCAATCATTATAATTGGTACCATCAAAAGTGACTTTTGAGCAGATGCTCAAGAGCGAGAAGTGGTTGGAGTTTCTGTTGGAGGAACCACAAGCATTGTTGGAAGTGGACATCTGAAAAGGAAAGAAGGACAAGTTTTGATTAGATAAGGAAAACCTTAATATAACACCCAAATGAAATATTAAGGCTAGGACCCAACTAAATAATTCACAATTTAGAAGAGGGATGCCGTAATCTAATTTTAAATTATCTAAAGGTAGGTAAATGACGATTTACCAATTTCACCACGAAAAACAAAATTTAAACAAATTAGATTTTAAATGAAATTCCTAGATCTTTTGAGATTCATTGAACTATTAAATGGCATGTTTAATCTCGATTATGTCCTTTCCATTTGTGAATGGGATACCGAGGATCACAAACAAGGTGTGAATAACCATGTAAATTAGCTTGGTACTCTCGATGTCATTTATCACCTAAATAATGTGTCGGTTAACCACACACGTTCCATTAATCAATGATAATTTACGAGACACCCATTGTCACCCTTTATAAGTCCATATTAGTGTGCTGGTTAACCACACACGCTCCACTAACGACTTTTATAAAGTGCAATGTGCAGTTTCATGGATTAGCATCAAATTCATGTTAACTAAGATTGAGAATTTAATAAAAACATTTAGTTACTTTATTTATTCCATTATACTAATTAATGAGAATTAAGTGTCTTATGAAACCCGTTCGGCTAATGACCCTCCACCAATCAAGGAAGTGGTGGGTGAGAGTGGACACCCATTCAACTGCCATTTTATAGGCAGTTTCCTTATACCCCTTTATAGATCGGCTTCGTAAATGAGGCGTACTAGTAGTTCGACTGACTTGTCTTATACGTATAGTAAATATTTAAACTTTTAATACTACATATAGTATAAGGGTGTATTTTAAACATTTCAAAATACTAGGGTTTTAAATCTATTTAAAATTTCGAAAATTGGAAGCAATTTTAATTTATACTCTAAAATTTAAAACTTTGATTTAATAATTATCTATTAATTAAACTTTTAATTAATTTATTAAATTAAATAAGGATTATCCATTAAATTAAATAAATAAATTTAACCTAATCCCTTACCCCCTAGATTTCAAAATTTTGGGAGGGATATACCAAAATCTTTAATTATCTAATTAAACAATTAACAAGATAATTACCAAAAATAACAACCCACCCAAAAACCCTAATTTCGAAATCCATGACTTGGGGTGGAAGGCAAGGCTTTCTATCCTTGCCTTATTTTCGAAAACCCTATGGTTAGGAAACCCTATATCTCGAAATTAAGAGGCCAAAGGAAAGGGTTTAAAAACCCTTAGCAATTTTCGAAAAACAGGGTTATGAAACCCTAATTTGCGAAAAATCCAAGGCCTAGGGTTTAATTGCCATAAACCCTAATTTTGTCAAATTCAATCAATTGCATCAAGTCTAATTGAAAACAAAACCAATAGCTCTGATACCACTGATGGGTTTTGAGCATACAAATAATCCTATGTGTGTATGTAACCCTAGATAATTGGATCTATGTTTTCTCTATTAGACATACAAGCATTGAACACAAAAAACAAGAAACCCTAGCATGCTTCTAGTATTTTCAAAATTAAGAAAAGCATGGATTAGAACATATAACTTTATTGTTATATTGTACTAACAATGGATTCCTTGAAGATCTTGACTTTAAGAACAAGTGTCACAAGTGTAACACCTCTAATGGCTCACAAACACACCAAGCAAGAAGATGAGAGGTGAGAGGAGGAAAGTTGCTCAAAGTTTCGGATCTTCTAGTTTTTCACAAGGATGGCCGAAACTTAGAGGGGTGAGGCTCCTTTTATAGTTTAGGTTGCTTAGTCCCAAAGCTAGGGTTTGTAGGTGGAAACCCTAATTTCCAGCTTAAAGCCTAAGCAGCCAATGGATTCCCCTTCTCAAGGCTTTGGACGAAAATCCCTAGGGCCTCCCTAGAATTTTTGTCCAACCCTCCTTAGGGTCGTCCAAGAGCCCAAAACCACAACTATTAATTAATTTCTAATTAGCCCCTGTACTTTTAATTAATTCCTTTAATCCCAAAATTAATTTCAAATTAATTTCTGATTAAATATTAATTAAACAACATGATTTCTAATTGATATATTACTTTCATAATACATTAATAAATCATTTATTCCAATTTATTATTCAAATAATAAATTCAATCTCTCTCTCCAAAAGTCATCTTGTCTAGTTGCTAGTATAAAGGCAACCCAAAAGGATTGTGCTACTATCAATTCAAGTATATACCAATTATAGTTATGGGCTTAGAGACCTAATCCAACAGGATTCACATGGATGGGAAGATATACACCATAAAATCTAGGTGGCAAAGTTTTCTCTCTGATTCA
Organism: Lactuca virosa; assembly: GCF_052849685.1. Classification (NCBI taxonomy): domain Eukaryota; kingdom Viridiplantae; phylum Streptophyta; class Magnoliopsida; order Asterales; family Asteraceae; genus Lactuca; species Lactuca virosa. The sequence continues at coordinate 63,383,087 of NC_136427.1, read as the reverse complement.
TGAAAAATGATTACGATGAAACACTTTCGCTAGTAGATTTTAAAGATCTGATAAATATCATTATGGTTAGTGGTTGTGATAATTGAATTCTCAAATTCACAATATGATTACGACATCCCTTTTCATAGTTCGAATTGTGAGAAATGGCAAGGAACTTAGGAATTGTTTGAATGTTCAGGACTTATAGCTATAAGTTCTGAAAGAGTTTAAACACATACATGTGCTCTCTAATGAGGGTGTAAGCTTGAGAAGAATAGATGAAGACTTATCGAAGCATCACATGTCATAAATCTACACTTTAGTAAGGAAGTCAAAAAGTATTGATTTCTAGAAGGTCAGTTGATTTCTGGGTACATGTCAAAGTGTAACACCCATAAAATTAAATCCAATTTAAAACTTTTTCAAAACATTTAAAACCAGTAGTTATTACAAATTTGTTTCCAAAATATTCTAATATCAGAGTTTTCCCAGAGACAAATAAAACATGAGGAGCTGTACGATCACGTCGTTGCCTTGCCGCGATCCCCTGATGTACCTGAAACAACAAACTGAAACTGTAAGCCCGAAAGCTTAGTGAGTTCCCCCAAAATACCAACCTCATAGAACCATAATCATATCATAACAACAAATACAGAACAACATGCATAATGAGCCTTCAACATGACTGGACCGCCTCGCAGGGCCTACAATCTATCTGGACCACGCCCAAGCCTTCGGCATGACTGGACCGCCTCGCAGGGCCTACAGCCTATCTGGACCGCTCGTCGGGTATGTTGGCCTACAACACAAAGCATGACCGCCTCAAACCAACCCCCAATCGAACAAGCATGTGCACATACATATCATACGCTAGCTCATATCATAGAACAGTCAAATCGATCTAACAGATCACTAATCATAGCAACATCCCAAAAACTGGGATCCAGACCTAATCGGTCACTAACATAGTATCATCCAATAACCAGGACACCGACCTAACCAGGTCACTAAGCATAACGATATCATCATCCTAACTACCCAAATGTAATCAATAAACATATCATGCCATAATCCAGATACAAACCCTAAAGGGTCGGCCTTGGTGCCTTAGACCCTATTGATATAGTGAGAATAACTCACCTCGCAAGTAGTGCCGAAATACTGTAAATCTCTGACTGCTGCCTCACCGGGAATCCCAAACTATTACACAATAATTACTAAGTTAATACCCAAAATAACCGTCTTGACTAAAAGTCCACACCATTCATTAAGTCCATTCCCTTTATTAGGCCAAGGCCCAATTACCCAGTCCTCGACTTGAAAGTCTATATATAAAGCCCATAATTGGCCCAATTTACTAAATTGGTCCCAACCTCCTAATTGGACCTAGCCCCATGACCCACTATCACTACCTGGCCCAAAATATTTTATTTACAAAGTCTAGCAAGGCCCAATTCCCATTTAGCCCATAACAACCCAAAATCCAAAGTCCATTTGGCAAAGGCCCAACAGAGGACGTACGCGGGGCGTACTCGACCAGATGTTGACCACCATCGGGGTGGTTAACCCAATACGTTGGGCATACTGGATTTACGCTGGGCGTACTCAACAGTTTGCCAAAACCTTATTAAGTGCTTAATGGCACTTAAGCCCAAACTTCAGATCCAGAGACCTAACATACCTACGATTCATAAATTCATGAACTTTATCACTTTGGACGTCCATAAAGTTCTTAATGGTTGGTATTAATCCATTAAGACCTTATTTCTCTTTGCATGGGACACATACAACTAATGGGACCTCATTTTTATCACTCAAGGTCCCTTCAAGAGTCTGGAAGGACAATTCTTTTCGTCCAAATCACAACATGCACCTCCTTATGACTTTTGAGACAAGAAATGCTCCTAATAAAGTAAAATGATGAGATCTATGCATATATGCATAAAGTTTGGAACTTTATACCTTCTGGAGCTTCTTGAGCACAAGCTAACTTCATATCTACAAGCTTCATCTTCTTCTCCAACTCTTTGATGCAATACCTTCCTCTTAAAGCACTCAAGAACACACCAAATACGCTTAAACACACAAAGGAGAGGCTAGGGTTTGGGGAGGACGAATGTAATCTGTGGAGGCTGAGGTAAGAGAGGTTTTGGTGCTCATAATGTTGCTTATATAGGCCCCAAACCCTAAATATTAGGGTTTAGAATTTCTGAACACGTGAAAACTCTAAGTGATACTTTGTATTAAGATTGCGAGTTGTTCAATAAGAACATAATGAAAACCCTAATGTACAAGGGTTAGATGAGTTGACCGGTTTGACTCGTTGACTTTGGTTGACTTTGACTTGGCCAAAAATTGACGGTTGTCACAAAATACATCAAGACTTCAAGCCACATAAAAGGTATGTTACTCTAACTAGTATCTTGTATTGTTTATGTCAAATTGCATGCTAGTTATAGGATTAATGCCTTGGAAGCCATTTGCATGTATAATTTGTGAAAACATAGATCCAAGGTATTTAGGGTTGTATGTGCACCATAGGATGTTGTAGTATACTAAACCCAACATTGATTACATATGCTATAATATTCACTTGTTCTGTTTTTCCAAATGCCTTGGGCATTGAGAGGGAAAAAGGACTAGAACTTGGTGTGACTAAAGTTATTAAACAATTGTCAAGAATATTTTGAGGTTTTACCAAAGGATTGGTTGCTTGTGGACAGTCGTAAGTATAATATTAATTTGGACGGACCATATTGACATAATTCTGAGTTGAGGTGACTCTTGTTCAGAAATAATGGTCATATGGGAATATGGAAATGTTTCCATGGAGGGACTTGTTTATTAAAATATGCATGTGAGTTGGAAACTTTAATGCAAGGAAGGTGTTCAAGGTGTGTACCTTGAATTTGAGACTTTGTTACCTTCGAATTGTTTTAAGTAACGAAGTTTTAATGGAACACTTTGTGATATCGTTGGCTAAGTCTATGTGACTTTGAAGCCTCGACATTACAAAGGATCATTGCATTTAAGGTTGAACTCTAACGCACTCTAGTAGTGACAAGAATATGGTATTGTGAAATAACCCATGCTCAGAGAATTACTTCATGGATTTTATCACAAGTAATTTTGAGACGATAATATCTTATATTCTTGAAACGGAGATATATGAGTTGTTATTTACAAGTTAGTTGTGCATTGATAATACGTAAACGCATCAGTAACTTGATGTTATAAAACATTTTGTTGTGCGTGATTTGATGAGTGAATAGTGCAAGCATATAAGTCGAAGTTTATCCGTTCCTTTTGCCCTAACGAGAAAAGCAATATCTATGGGCCCTTCGATGATTTGATATCCACATATAAAGCGCTTGGCCAAGCCTGGACTGAACTGATGTGTTCAATTGGTAATCTGATTTCAGTCGTCATAAATCATAAATCGGGAAACAAAACTTGGATAATGAGACTGATTATAATCCATGTCTTATGTCTGTACGATATCTTGTAGAACAGAGGAATATTTGATCACTTATCTTAGGACACGTAACTGACTGGGTCAGAGTTCAACAGCAGTTTTGAGAGCTAAAATTTGCTGATCTATTTTTGAAGAAGATACTAGAAACTATAGGTCGACAGTAGTTTTGAGAGCTATAATTTGCCTCAACCCAACCCCCAATCGAACAAACATGTGCATATATATATCATACGCTAGCTCATATCATATAACAGTCAAATCGATCTAACAGATCACTAATCATAGCAACATCCCAATAACCGGGATACAGACCTAACCGGTCACTAACATAGTATCATCCTATAACCAGGACACCGACCTAACCAGGTCACTAAGCATAAGCATATCATCATCCTAACTACCATGATGTTATCAATAAACATATCATGCCATAATCTAGATACAAACCATAAAGGGTCGGCCTTGGTGCCTTAGACCCTATTGATATAGTGAGAATAACTCACCTCGCAAGTAGTGCTGAAATACTGTAAATCTCTGACTGCTGCCTCACCGGGAATCCCAAACTATTTGCAGAATAATTACTAAGTTAATACCCAAAATAACTTTCTTGACTAAAAGTCCACACCATTCATTAAGTCCATTCCCTTTATTGGGCCAAGGCCCAATTACCCAGTCATCGACTTGAAAGTTCATATATAAAGCCCATAATTGGCCCCAAATTACTAAATTGGGCACAACCTCCTAATTGGTCCTAACCCCATGACCCACTATCACTACCTGGCCCAAAATATCTTATTTACAAAGTCCAGCAAGGCCCAATTCCCATTTAGCCCATAACAACCCAAAATCCAAAGTCCATTTGTCAAAGGCCCAATAGAGGACGTACGCGGGGCGTACTCCTCTGGTACACGGGGCGTACTCGACTATATGTTGACCACCATCGGGATGGTTGACCCAGTATGCTGGGCGTACTGGATTTACATTGGGCGTACTCATCAGTTTGCCAAAACCTTATTAAGTGCTTAATGGCTTAAGCACTTAAGCCCAAACTTCAGATCCAGAGACCTAAAATGCCTAGGATTCATAAACTCATGAACTTTATCACTTTGGACGTCCATAAAGCTCTTAATTCTTGGTCTTAACCCATTAAGACCTTATTTCTCTTTTCATGGGACACATACAACTAATGGGACCTCATTTTTATCACTCACGGTCCCTTCAAGAGTCTGGAAGGACAACTCTTTTCGTCCAAATCACAACATGCACCTCCTTATGACTTTTGAGACAAGAAATGCTTCTAATAAAGTGAAGTGATGAGCTCTATGCATATATGCATAAAGTTTGGAACTTTATTCCTTCTGGAGCTTCTTGAGCACAAGCTAACTTCAGATCTACAAGCTTGATCTTCTTCTCCAACTCTTTGATGCAATACCTTCCTCTTAAAGCACTCAAGAACACACCAAATAATCTTAAACACACAAAGGAGAGGCTAGGGTTTGGGGAGGACGAATGTAATATGTGGAGGTTGAGGTAAGAGAGGTTTTGGTGCTCATAATGATGCTTATATAGGCCCCAAACCCTAAATATTAGGGTTTCACCCAGACATTAGTACGCCCAGTGTACAAGTGTACGCCCAACGTACTAAGGCGGGCCTTAATACGCTTAGCTTACTCCCTTTTGGCCCAAGTTTGCAAACTTGGTCCTTAAACTTATCTTGGCTCTTCACTTCCAACCCCAAGGACTATAAATGACAAGGTAAAGATAGAAGAGGGTTCGGGAATTCCTGCCAAATTTCGGGATGTTACAATTCTCCCCCACTTGACTTAGACTTTGTCCTCGAAGTCTGCTGCGACAAATAGATCCGGTTAATACTCCCGCATCTCGGACTCGGGCTCCCACGTCCACTCGGACCCCCTCCGATGCTCCCACTGTACCTTCACCAAAGGTATATCCTTGTTCTGTAGAATCTTCTTCTTCCTCTCTAGTATAGCCACAGGCCTCTCCACGTAATTCAGGCGCTCATCGACCTGGAGATCATCCAACGACACCATTGCCTCTTGATCCTTAATACACTTTCGCAATTGCGAAACGTGGAAAGTGTTATGGATCCTATTAAGCTCCTCTGGTAGCTCTAGCCTATATGCCACCTTGCCAACCCTGGCAACAATCCTGAATGGTCCAATGTAGCGGGGACCCAATTTCCGCCTCTTCCTGAAGCGGATCACACCCTTCCAGGGTGAGACCTTCAGGAGTACCATATCACCCACCTAGAACTCTAACTCAGATCGACGTCTGTCGGCATAAATCTTCTGCCGACTCTGAGCGGTCTGTAGTCGCTGCCTAATCTGCTGAATTTTCTCGGTAGTCTGCAAGAATACCTCCGTCTGTCCCATCACCCTGTGTCCGACCTCACCCCAACAAACCGGGGTGCGACATCTCACTGAAATCAATGACACACGCCCTCAACATATCCTCGAGGGTCTGAATGGTCCGCTCGCTCTGACCGTCGGTCTGCGGATAAAATGTTGTACTAAAGTGCAGTCGCGCGCCCATTTTCTCATGGAACTTCTGCCAGAACCGGGAGGTAAATCTAACGTCCCGGTCGGAAACAATGGAGACCGGAACCCCATGGCGAGCGATGATCTCGCAAACATACATGTCGGCCAACTTCTCGGCCGACGAACTCTCCCGAATAGCCAAGAAATGGGCACTCTTGGTCAATCGATCTACAATGACCCATATAGCATCAAACCCCTTCGCCGTCCTCGGTAGTTTGGTAATGAAATCCATCGTGATTTGCTCCCATTTCCACATAGGAATCTCCAGGGGCTGCAGCATACCATGCGGCCTCTGATGCTCGGCCTTAACCATCCTACAGGTCAAGCACCTCTCGACGTACCAAGAGATATCTCGCTTCATACATGGCCACCAGTAACTCAAAATAAGGTCTTTGTATATCTTGGTGGCCCCCGGATGAATAGAGAAACGAGACTTATGAGCCTCCTCCATGACTGTCTGTCTGACCCCATCAAACATCGGAACCCATACCCGACCGCATCGGGTCAATAATCCTCGGCTATCCTGCACAAACTGGGTGTTTTCACCCCTGATCCTCTCCAGCTTCCAGTTCTCAGGTCACATGCCCTCAACCTGAGCATCTCTGATCAAACTCACAAGCGGAGAATCCACCGCTATCCTCATACATATCACTGGGGTGGAAGACCCATCTGAATTGCGGCTCAAGGCGTCCGCCACCATATTCGCTTTACCGGGATGGTAAAGGATCTCACAATCGTAGTCCTTGACTACATCCAGCCACCTGCGCAGCCTCAAATTCAGGTTCGGCTAATCCATGATGTGTCTAAAGCTCTTATGATCCGTGTATATGGTACAACGGACCCCATATAGATAATGTCTCCATATCTTGAGAGCGAACACCACCGCTCCCAGCTCTTAATCATACGTAGGGTATCTCGTCTCATGCGGCTTCAGCTGCCGCGATGCGTACTCTATCACTCGTCCTCTCTGCATGAGAACCGCCCCCAGGCCTGTGATGGATGCATCACAGAACACCACAAAATCCGCAACTCCCTCCGGGAGTGTCAAAACTGGAGCCTCGCACAACCGCTGACGGAGGGTCTCAAACGCCCTTTGCTACTCAAGGCCCCACTGAAAATCTACCCCCTTCCTCGTCAGACGAGTGAGGGGTACTGTAATCTTGGAGAAATCCCGTATAAATCTTCGGTGGTACCCTGCTAATCCCAGAAAACTCATGATGTCTGAAGGAGATCTCGGCACCTCCCACTGCATCGCTGCCTCGATTTTGGCCGGGTCGAACAGAATCCCCTCCTGGTTAATTTAGAACTTTTAACACCCATAAAATTCAAGCCAATTTAGAACTTTTTCAAAACATTTAAACTAGTAGTTATTACAAATTTGTTTCCAAAATAGTCTAATATCAGAGTTTTCCCAGAGACATAAATAAAACACGAGGAGCTGTATGATCACGCTGTTGCCTTGCCGCGATCCCCTGATGTACCTGAAACAACAAACTGAAACTGTAAGCCAGAAAGCTTAGTGAGTTCCCCCAAAATACCAACCTCATAGAACCATAATCATATCATAACAACAAATACAGAACAACATGCATAATGAGCCTTCAGCATGACTGGACCGCCTCGCAGGGCCTACAGTCTATCTGGACCACTCCCGAGCCTTCGGCATGACTGGACCACCTCGCAGGGCCTACAGCCTATCCGGACCGCTCGCCGGGTATGTTGGCCTACAGCACAAAACATGACCGCCTCAAACCAACCCCCAATCGAACAAGCATGTGCACATACATATCATACGCTAGCTCATATCATAGAACAGTCAAATCGATCTAACAGATCACTAATCATAGCAACATCCCAAAAACCGGGATACAGACCTAATCGGTCACTAACATAGTATCATCCAATAACCAGGACACCGACCTAACCAGGTCACTAAGCATAAGGATATCATCATCCTAACTACCAGAATGTAATCAATAAACATATCATGCCATAATCCAGATACAAATCGTAAAGGGTCGGCCTTGGTGCCTTAGACCCTATTGATATAGTGAGAATAACTCACCTCGCAAGTAGTGCCGAAATACTGTAAATCTCTGACTGCTGCCTCACCGAGAATCCCAAACTATTACACAATAATTACTAAGTTAATACCCAAAATAATCGTCTTGACTAAAAGTCCACACCATTCATTAAGTCCATTCCCTTTATTAGGCCAAGGCCCAATTACCCAGTCCTCGACTTGAAAGTCTATATATAAAGCCCATAATTGGCCCAATTTACTAAATTGGTCCCAACCTCCTAATTGGTCCTAGCCCCATGACCCACTATCACTACCTGGCCCAAAATATCTTATTTACAAAGTCCAGCAAGGCCCAATTCCCATTTAGCCTATAATAACCCAAAATCCAAAGTCCATTTGGCAAAGGCCCAACAGAGGATGTACGCGGGGCGTACTCGACCAGATGTTGACCACCATCGGGGTGGTTAACCCAGTACGTTGGGCATACTGGATTTACACTGGGCGTACTCAACAGTTTGCCAAAACCTTATTAAGTGCTTAATGGCACTTAAGCCCAAACTTCAGATCCAGAGACCTAACATACCTACGATTCATAAATTCATGAACTTTATCACTTTGGACGTCCATAAAGTTCTTAATGGTTGGTATTAATCCATTAAGACCTTATTTCTCTTTGCATGGGACACATACAACTAATGGGACCTCATTTTTATCACTCAAGGTCCCTTCAAGAGTCTGGAAGGACAGCTCTTTTCGTCCAAATCACAACATGCACCTCCTTATGACTTTTGAGACAAGAAATGCTTCTAATAAAGTAAAATGATGAGATCTATGCATATATGCATAAAGTTTGGAACTTTATACCTTCTGGAGCTTCTTGAGCACAAGCTAACTTCATATCTACAAGCTTCATCTTCTTCTCCAACTCTTTGATGCAATACCTTCCTCTTAAAGCACTCAAGAACACACCAAATAAGCTTAAACACACAAAGGAGAGGCTAGGGTTTGGGGAGGACGAATGTAATCTGTGGAGGCTGAGGTAAGAGAGGTTTTGGTGCTCATAATGTTGCTTATATAGGCCCCAAACCCTAAATATTAGGGTTTCACCCAGACATTAGTACGCCCAACGTACACAAGTGTACGCCCAATGTACTAAGGCGGGCCTTAATACGCTTAGTGTACTCTTATGTACGCGCAACGTACTCCCTTTTGGCCCAAGTTTGCAAACTTGGTCCTTCAACTTATCTTGGCTCTTCACTTCCAACCCCAAGGACTATAAATGACAAGGTAAAGATAGAAGAGGGTTCGGGAAATCCTGCCAAATCTCGGGATGTTACACAAAGCTAGTGGGGGCATAATTGTTAAGTGTTGCAAGTTGGCAATGCTAATTATAGGAAACAAAGTTTTCAAGTTGCAAGTTGCAAAGTTTGGAAATTGTTTCGCTATAAAAGGATTTAAGGGAGAGGGCACTCGTACTTCATTTCAAATCTAAAAGTTTATATTGAAGGGATTAAAAGAACTTTTTCTTGGACATATATGAATATCGTGTTGAATTGGTTCAACATATGAAATTCAATATATTGAAATATTATAAGCAAGAGACTGATCGGATATTAGGTCTCTATGTAAGACATTATGAATCACGTCCCATATACTTCGGATATAGGATTGATTGTTGAATTAGATGTCTAAGCCCATAACTATTATTGGTATGTATTCGACCCGAGAGTAGCATGGTCCATTTGGGTTGCATAACATCAGGACAATTTGTTAAGATGGACTATTGAGAGAAGGTTATATATGATTTATTAATATATTATAAGTTCTAATATATTAATATGAAATCATATGTTTTAATTAGTATTGATCAAGAATTAATTTGGAATTTATTTAGTGATCAAAAGAGACTAATTAAATCTATGGGGACTAATTATGGTAATTAGTTATATTTATATGTGTTGGGCTTATGATCCATATTGGACCAAGTTTATGTATGGATACATAAAGAGTTGGGCCACATGAACCATAGATCATAAAACCCATGGGTATGGATTTGGTTTAAACCCATGACTCTTGGAATCCACCATATAAATATGATGCTTCATGACCAAAAACGTGTGCTTCTTTTCTTAGAGAAATATGGAGGTGTTTTGGTGCATGAAATTCTCTCTCAAGAGTCACCTTTGTTCTAGGTGAGTTGTGATTCCATTTGAGGTGCAACACTTGGGGCACTAAGTTCTTAAAGGCGAAAGTCTTTCTAGCAACACCAAATATGTCACACCCCCAAACCAAGGATGGCGGAAACGTCCGGGGGTGGAGGACTTCATGTATAGTATCACAACAACGAGTATAATAGTGCTCATAGTAAGTACAACCATCATAAATATAATTGAAAAGGTTACACCATAAAATAAGTTTACATGTTTCAAAATCAATTACATTATGATGACAAAATGAACTATTTGACGATTTATCGTCCCATCCTCAAAATGCTACTGGTTCTCCTGTTTCACTGATTTCCTGAGAATACAAGTAGTTTTGAAAAAGTGTCAACAATTAAGTTGGTGAGTTCATAAGAGTTTTGTTTGAGAAAGAACCGTTTTCCTTGTAACAACGACAAAGTATGTTTCCAGAAAATCCAATATTTTCTTTATAAAAGTTAGGTAGTCCTAAATCCCAGGACCGAAAATAAACAAGTATTTTCCATACTTAAAGATATAAAAGCGATTTTAAATCGGCATAAAACCCTTTTTAAAGTTAGGTGGTCCTAAATCCCAGGACCGAAAACAAGTATTTTTCCATACTTAAAGATATAAAAGCGATTTTAAATCGGCATAAAACCCTTTTTAAAATTAGGTGGTCCTAAATCCCAGGACCGAAAACAAGTATATTTCCATACTTAAAGTAATTCCTGTGAGTTAAATTGACATAACTCGCTAATTTAAAAGTAAGAACCCGTAAATCTTATGATTTGTTAATACCACATGTGAGTTATTATAACCATACTATGACTCGGACGGCCTCGTAATACGACGTTCTTCAGGCGTCGCACGTTAAATGACACTTGCCACCACAGACCTGCCGGTCTAGCTGTTGCATGCAGCTCAGGTGTGGGTTTGTCAAACCCAATATAGATCTATACACAACTATCACGTTCTCCCTACAAGAGACTCTGGTTACAATTTACAGGACTTTTGACTTTGTTACCATGAAGGTAACACGAAGGGAACGTCTCACAAATTTATTCATTAACAGATTTACGTGAACTGAACTGAAAACCTTTGGTAAATAAGTTTGAAATGTAAATGATACATAAACCATACCTATTATAGTTTATCCAAAACGTTTGTAATGTAAAAGAACTCTTTTATGAAAATACATTAGTGCTATGAATCCATAAACTATGCTTATTATAGCTTATTATATGTGTTCGAAATGAATGAAGAATCTTATCATGAATGACTAAATTTCAGTTTATGATGATAAACTAACAAGAAAATACATTCAATATTTAGAACCTATTGTTATACACTTTGCTCAACATAATACAAAGTGTTATGAAAGTTATAAGCTGTTAACTAGTTTTTAAGCTTTCTGCATTGTTTTAGAAAAATCATACGAAGTCAAAAACTGAATCCGTAAATTTTGAGAGTTCATAAAATGTGTCTAGTTTATCCATAATTTTTATTATGATTTTTGGAAGTCTTTAACTTGTGTTAAAATGTTCACATTCACAGACTGGTCCGAATTCGTTCTTGAAATGATAGGCAGTTTTGTAAAAATCACCATAAATCGTAGAAAAATCGTATGGTGATGTGCAAGTAGTCATTTTAAAGGTGGGAACCTGAACTATTTTCAACTAATATAGTTTTGAAAAATAAAATGTTTAAGTTGACCAAAACAGTCCGTGAATGGAGTTGAACTTTTCTGATGAAGGCTGTTAAATGAGTTTAGTTGTGTTCTTGGTGTTTTAACTTGTATTCCCCCCCTTAAAACTTAAGAAAAACATGAAAAGATAGGGGTATGAACTCACCTTGAGTGATTTCAGTAGATGGATGATGGAGAAAAGAAGTGCTCAACTCAAGAACACTTGGGAGATGCTTGAAGATTTGAAGATCTAACACAAATATCACGATATTTGTGTAAGCAATCTATGATTTGGATGAAGGATAGTAGAATATCTAAGTGTAGGAGGAAGATACTTACCAAATGTGGAGGAAAAACCCAAGACCAGCCTTTGAATCTCGAATTTTTAGAGAGAGAAAGTGGAAGAGAGGTGTTTGTTCTTCTTAAGAAAGAGTGAATAAAGTGGGAGGAGAGAGGAGGATATCTCCAGCTTTTGTTCAAGATTATGGCTGAAAAAGAGTGGGAAAAGGACAATGATTGACTAGGTATGGGTGAATAGTGACTAGGGGTTGTACTATGAAGGTATGGGGAGGTTGCTTGTGTCCTTGTTCAAAGGATAAGTCAACACTCCACCTAAATATCTCACCAATTAGATTTTATTCTTAGGCAAGGATTTTCCCCAAAATATAGTTAAAATATGAATATTTGGGGTTTATTATGTTAAAATACGAGTTTGGGTGAAAATCCCGCGTTAAAATCACGAAAAAACGGGCTTAAAACGCTAAAAATATTGAAAACCGGGTAGGAATTGCTGAAATCCGAACTTCAGGGCCGAAGGTGCGCAGGTTCGGCTCCTTAGGAGCATAGAACCGAAGGCGAGGCTCGGTTGTGCATGGGAACCGAGAGGTCTCGCAGGCTGCTCATCAGAAGGGACCGAGAGTGGAGGGCTTCGGCTGCGCAGGCTCGCTCCTCGGACAGAAGGTGGGAAGTCTTCTCGGACCGAAGGTAGGAAGGGAGAGCCGAAGGTCAGGTCTCGGCTCGAAATTTTCAGGGGACCGAAATAGACCGACCGCTCGGTCCATTTCGGTTGAGAGGGTTTCGGTTCTCAGGAGGTTCGGCTCTAAGAGGAGTTTCGGTTCCTAAGAGGAGTTTCGGCTCCTTAAGGCTGTTTTTCGCGTAGACTTCCGTTTTCGAGCTGTTTTCGTCAAATTCGAAGGTCGGGATACCCCGAGTGATTATAAAAAGTTGAGAGAGATTTTGAGAGAGATTTGGGAGAGATTTGACATACAGAGAGAGATTTGACATACAGAGAGAGATTTGGGAGAGATTTCACATTCTTGGAGAGATTTCCCATACAGAGAGAGATTTGGGAGAGATTTCACATACTTAGAGAGATTTCTCATACAGAGAGACATTTGAGAGAGATTTCACATACTTGGAGAGGTTTCTCATACAGAGAGAGATTTGAGAGAGATTTCACATACTTGGAGAGGTTTGGGAGAGATTTCACACACTTGGAGAGATTTCTCATACAGAGAGAGATTTGAGAGAGATTACACACACTTGGAGAGATTTAGGAGAGATTTCACACACTTGGAGAGATTTCTCATACAGAGAGAGATTTGGAAGAGATTACACACACTTGTAGCGATTTCTCCTACTTAGAGAGTTTTGGGAGAGTTAGAGTGAAAGAGATTGGGAGAGACTTCTTTTGTGACCTTTTTGAGTGTTTGGCTTCGCAACGCAAGGTTTGTACATCCCGTTAAGTCTCGTTATGATTGTTATATGCCCCTGATGGTTAAGGAATAATGTTTTATCGAGTAGTTTCATCACTTGCCCTGATTAGGGTTTAGAATTTCCGAACACATGAAAACTCTAAGTGATACTTTGTATTAAGATTGCGAGTTGTTCAATAAGAACATAATGAAAACCCTAATGTAAAAGGGTTAGATGAGTTGACCGGTTTGACTCGTTGACTTTGGTTGACTTTGACTTGGCCAAAAATTGACGGTTGTCACATCATCCCCCCGTTAGAAAGAATTCCGTCCCGAAATTAGTGTTTCGACTGGGACTTCAAGAATTTGGAGGAAAGATGGGGGAACTTTTCGTAGTATAAGGAATTGATATGGTGGGGAACAACCCGCTTGATGTTAAATGACGACCTTGGAATTTCTTATTGTAACTTGAGCTGAGTCGATTTAAAGGAGTTATTGTTTTGGAATGATAGTGTATTTTACGTGTGCCTTTATGCTCTCCGCTTTATACTTGGTATTACCACTATGAATATTTTATAATGTAGTTAGCGAGTTCCAGCATTACGAATGTTTCAACAATTTGTGACGAAATTTGCATTATAAGTCCTACCAGTTCTTTTATAATCGCTTGGTGTAAACTAGTCGTATATCATTAAGATTGCAAGGGCATTCGGATGGGTGACCCCTCCTTAAGACCACAACCAAACAAGGAACAGGAAATGAGGCGGAATCACACATTCTAAGTCCATAGAATCTTAATGATATATGACCATAATGTTTACACTAGCTATCATGGATTCACTAGTAAAAACCCTGTGTTTTTATATGGAAGATAAGACTTATTCGGGTTTTGCCGTGTTCTCGAGATGCTTTCAGCCTTTCTCGAACTTGTGCTAAGCCATAAGTGATAACTTCTCTTTGGAGCGCCGCATAGGGCCTGCTTTAGTGTTTCTCGTTTGATTAGATCGGCAGGGAACATATGGGTTCGGTTTACACGACTAGACTTATTCGGATGATAGGGCGTTCACTTGCACTCCTGGGTAACCTGGTCCCGAAGTTCATGGCAGGACTCGTACCTGGTCCATCTATCATCAACTTGCGCATATAGGTCGTATGTAATTAAGGTTGGTGAGACAGTTGGATGGGTGACTCTGCCCCAAGTCCACAGCCAGGAAAGGAACAGGAAATAGGGCGGAAGCACACATCCAATGTCCGTAGAATCTTAATTATACATTATCCTCGCATATACACGTAGTAGTGGTAGACTAACCGTACTCGTCCCAAGCTTCTATGCTTGAACCTTATCTGTTGCATCCGTGACATTCCCGAAGGGTCTTCTGTAGATACTTGTGGTAAGGTTTCAGAAGGTATAATACTCCTCTGGTGAGTGTTTTTAGGGCTTCGCAGCGAGAGATGGCCCGGAGGTCCGTGTTGGATTTGTGTTCATGAGAAACGAAGGTTTTTCGAGATTAGGTGAAAGGTCTTTTCGTAGCCGTTTAGTTAGGAAAGTGAGGACTATATCAATTGAAATCGAATGACGACAACAATATCTTTTTAGGTAAAACATGTGTTAAGTTGTATTCGTAAGAAGTGCTCATTAGGGTGATAGAGTATCTTGTGTTTCTTTTCAGTGTGTTCCGTTTCGTTCGATGTTATTATTACTGCAGATGATTCCTATCACAACGTCTAGCACTGGTAGTGAGTGGGTTCTGATAGCTAGAAATGATACTTGATATCATGATCCCTGACAGGTCACTCTATGATCGAGCGGTATATGTATGTCGTATGTAATTTGATATTGGTGAAATCGTCGTGTGGGTGGCTCTACCCTAATCCCACTGCTAGACATGGAACAGGAGTCAAGACGGAATTATTCGCTTTAGGTCTTTAGTATTTTGATTATAATTAACCCCGATGTATGCACCAAGTCATCACAGCTTACAGGTAATGATCCTAAGGTCATATATGATTGCCCTTGATTTGATTTGAACGAGAGAGTATTTTAACTACTTTTAGAAAGACGGTAATTTTAGCAATCATACCAAATTCATTACAAACATATGGTACTTAAACGTTTTTGTCGTTGGAAACATTACAAAAGTCCTAATAGGGTTCCCTTGTTGCTCTTGCTGGTTTGTTCATCACACTCCTCCTGCTCCCCCGTCATTCTTCTCAGTTGGACATTCCCTCTTGAAGTGTCATTTTTCACCGCATAGGTAGCATCTTGGGCTTACCTTGGCATTGGTGGTTGAAGCGAGGTGCTGGGTCTGGCTTCTGCAGAAGCGGGCAGTATGTCCGTCCTTGTTGCAGTTTTTACAGTGCATTACTCGGCAAACCCCCATTGTGATGGAAGCCGCACTTGTTACACTTTGGGAGTGATCCCTTATATGGTCTGGTCGGCGCTTGGGTAACAGGCATTGTGGCTAGTGCCGAGGCATGCGTCGTGACTGCTGTTGTAATGGCAGGGGTGGCCATGGGTTGTTGTCTATTAGCGCGTTTTTGAGATCGGTCGTGCTTCACTTTGTCCCAAAACTTTCGTTTCTTGCTATTGGGTTTGTGGCCTGAGGCGCCTTCATTGGCAGACACCCGTCGGTGTTCCTGATTGTTACAACGATTTATATTGTCGGTACCGCTTCCATCTCTGCTGGCGTTGTTAGCATTGAGTTGCGCCATGACGGCTGTCACGGCTGCCGTGACTGCAGCTTGAAAAGTAGCAGGATTTATCTGCAGGATTGCTGCCTTGCCTGTCGGCTGGTTAGCTTCCTGTGAAGACATAATCCTGTTCCATGAGGAGAAACGATGTCGTGAGTAGGGATGATATTCTCTAGTTATATCCTTACCATTTATATACACCTATATAAATTTTTGCACATTGATGTACTATTCTTAGTGTTTCTGCTAACGTTCCTAAGACGGAGTTATAGTAGTGGGTAGAAGTAGGTTTCGTACAGGCGTTAAGCTTTACTCATCTTAGGATCATGTTTGTCCAAACACACTTAGCTGAGGAGTTTTGATGGGATCCGGTGCATTAGCGCTCGTATGATCGCACCCTATAGGTCTACAAAGAAGACACTTTTCCACCAAAATGTTTAAAGGTGAGACGATAATGAGTTTTTTTTTTTTTTAGAATGGCTATACGTCGCGAGTTTTCTAACTAAGTTTCTCTTAGTTCAATTTGTAACGTATTTTGGTTGTTTATGGTGTTCTGAAAACAGTTCATAACGAGATTCTATATATAATAAACTCATGTATTTTAGTAGTTCTGTATCCAAGTGAAACCTTGTAATTTGATCCGAGCTAGATCCTTCTTACGACCAATTGATGTGTGCTTAGTTATATAATTAAGACTAAATAGACCTTCGAGTCTATTAGGTATGTCCTAAGCCCATCTTGTTGATATGATTCTAGTAATTATGGTTTAAGAGAAAATTTTGACCTCGATGCAGGTATACCTCACATCCATGCAAGGAAAAGTTTTGATAGCAAATAGATCTCTCGATTAGTATAACCGTTTAAATCGCAGTATTGTGCTTACACATAGAATAGAATAGCACCAACGCATACTCATGAACCTAATTTACAAGGTCTTGTGAGCGGTACGAACTCTACTCATGACGATCCGTCCCTTGCGATGCCTGAGGCAAGGTCGATGCACCTCGTAGCTCTGCCAATCGACGCTTGGCTGCAACCATTCTCTCTTTGAATGTCGTGTGTCTACCCTGTTACTCTCTTGCCTCTGCCCGAGCGGCGATAAGGTCCTAAAAAGAAAGTTGGTCTCTGAAATAGCAGTCTCTTTCCAAGTCTCGTGTACGTGAGATGGTAGGGTCTGTAGTAGCGCGCAGTTTTCGAACTCGGTTTGCAGTCTCCCTGTTTTAATCCCCGATGTTCGCGATCCGCCGGGTCTTCGCCGGGAGGGCTCTGTCAGTCGGTACCCCGTGGTTGAGGTCATAGCACCCTCGTTGGTCTCTACATGGTGATTGTTGTCATTGTCGTCGACTCCAACCCTCGATCACGGTTGCCCAACGGGGCACAGTTCCGATGTAGTCGAAACGGTTCGCGGGAACCCTGGCTATGCATGGAGGGTTGATTACCTCCGGTTCCGCTTCTGATTCTTCTCATAACCATCTACCATTTCCCTGGTTGGGAAAATAGGGGTCGCCTGGTAAGTAGGATCTTGCTATGTTATACGTGCGAGAATAGGAGTGGAAGAGATAATTAATAGGCGTCTAATCCTATAATTACTTATAAGGGGGTGATCCTTATCAGTCACGTCTATAATCACATAGTGCATACCAGTTATACATAGTCTGAGATAGAATAGACCTTCGAATAAATGACTCTACTCTAAGTCCACAACTAAACAAGGAACAGGAAGTAGAGCCACAGTCATAGATTCTGAGTCTATAATATCTTTAATTATGTATAACCTTGGCGTATGCACTCAATCGTTAAAGACCTACTAATAGGGGTCTTTAGTTTTCACATAAGTTGGTTATAGTATTACAAAATACTCCTATAGTATTTTAATGTTTGACTTATGCTTTTCAATGTTTGTTTGTAGATAGAATTGGTAAGTTTTTAGACTTGTTGGAAAGCCACAACCATTCTCGGGCATATGCTAATCACTTCTGGGTTAGACATAGTGGATCAGGCTATGTCATTCCCAGACCTGACTATACATCCCCAAGCCTACTTGTGCCGTTCAACAATCATTACTTTTGTTTTGTTCTAGAATGATGCTGACCTTAGTTTGTATGCATGCATGTATACTTTTAACCAGAAACTATTTATTTGTAAAAGTATAGTTATTTGTAAAATGTTAAATCAGAGACCTTAGTCCCAATACATTTATAGTTTGAATATCTTATGTGGTTCGATATACTTAGTTCACTATAAACAATGCTCGGATACCAATCTGTCACACCCCCAAACCAAGGATGGCGGAAACGTCCGGCGGTGGAGGACTTCATGTATAGTATCACAACAACGAGTATAATAGTGCTCAAAGTAAGTACAACCATCATAAATATAATTGAAAAGGTTACACCATAAAATAAGTTTACATGTTTCAAAATCAATTACATTATGATGACAAAATGAACTATTTGACGATTTATCGTCCCATCCTCAAAATGCTGCTGGTTTTCCTGTTTCACTGATTTCCTGAGAAAACAAGTAGTTTTGAAAAAGTGTCAACAATTAAGTTGGTGAGTTCATAAGAGTTTTGTTTGAGAAAGAACCGTTTTCCTTGTAACAACGACAAAGTATGTTTCCAGAAAATCCAATATTTTCTTTATAAAAGTTATGTAGTCCTAAATCCCAGGACCGAAAATAAACAAGTATTTTCCATACTTAAAGATATAAAAGCGATTTTAAATCGGCATAAAACCCTTTTTAAAGTTAGGTGGTCCTAAATCCCAGGACCGAAAACAAGTATTTTTCCATACTTAAAGATATAAAAGCGATTTTAAATCGGCATAAAACCCTTTTTAAAATTAGGTGGTCCTAAATCCCAGGACCGAAAACAAGTATATTTCCATACTTAAAGTAATTCATGTGAGTTAAATCGACATAACTCGCTAATTTAAAAGTAAGAACCCGTAAATCTTATGATTTGTTAATACCACATGTGAGTTATTATAACCATACTATGACTCGGACGGCCTCGTAATACGACGTTCTTCAGGCGTCGCACGTTAAATGACACTTGCCACCACAGACCTGCCGGTCTAGCTGTTGCATGCAGCTCAGGTGTGGGTTTGTCAAACCCAATATAGATCTATACACAACTATCACGTTCTCCCTACAAGAGACTCTGGTTACAATTTACAGGACTTTTGACTTTGTTACCATGAAGGTAACACGAAGGGAACGTCTCACAAATTTATTCATTAACAGATTTACGTGAACTGAACTGAAAACCTTTGGTAAATAAGTTTGAAATGTAAATGATACATAAACTATACCTATTATAGTTTATCTAAAACGTTTGTAATGTAAAAGAACTCTTTTATGAAAATACATTAGTGTTATGAATCCATAAACTATGCTTATTATAGCTTATTATATGTGTTCGAAATGAATGAAGAATCTTATCATGAATGACTAAATTTCAGTTTATGATGATAAACTAACAAGAAAATACATTCAATATTTAGAACCTATTGTTATACACTTTGCTCAACATCATACAAAGTGTTATGAAAGTTATAAGTTGTTAACTAGTTTTTAAGCTTTCTGCATTGTTTTAGAAAAATCATACGAAGTCAAAAACTGAATCCGTAAATTTTGAGAGTTCATAAAATGTGTCTAGTTTATCCATAATTTTTATTATGATTTTTGGAAGTCTTTAACTTGTGTTAAAATGTTCACATTCACAGACTGGTCCGAATTCGTTCTTGAAATGATAGGCAGTTTTGTAAAAATCACCATAAATCGTAGAAAAATCGTATGGTGATGTGCAAGTAGTCATTTTAAAGGTGGGAACCTGAACTATTTGCAACTAATACAGTTTTAAAAAATAAAATGTTTAAGTTGACCAAAACAGTCCGTGAATGGAGTTGAACTTTTCTGATGAAGGTTGTTAAATGAGTTTAGGGGTATGAACTCACCTTGAGTGATTTCAGTAGATGGATGATGGAGAAAAGAAGTGCTCAACTCAAGAACACTTGGGAGATGCTTGAAGATTTGAAGATCTAACACAAATATCACGATATTTGTGTAAGCAATCTATGATTTGGATGAAGGATAGTAGAATATCTAAGTGTAGGAGGAAGATACTTACCAAATGTGGAGGAAAAACCCAAGACCAGCCTTTGAATCTCGAATTTTTAGAGAGAGAAAGTGGAAGAGAGGTGTTTGTTCTTCTTAAGAAAGAGTGAATAAAGTGGGAGGAGAGAGGAGGATATCTCCAGCTTTTGTTCAAGATTATGGCTGAAAAAGAGTGGGAAAAGGACAATGATTGACTAGGTATGGGTGAATAGTGACTAGGGGTTGTACTATGAAGGTATGGGGAGGTTGCTTGTGTCCTTGTTCAAAGGATAAGTCAACACTCCACCTAAATATCTCACCAATTAGATTTTATTCTTAGGCAAGGATTTTCCCCAAAATATAGTTAAAATATGAATATTTGGGGTTTATTATGTTAAAATACGAGTTTGGGTGAAAATCCCGCGTTAAAATCACGAAAAAACGGGCTTAAAACGCTAAAAATATTGAAAACCGGGTAGGAATTGCTGAAATCCGAACTTCAGGGCCGAAGGTGCACAGGTTCGGCTCCTTAGGAGCATAGAACCGAAGGCGAGGCTCGGTTGTGCATGGGAACCGAGAGGTCTCGCAGGCTGCTCATCAGAAGGGACCGAGAGTGGAGGGCTTCGGCTGCGCAGGCTCGCTCCTCGGACAGAAGGTGGGAAGTCTTCTCGGACCGAAGGTAGGAAGGGAGAGCCGAAGGTCAGGTCTCGGCTCGAAATTTTCAGGGGACCGAAATAGACCGACCGCTCGGTCCATTTCGGTTGAGAGGGTTTCGGTTCTCAGGAGGTTCGGCTCTAAGAGGAGTTTCGGTTCCTAAGAGGAGTTTCGGCTCCTTAAGGCTGTTTTTCGCGTAGACTTCCGTTTTCGAGCTGTTTTCGTCAAATTCGAGGGTCGGGATACCCCGAGTGATTATAAAAAGTTGAGAGAGATTTTGAGAGAGATTTGGGAGAGATTTGACATACAGAGAGAGATTTGACATACAGAGAGAGATTTGGGAGAGATTTCACATTCTTGGAGAGATTTCCCATACAGAGAGAGATTTGGGAGAGATTTCACATACTTAGAGAGATTTCTCATACAGAGAGACATTTGAGAGAGATTTCACATACTTGGAGAGGTTTCTCATACAGAGAGAGATTTGAGAGAGATTTCACATACTTGGAGAGGTTTGGGAGAGATTTCACACACTTGGAGAGATTTCTCATACAGAGAGAGATTTGAGAGAGATTACACACACTTGGAGAGATTTGGGAGAGATTTCACACACTTGGAGAGATTTCTCATACAGAGAGAGATTTGGAAGAGATTACACACACTTGTAGCGATTTCTCCTACTTAGAGAGTTTTGGGAGAGTTAGAGTGAAAGAGATTGGGAGAGACTTCTTTTGTGACCTTTTTGAGTGTTTGGCTTCGCAACGCAAGGTTTGTACATCCCGTTAAGTCTCGTTATGATTGTTATATGCCCCGGATGGTTAAGGAATAATGTTTTATCGAGTAGTTTCATCACTTGCCCTGATTAGGGTTTAGAATTTCCGAACACATGAAAACTCTAAGTGATACTTTGTATTAAGATTGCGAGTTGTTCAATAAGAACATAATGAAAACCCTAATGTAAAAGGGTTAGATGAGTTGACCGGTTTGACTCGTTGACTTTGGTTGACTTTGACTTGGCCAAAAATTGACGGTTGTCACAAAATACATCAAGACTTCAAGCCACATAAAAGGTATGTTACTCTAACTAGTATCTTGTATTGTTTATGTCAAATTGCATGCTAGTTATAGGATTAATGCCTTGGAAACCATTTGCATGTATAATTTGTGAAAACATAGATCCAAGGTATTTAGGGTTGTATGTGCACCATAGGATGTTGTAGTATACTAAACCCAACATTGATTACATATGCTATAATATTCACTTGTTCTGTTTTTCCAAATGCCTTGGGCATTGAGAGGGAAAAAGGACTAGAACTTGGTGTGACTAAAGTTATTAAACAATTGTCAAGAATATTTTGAGGTTTTACCAAAGGATTGGTTGCTTGTGGACAGTCGTAAGTATAATATTAATTTGGACGGACCATATTGACATAATTCTGAGTTGAGGTGACTCTTGTTCAGAAATAATGGTCATATGGGAATATGGAAATGTTTCCATGGAGGGACTTGTTTATTAAAATATGCATGTGAGTTGGAAACTTTAATGCAAGGAAGGTGTTCAGGGTGTGTACCTTGAATTTGAGACTTTGTTACCTTCGAATTGTTTTAAGTAACAAAGTTTTAATGGAACAATTTGTGATATCGTTGGCTAAGTCTATGTGACTTTGAAGCCTCGACATTACAAAAGATCATTGCATTTAAGGTTGAACTCTAACGCACTCTAGTAGTGACAAGAATCTGGTATTGTGAAATAACCCATGCTCAGAGAATTACTTCCTGGATTTTATCACAAGTAATTTTGAGACGATAATATCTTATATTCTTGAAACGGAGATATATGAGTTGTTATTTACAAGTTAGTTGTGCATTGATAATACGTAAACGCATCAGTAACTTGATGTTATAAAACATTTTGTTGTGCGTGATTTGATGAGTGAATAGTGCAAGCATATAAGTCGAAGTTTATCCGTTCCTTTTGCCCTAACGAGAAAAGCAATATTTATGGGCCCTTCGATGATTTGATGTCGACATTTAAAGCGCTTGGCCAAGCCTGGACTGAACTGATGTGTTCAATTGGTAATCTGATTTCAGTCGTCATAAATCATAAATCGGGAAACAAAACTTGGACAATGAGATTGATTATAATCCATGTCTCATGTCTGTACGATATCTTGTAGAACAGAGGAATATTTGATCACTTATCTTAGGACACGTAATTGACTGGGTCAGAGTTCGACAACAGTTTTGAGAGCTATAATTTGCTGATCTATTTTTGAAGAAGATACTAGAAACTATAGTTGTTAGACTTATCCAAGTGGGAGACTGTTGGATTGGGTTGCCCTCAAAACTAGCAACTGGACAAATTATTTTGGAGAATGAGGTTAATTTATTATTTTATTTATAAATTGAAAAAAAATTATTTGTTAATATATTATGAGAATAATATATTAATTTGAAATAGTAATATTTAATCAGAAATAAATTGGAATTAATTTCAGGATTAAAAGAATTAATTAAAAGTGCAGGGACTGAATTGTAATTGTTTAATAGTTGATAAAGAGGTAATATAGAACCGTCCATAAGGTTGATACGGTTTCTTGGAGCCTAAGGGTTTCTAGAATAATCTCTAGTGGATAAACATGAAAGTGGATAATTACCCGGTTTAAGATAAACTTGGATTTGGGCTTATCCAGGGTTTCTTGACTACACTATAAATAGGGTATAACTCTATGATTTTCGGCCAACCCTCTTTAGAAGAGATCCAACCGAAAATTTCAAGCCTTATCCTCTTTCTCAATCATCCTCCATAGCTAGTGTTGGGTGTGAACCATTAGAGGCGTGCCATTTGTGACGCTTACTCTCAAGGCTTCAACAACACAAAGATTTGAATTGCTATTACTATATAGCGATCAAGGTATGATTATTCTAACCCTATTAGTGAATTTCAAAATGTATAGTAGCATGCAAGGGTTTTCTGTTTTGTTTTTGAAGGAATATCCAGCCTGGGTAACCCAAGCAGAATATCCAGCTCTCCCCCACTTATGGTTCGAACCACCACCAACTGACGTTGCAAACAGACCAAAACCTAAGCCAGCTCGCCCAAATTCATAGCATCCTTGACCCTTGGGATATATATATATATATATATATATATATATATATATACATATATATATATATATATATATATATATATATATATATATATATATATATATATATATAACACAATGCAAGATGATCTTCTAGATAAAGACCAAGCAAACCCAAGGAGATTCAGAATCTCATATGGAGACCTCGGGAACTTTCTAACCACGACTGCATCTAATATCAAGAATCCCATGCAGATGCACCGCTATAATTCTGACAGTTCATTTATAATGCCAACTCCCTATCTTGAACAAGTTGACCACTACACTCATCGTCTGCAAACCTCCAGCCGTTGGATCAACGCGAGAATCATTCACAAATACCAAAGGCATTATCCTCATAGTCAGGATATATATCAAATACAACAAAAGTTGTCGCTCCTAATTCCCCTCCCTGGTCACTTGAAACCATCAAACAACACCTGACCTGCCTATATCTGAAGAAGTAAACCCTTGGTCTCATCGCAAGGCATCCATACCACAACAATCCTCCTATGCATCTCCACACTGCCATATTTCCGCCAAGAACCACAGCCAACTAGTCTCATGTGGGTTTACATCCTAACTCTGAAAGTCACAGGCTGCTCACTCCTTCCTCTGAACTCAGAAAACTGGAAGGATATAACCCTTGCCATAGATAGATACATTCCAATCCATCTGCCAATCACTCATCTTTCGGTTGAAATCCTCGATCTGATCACGACAACTGCTTCCTTATTGAGTCTCACGACTCAACTGACACTACTTTGAGCAAGGCCCTCGGGACCTCAAAATCAACTAACTCACCTAGGTTCGCACCATTCAAACCCAAAATGACAAGGCCACTAAATCCCAAACAGTCACCAGACTCATCCTCATCCTGAACAACCATAACCAAAAGATCGGCAGAAATAACGACACTGGTACTGGATCGCATGAGTTCGCTCATTTTGAGCTGCACCCCAAGCAGGAGTCAGGGATAGCGTTGAGGATCCTATCTCCCGAAGATTTCATGAGGATCCTGTATTGTCAAAGTTCAGGATCTTGGGTTGCAATATTAGGGGTGTGGCTTCTTGGTGTTTGTAGATCTCTTTCCTCGTCCTCTCTGTTTCCTTATGCACCGTCATGTTGTCTTCTTACTACTGAGTATCCTGACGTTCCAGTCTCTTCATCATAGCGAAGAGCTCGTTGTTGGAAATCACTATAGGAGGATCCTGAAATCCTTGGGTAGTGATCGGAGAGGTGTTTTTCTTTAGTGCCTCTGAAGTCTTGTTGGGAGCTCCGTCTGGAGGTGGTGGAAGGTTTGTCGAGGAAATAAGAGGAATGGAGGAAGAGGATAAGATTGTTTGGGTAGACACGATTTGTGAACGATTGTGAAAACCACGGTCCCACGGCTTGCACCAAATTGTTTTGGTCAAAAATCAATCTAATGAAAATCAACCAAATTGTATGAGAGGCTGTGGTGGTGTGATCAAAATGAATATGCTAATGGAGTATAAATGACACAAGCGAGTTTACAAGGAAAGCCCTTGATCCTTACTAGGATCTCCGACATAAAACCTTGGGAGGTGATAATGATCACCTGTCTTGTTATGTTTATTAATTTCAAAGTAGGTTTACAGTGATAATGAAGATAATACGAGTACAAGTGAAATAATAGAGCTTTTTCTGTGTGTAGTGTGCGATTTAAAGGTGTTATTTATAGTCTAAGGTAAATAACAAGAAGTCTGATATTTCCGGGATCCTCCTTGAACAAGTATTTGCATGTTGATTGACTCGGTATTCCTGGGTTTTAAGCTTGGTTGAAGTGATTCTACGTTGAGAATGAGTCTTATGTTGACTAATTCTGCACATGTGAGAAAAAGAAAGAAGAAAATAGTTGTTATAAGTGTTAGGAAATATTAATGATAATAATAGGATCCTGAGGTATGTTTAAGGATCCTGAGGCTTCAGAAATATTAATGATCCTGAATATAATTCTGGGATCCTGCCCCTAACAGTAGTCAAAGTTTATTCGTTCCTTTTGCCCTGACAAGAAAAGCGATATCATTGGGCCCCTTGATGATTTGATGTTGACATTATAAGTGTTGGGCCCAGCCAAGACTAATTGATGTGTTAAATTGATGTCAAATAAAGTCTTTACAAAGAGGGAAATTGAGAAACATAATCTTGGACAATGAGATTGATTATGATCCATATCTCGTGTCCATACAATATCTTGAAGAACGAAAGGATAACTGATCACTTATCTTAGGACCGACAACTGATTTGAATCAGAGTTTGGCAGTGACTTTGGAAAACACTCTTTGTTGTTTACTTCAAGGTCTATACTTGCAATTATAGTTACAAACTTATCCAAGTGGGAGACTGTTTGCTATTTTGTTAATTTATTCTATGGTTAATAAATTGTAGCAAATGATTTATTGATATGTTATATGATTAATATATTAATTTGAAATTGTTATAATTAATTTATAATTAACAGAAATTAATTGGAATTAATTATGGGTTAATTAGAATTAATTGGAAGTGTAGGTACTAAGCTGTAATTGTTTAATAGTTGAACAAAAGAGAGATTCTAGAACCCTCCTAGCATGGTCGGTTTTTGGTCATGGCTTTATGGTTTCTAGAATGATCCTTATTCATAATTAAGGAGTTGGATAATTACCATATTTGAAATAATATTATTATATTCAAATTAGGGTTATCCAAGGCTTCCTTATCAGCTATAAATAGGACCCCTAGGGTCTCATATTTTCGTCCACTCTTATTAAGCCTCATAGAGCTGAAATTTGCTTCAAGCCTCCTGTGACATCCCCAATTTCACGGCCAGAAAAGACCGATTTGTTTATGCTTTGTTTTTAAAATCATAGTAATCTTTTACAGAAAACAGTTGTGGAATTTGTTCCCAAAACAAAACATGATAAGAATTTATCAAATCATTTCTTTAAAGAAATGTATTTTCATTATATAACAAAATCTCGGGATGTCATGTTCAATACAGACCAAAAGCATAAACAAAACAACATAGACCTTACACAGTTAATTATAACTACAGGCCTATAATCCTTATCTCTCGTTACGTCAGCCAACTTATGCTCTTGTGCCACAACCTGTAATACAAAGAAAACTGAGTAGGTCAGGCTTGGGAGCCCAATGAGCATATACCCACAATATTATATCTTATACATATATATATATATATATATATATATATATATATATATATATATATATATATATATATATATATATATATATATATATATATATATATATATATTCAATCATCAAACGATCATTCCAATTACCCATCCCCATTATCTTCCTTACTCTTAAGGGTCTACCCTAAGAGTCATCTATTCGTTCACTTCGTATTAGGCACTAAGACAATAGCTGCCAGGATTCTTTATTAGGCACTAAGACAATAGCTGCCAGGATTCTTTATTTGGCACTAAGACAATAGCTGCCAAGGTTCTTTCGTAAAGCACTAATTCCATAGCTGCTATGGCTCATTCATCGGGTACTAAATCCATAGCTACCAGTGTAGGTACTAAGTCCATAGCTACCAACGTTTATCTAACAATACTAAATCCATAGCTACCAAGGTTCGTCTTTCGTCCCATCCTCAAACTCATCCGTCATCACACACCAACTAATTCGTCTACCCATGTTCTACCCAACATATTTGTAGATATAACATACATATACACTTTAACTCATTTAAAACCTATATAAAACATCCATTCCATGCTTATCTCAAATAAACAACAATATATAAACACATAACACGTATTTCGTAGCAAATACTTAATACTTATATGTTAGAAGAAAGTAACTATACACTCACTCATAACATAGATATAATACATTCAACCAATACTTGTACTAAGATCGTGTTTATGAAAGGGACTATACACTCACCTGATCAGAAGATGATCGGACAGCACTACGGCTCTAAGAGTAGTAGCTCTTCGGTGAAACTAGAATATCTTCAAATACCTGGCTTCTCGCAGGCAGAGCTTCGGCTCGGAAACTCCTTTCTCCTTGGGATCTTCGGGGCTTCGGGACTCGCTTCGGGTCTCGGGATGATATCGGGGCTTCGGAGGGTTAAAATAGGGCTTAGAGAGAGTATCGGGAGTGAGAGAGAAGAGACGGAGCAACCAAAATCGGCTGACCCTTGATTTCTATTTATAGGGTGAAATTTATGCACTCACGTCGTGAGTTTTAAGTGTTCACGTCGTGAGCACAGTAGGTCACTGCGTTCGTCACTCGTGCACTTGCTCTGGAGGCTCCAGAAGGCGTCAGAAGTCAGTTCACGTCGTGAACCCTGACAGTTTTGGGGTTTCGCGCCCGAACTTCAAAAATTCATAACTTTCGCATACGAACTCCGTTTTTGACGTTCTTTATATCGACGCGAAGGTGAGATTATGCTCTACAACTCTAGTTTAGAATACGTTGGCTAATTTTGACTTTAATTTTAATATATTATTAATATATTATTTTGAGTAGGCCGGGACAGGAAAACTCTGTTCGAAATTCATAACTCCTTCATCTGAACTCCGTTTTCGTCTGTCTTTTTATCGTTGGACTACTATTGATGAGATCTTCAATTCTCATTTAGAAAGTTTTGGCTAAATATCACTCGACCTCAATCTCGAGTTTCGGGCTGCATACTGCTAATGCTGAAACTTCAAAAAATCATAACTTCCTCATACGAAGTCAGATTTAGACGTTCTTTTTATGCACGCTCTCGGTTTAACGTATTATACGACTTTCATTTAGATCGCTAAGGTCAAATATCGCTCTAACGTAAATTCACTATTTACGTCGCGCTGTGTCGTGCCGGTTCTGTTGCGAAACTTCGACAGGTCATAACTTCTTCGTTATAACTCGGATTTCGGCGTTCTTTATATATACGGAATCCTTGTAACATATACTATAACCTAGTTAAGATTAATCCTTCTAAATAATCTTCCATCAAAAAGTCATTTTTGATGCTTATCGTCTCTAAATTGACTAGCCCGGATCTACGGTCGTTACAATTATCTCCCCCTTAGGATGATTACGTCCCAGAATCATCAACGAAATAGGACTTGTATAATGATTCCATACGTTATCTCTTCATCCTAGGTAATAACTGTAAGTTCTATGTTTCCTCGAAAGAGTATCTAACTCTAGGGCTTCTTGACTGCAGACGATGCTCAATCTTGCATCTGCTTTTCGTACTATGTTGGACTTTCAATCATAACCTCCAAGTTACAAAATAAGTCCTTATTGTGGAATCCTTCTTCTTCTTAGGATAAATACTTTCCTTTATCTATTGTAACAGACCGATGGGTCGTGTTCTAATGACCTCTCATCATATGATGCAATGCTTAGACTGAAGTCTCTTAGAGTCAAATTCCAGAATGGAATATACCTTCCTTCATATTCTAATGTGATATAATCACATTTTTACATGTAGCATTTCTAGCTACAAGCTTCATTAACAACGAGCGTGATGCTATTGATCGCATTGATTTCAATCTTCTGACTTAAGTCAGATGTTACATCCAACTTGGTTCTCTGAACCACGTAACAAACTCATCGTAGTCGGACTCAATTTGATATGACCACTAGGGTCAGAATATCAGTCGTCTTTTTAGTCATTACCGAAACAATGGTAACGACATACTTAAATAAAAACGAACTCAATTACAAGCTTCTTGGTAACCTTGTGAATTTCCCTGATCCAAGTGTGAGTCCTGTGCTTCCAGTAGTATAGATCTCTACTACTATTCACACCTACTCATACTCGTCCCAAGTATTGTCTCGCAGTCCCCAAGTCCTAAAATCACAAAAAAAATTAACACATACGAATGTGTTCAATTAATCATAAAAATTTTCCTAGACTCTACTAGGACTTCTTCCATGCATATCTTCAATCATCAATTCTACTTCAACTCGGTTGGTGATGGAAATTCCAGACGATGGGACAACTTCAAGAATTACACCAATCGTTCCACCATCCTGCCAATCGAAGGTGTACCTCAGACGTACCGTACTCCTCTAAACGTTCCGTTATTTTATCAGACATAAACTAAAGGCAAGATACCACTCTTACGATATCTTCCGATAGGTGTCATTCACTATCAGCCTTTCCTTTCCTTCATTTACTCAATTCTCTACGAGTCTTTACCATAACTTTTGTACATCCAAGCAGACGTTTGGTGTACTTAGGCGAGAATTTTAAGATAAGAAAGTTTTATTTACTATAGACGTATAAATCTCCTTATTACTCCGAAACGTTTACATGCTGGTTCTAATATCGTAGTCGTACGCTTAGAATCCTGAACACATAAGGTTTCCAGACCCGGTCGGCAACAGACCATAGATCCGAACAAATAATATCATATATGGCAAACATATAACATTTAGCACTTAAAGGCATTTTAGGCATCTCTCCTAAAATAAACTAGTGCCTGTGTCAATTTAGGTGTACTACCTAAAATATAATGGAAACACTCAACTCACAATCATCGCTTAGCATTCTAAGTTTAAGTCTAGAAATAAATCCATATTCCTAGTTCGCTTAAACTAATGCTCTGATACCAACTGTGACATCCCCAATTTCACGGCCAGAAAAGACCGATTTGTTTATGCTTTGTTTTTAAAATCAGAGTAATCTTTTACAGAAAACAGTTGCGGAATTTGTTCCCAAAACAAAACATGATAAGAATTTATCAAATCATTTCTTTAAAGGAATGTATTTTCATTATATAACAAAATCTCGGGATGTCATGTTCAATACAGACCAAAAGCATAAACAGAACAACATAGACCTTATACAGTTAATTATAACTACGGGCCTATAATCCTTATCTCTCGTTACGTCAGCCAACTTATGCTCTTGTGCCACAACCTGTAATACAAAGAAAACTGAGTGGGTCAGGCTTGGGAGCCTGGTGAGCATATAGGGTTTTCAACCCACAATATTATATATATATATATATATATATATATATATATATATATATATATATATATATATATATATATATTCAATCATCAAACGATCATTCCAATTACACATCCCCATTATCTTCCTTACTCTTAAGGGTCTACCCTAAGAGTCATCTATTCGTTCACTCCGTATTAGGCACTAAGACAATAGCTGCCAGGATTCTTTATTAGGCACTAAGACAATAGCTGCCAGGATTCTTTATTTGGCACTAAGACAATAGCTGCCAAGGTTCTTTCGTAAAGCACTAATTCCATAGCTGATATGGCTCATTCATCGGGTACTAAATCCATAGCT
This sequence comes from Lactuca virosa, assembly GCF_052849685.1. Lineage (NCBI taxonomy): Eukaryota > Viridiplantae > Streptophyta > Magnoliopsida > Asterales > Asteraceae > Lactuca > Lactuca virosa. Next base: position 63,351,620 of record NC_136427.1, on the reverse strand, counting down.
ACCAGTGTAGGTACTAAGTCCATAGCTACCAACGTTTATCTAACAGTACTAAATCCATAGCTACCAAGGTTCGTCTTTTGTCCCATCCTCAAACTCATCCGTCATCACACAACAACTAATTCGTCTACCCATGTTCTACCCAACATATTTGTAGATATAACATACATATACAGTTTAACTCATTTAAAACCTATATAAAACATCCATTCCATGCTTATCTCAAATAAACAACAATATATAAACACATAACACGTATTTCGTAGCAAATACTTAATACTTATATGTTAGAAGAAAGTAACTATACACTCACTCATAACATAGATATAATACATTCAACCAATACTTGTACTAAGATCGTGTTTATGAAAGGGACTATACACTCACCTGATCAGAAGATGATCGGACAGCACTACGGCTCTAAGAGTAGTAGCTCTTCGGTGAAACTAGAATATCTTCAAATACCTGGCTTCTCGCAGGCAGAGCTTCGGCTCGGAAACTCCTTTCTCCTCGGGATCTTCGGGGCTTCGGGACTCGCTTCGGGTCTCGGGATGATATCGGGGCTTCAGGGGGTTAAAATAGGGCTTAGAGAGAGTATCGGGAGTGAGAGAGAAGAGACGGAGCAACCAAAATCGGCTGACCCTTGATTTCTATTTATAGGGTGAAATTTCTGCACTCACGTCGTGAGTTTTAAGTGTTCACGTCGTGAGCACAGTAGGTCACTGCGTTCGTCACTCGTCCACTTGCTCTGGAGGCTCCATAAGGCGTCAGAAGTCAGTTCACGTCGTGAACCCTGACAGTTTTGGGGTTTCACGCCCGAACTTCAGAAATTCATAACTTTTGCATACGAACTCCGTTTTCGACGTTCTTTATATCGACGCGAATGTGAGATTATGCTCTACAACTCTTGTTTAGACTCCGTTGGCTAATTTTGACTTTAATTTTAATATATTATTAATATATTATTTTTAGTAGGCCGAGACAGGAAAACTCCGTTCGAAATTCATAACTCCTTCATCTGAACTCCGTTTTCGTCTGTCTTTTTATCGTTGGACTACTATTGATGAGATCTTCAATTATCATTTAGAAAGTTTTGGCTAAATATCACTCGACCTCAATCTCGAGTTTCGGGCTGCATACTGCTAATGCTGAAACTTCGAAAAATCATAACTTCCTCATACGAAGTCAGATTTAGACGTTCTTTTTATGTACGCTCTCGGTTTAACGTATTCTACGACTTTCATTTAGATCACTAAGGTCAAATATCGCTCTAACGTAAATTCACTATTTACGTCGCGCTGTGTCGTGCCGGTTCTGTCGCGAAACTTCGACAGGTCATAACTTCTTCGTTATAACTCGGATTTCGGCGTTCTTTATATGTACGGAATCCTTGTAACATATACTATAACCTAGTTAAGATTAATCCTTCTAAATAATCTTTCATCAAAAAGTCATTTTTGATGTTTATCGTCTCTAAATTGACTAGCCCGGATCTACGGGCGTTACACCTCCTCCCTCCTCAAGTATTATAGTTATCAAGGTTTTAGGTACAAACCATTAGAGGCATCCAAACTTTTGGTGCTTGCTTTCCAAGGAAGTCAAAGGAGATTTTGGTTGACTAATCGCTACATTAATCAAAATGTATGTAACCCTAAACCTTCTTGTAATTTCAATTATACTAGGGTTTCTTGATATTAATAGTTAGTTGCAATCAATAGAGAAAACATAAATCATTTCTAGGTTGCATGTGAACTTAAGGGTTTAAAAGTTTTTCCGCCACATAATTTTTTTTATAACCTAGAAAACTCATAACCTTTTTCCTCTCAGGTAATAAGAAAAGTAGTCATTAAGATATTTGTTGTCAAGTCTAGATGATAAAGACTTCAAGATATAACAACACTTCTTTTGAGCTCATCTTGTAGGCTACGTTAAGCAAGGATGATTTATTGGTGCATCAAAATAACTCTCTAGATATCCAAATATTGGAAGCGATTAATCCAAAGTATGAATCTAAGTATGGTTCATATCTCATTAGAATTTCAAGTAAATTTATATTACTAGAAAAAAATATTGCATTCTTCTTTAAACCCCTTTAGGTTTATGATTTTCATGTGTTTGAATAATCAACTTGTTGCGTTGCTATCATATTCTAATAGTTCTTATCACTACTATGTATGGGTACCGATATAAAACCATTTGCTTTGATCATTAGTTTCTATAGTAAAATATCTCCACTTCAATTGAGGTAAAATTTCTAAATACCATATGTATGCGTTTTTGGTTAATCAAGTGTGGTCCACTTGGATCCTTGTTCAGTAATTAACTTAAATCATAATATTCCATCACATTATTAATTGTGTTCATTCCATTGTTTTGTAAACAACCCAATAATACCGAACATAAAGTGTATCTCTTAGGAAAATCAACATTTGGCTTATTATGTATTTTATTACAATTAATTCAGACAATCAATCTAAGCATGATCCACTTGAATCCTTGTTCAACAATATGGGACTAGCCCACTTGGTACAGATTTTGCCTTTTAGATTTAACGTCTTGAGTTCTAACCCAGGCGTTGGCGATTTCATGATACTTCTAACCACTAACCCACCGTTCGAAAAAAAATCTAAGACATAATGTGCAATCAAAACTTAGGATATAAATAATATCAATATATTTTGAACTTATTTCGTTACATAAATGGTATAAGGACATACATAATTGGAAATATTTCCAACACATTCTTCCAGGTTTTCACTTATTATACACCCAAACCAAATGTGGCTTAAGAATCACTATCAAGTCATTTCCTTTTTATCTAAACTGCAACCAAAATAAAAAAGAAACACTAACATTATCATCTTTTTCTTAGTCTAGTCATGAACCACCTGGTTCTAGCCATGGTCTACCCAGTAGTGCTTCATATCCTCCTTGCTCTTTGTCTAATATTGGACTAAAGGTACCAAAGAAGGCTTACTTTTTTCTTGTTTTTCTTTTGTCTAAGAAGCCCATAGGTTCTCTTGCTATATTTTTATAGTTGTCGATGATCAAACGGGCCCTTCAAGGACCTTAGCATGAACACTTATTTACTCAACGGATGTATGTGTCACATTTAACTCATTCGTCTTCACATGATTCAATCATGTGAGAAGTTCACTAACATTATTATATCTATCCTATACTCTTATATTAAAAAGCAACTACTAAAGGAAATTAGGTCATAAAAGTTTTACATAGATATAGCGGATAAACGAACAACAAGTTGTGTCGCAACCCCTTTTAGATGGCAAAACTAGTTGTTTTTGCCGCAACCCCTTTTGGATGGCAAAACTAGTTGTTTTAAAAACAACATCCATAGATCTTGGGGTTATAACATTACTATGCATGACCCATTGGATCTCTATTGAGGAGCTCCACAACATCTGGCGCAAGAAAACCGAAAGTATCAAATGCAAAATGTATAAATATGTGTTGACTTTCCAAACACGCTTTCTCATGCTTTGTCACTTTGCATGATGCAACTTTTAAAGCAGCTTGCCCCATAGTGAAAACCCCACTCCTCAAGCCCACAAGAGGAGAAACCCCTGTTAGATCCACACATGCATGCTTCCCTCCAACCTATCCAAAAGTTAAAACATCAGTTGGTCTAAGTGTTGATCTTCCTTCCAATGGGTCGTTCAGAAAGTTCACAAGTGCCTATTTCTTGACATAAATCCTAGCATACCTAAATATGTACTACAGAACACCCCTAACCAGATCGTGTCGGTACTTGAAACGCGGAAGCTCTCTACATTGAACTGCATGTTCCCCAAAGGAATCCAAACATGCCTTGCGACAAACATGGCATGTCTCATCAATCGGAAATAAATAGATCATAAGACGATACTTGAGGATGACACAATACTCCACTAGCGATATATGTTGGCAAAGATCGTCAATAGAGATAATCATAAGAAAATCCTAAGCATGTGGTGTAGACACTCAAAAACTGTTTTCTACCTAATCGTCATGCCGAAATGAACTTTAATGTTTTGGGTAAGTTATTAAAAGAAGACACTTGCCGATAAATGTTGGGCTTTTAAGAGGCGGTGCCCTTATTTTAATGAAACCACTGAAGTCAAACTTACTGAAGGGTCCACCGAAACATACATTGTTTTGTAATACATTTGTCTTGGTGCCTTCTAAGATGATGTCCTTTTACTAATGCCTCAAAAAATAAATGTATATTTCCATTTTCATCCCTTTCTTCTTTTCTCTATCCATTTATTCTTTGCAACGGGAATCCCAAAAATATGAGAATATAAACTATGATGAATAAGACTATAAATTTTTTTTAGTTTCTATTTACATAGTCATCGTACAAGAATACACGTATCCATATTTATTACATATTAGAATGCATTTTTATAAAGTTTCACTTGTCATGTGACTCGCATCAACTTTTATCATCAAGGTATCATGCATCATGCTCTCACTAATAAATTTAAACTCAATGTTTATTTATCCAAGACTATTCTTTTACTTCTTAGTGCTTAATTAACTCTGAAAATACCAAAGCCAGGCTATAATGTTGCCTTAGAACATTTTTCTAAATAATATCGAAAGTATTCTTAAAACCGTAACAATTTTTTGTATAGATCTCATTTCATCCTTAAAAAACATCTCTAAATTTTTTGAATTAAAATAAATAGTCATCATAAACCTTAGTTTGAACTAAACTTAATTTGCGGGTGTATCAATTTTATAATTTTTTAGGATTCCAATCTTTATTGCAATCAAGGATCTATTTTGTTCAACTACTCGGTTTTATACAAAGTTATTACTACCTTTTTATGAATTAACTTGGCTTTATCTTGTCGTAGTATGATATGTGATCTCTTGTTCAAGTTGCTCTTCCTCTTTGTGTTATCCGAATATCCATCATCATACCAAGCATATACTCATAGAATCTTATTTGTCCTAAAAATGTGAAAGAATAAATTAGTTTAAATGATATATACTAGTCAACATGACCAAAACAACTAATGCCTATAATATATCAATAATAAAATAAAATTTGTCACACATTCAATCTTATTAATATTTGTAATGGTTATTAATAAATAAATTTTATAATCGATTTAAAAAAAATTAAAATAAGTTTTGTAGACCCAAAATGAGAATGTTGTATTTCTTGAAGCGAAAAGGGTAATAAATTAAATAGATGGATGAATTTTGTAATTTACTAAATTAAACGTTATATTTAGTCCCTGATATTTTATAAATTACAAATATGGCCCTCAGATTCGCTTTTCGGTTTCCCAACTACTCTCTTTCACATGATAAACGTCTCTCTCGTTCATTCATCATCGTTTCCTCCGTCCATTTCACCAACCTCATAAACCCCACTTCGCCGCCTCCGCCTTCGCCACCGCCACTTCGGGAAAAATGGCAGCCGCTACCGCTTCGTTTGCCTTCTCAAGACTCCTCTCCTCCGCCACCAAACCCCACCTCACCTCCGCCTCCACCTCTCTCCTCCCTGCCAACCACCGCTCTCTCACCTTCTCTTCCTCCATTTCTCCCCTTCGCATCAAAAACCTCCGCCTCACCCACCGTCACGCCATCAGATACTCCACCACCCCCAAAATCTCCGCCACCATCTCCGTCGGAGACAAACTCCCCGACGCAACCTTATCCTACTTCGACTCCGACGGCGAACTCCAAACCACCACCATAACCGATCTCACCAAATCCAAAAAAGCCATCCTCTTCGCCGTCCCCGGTGCCTTCACACCCACTTGCTCCCAGAAACACCTCCCCGGATTCGTGGAGAAATCCAGCAAACTAAAATCAAAGGGCGTCGACACAATCGCTTGTATTTCAGTCAACGACGCCTTCGTGATGAAGGCATGGAAGGCCGATTTGAAAGTCGGCGATGAAGTGTTGCTATTGAGCGATGGAAATGGGGATTTCACGAAGGCAATTGGGTGTGAATTGGATTTGAGCGATAAGCCGATTGGATTAGGGGTTAGATCAAGGAGGTATGCGATGCTTGTTGAAGATGGTGTTGTGAAGGTATTGAATCTTGAAGAAGGTGGGGCTTTCACTTCCAGTGGTGCAGATGACATGCTCAAAGCTCTTTGAATCTGTTTCATGTGAGTTTTTTTTTTATGGATTTGAGTTATGGGTGTTTTTTGTTGTTGCATCAATAATGTGAGATCTTTGAGCTTAGAAGTTAGAATTTTGAGCTTTTGATGTGTATTTGGGCATTGAAATGAGACCAATTTGTATAATTGGTTATGCAAGTTTTAACTTTAATTACCCTTTTTTGTTTAAAAGCTTATGGACAGAATTAGCACCAATATTTCTCCCCCTATGGCTATGAGGAGGTTTGAAGCTTTTGGTTTGCATATTTGCCAAAAGAAAACATTTCGTTTTTTCATAATTTATGAAAAAATTACAACACTTTGACTTTGATATTGGTTAAATGTTGATTTGTTTGTTTTATCTAAAGGATGAAAATATATGACATTTTAAAAGATTGCTTCATGACAAACTAAAACCAAATCTCATATTTCATAAATTTGACGTAAAGTCATTGCTTCTATTCAACACCGATTGTTGGTGTTTCATTTATAGGGTTACTAGGTTATAACCCGTGGAAACCACGGTATATATGTTTAAAATTATTATATAGACAAAATAATAATAGTAAATGTCAATCGGTCAAACACATAAAAAATACAATCACATCATAATATTTAGAAACATTAGATGATTAGTGGTGATGATGTGAAAGCAAAATACGGAATTATGAATTAAAAGCAAAGGGTTTATCATATTTCAAATGAACTTTATACGGAGTACCAAATTTTTTTTGATAAAATTATCATCCAATGTTGTGAAAGTATAAAAGAAAACTGTAGGTTTTATTTTATTTTGGAAAAGAATCGTATTAAAATTGAGTTGAATGAATAAATTGGTTACGGTGGTAATGTTTGAGTTTCAATTGGAAAATTATATAAAATAGTTTGATAAGTAATTATTAACTTACAGTAGTTTGGTGAGATCATACAATCGTAACTATTTGTTTTTTTCTTTTTGAACGGCAAAACATAACATTAATATAAAGGCCAACAGGTAGCCGGAAAAACAAACATGAATACAAAGGAAAAGAGAAAACAACCAAAGCCAATACAAGACACAAGAAACCAAACTAAACAAAACAAGAGGGAACTACAATTAAAAAAAACCACAAACAGGAAACCAAGCCTGAGCAGGACCCAACATACCAACACCATTTCAATGAACTAAAAGGCAACATCTATGAAGAAAAGAAAAAAAAAACGACAACTGTAGAATCACATAAGAACCAAGGGCAAAACCGTCCACCAGGTCAAAATAAAAACTCACCAACAGCTAGAAGAAAGCAAGAGAAAACCAACAAATGTACATCCCATGAACTATTAAGCAGTAACTGTAACTGTGAAGATTAACCATAACCACCCTCAACATAAGCATGCAAGACACAAGGGCAAAACTGTCACTAACATGCTTAAAGTAATGATAAAATAAATGAAATAGGATGTTTAGTAATAAAATGTTATTTTTGGGTGGCATCAAACCATTTCACATTTATTTTAATTTTTACTTATTAAAGTATTGTAGATTGAAAGTAAAATGCTATTTTTGGGTGGCGGATGTCAACATATACCCAATTATAACATCATACCTTAAAAGTAGAATGCTATTTTTGGGTGTCAGTTTTCAAGAAATACCCAATTATAGACATACATCTTAATATTTATTATCTTTCAAGAAATACCCAATTATAGACATATATCTTAAACCAAAAGAAACTAATAGATAAGGTATCAAAGAACATCTGAAGTTCGTTTTTTTAATTGCTTTTAAATAACTTAGGCTTATTATGGTTTTTAGGGATTATATTGTTCCTTGATGCAATTACTTGAGGTTGGTTTTTTTCATGTATTACAGAGGTTTTGTTATATTTGTTTATTTTATTTTATTTTTCTTATTAAAGCATCGTACTTTCAATGTACAATGTTAAATTGGCATAAAAAAAAAATAGGATATTGTTACTTTATTTATCTACAGTAATTTAACTTGACTTTTTTTTGATGAAGGGGTTTTTTTAATTGAATTGAAAAGGCATCCTTCGGGTTTTTGAAGTCTAATTGTCTCCAACGACAGACGATTCTAACCTTGATGGTGTACTCATCTTTGAAGAGATCCATGACTTTAAAGAGAGTGATACTTTTTGAATCCATTAATCTGTAGTTAGAAGCAACAATTTATTAGAAAATGCAATGTGGTAGATCACAGATATGTATTTCATTCCAAATGCATTCCTCTTGGTTATGTGTGTCATTACAGAGATGGTTAGCTTCAAGATAAAATAAAATTTTTAAGACATGTGAATTCATAAGTCATATATGTCAAATAAATATATGCACAAATAAATACCAACATATTAACTTGTATTCGCACGGAAAATATCTCAAAGAATTTTACAAAATAGGCAAGTTGTTGACAAAAAAAAGACATTTTAACATATTTATCAGAAAATAGCATAAAACTTTCAAATAATCAAATGTTTTTCTTTCATTTTCGTTATTATTTATTAAATTTCATGGTTATCTGTATACACTTTTAATCTTTATCTTTTGTTGTATTTGGGTTTTCTTTTTCCCTGAGTGGGTTTTGGAATATTTGTTTAGTTTACTTGATAAGAACCATGAAAACCTTTCAGTGTTTTTATAAAATTTAGAAAATCATTAAAACAACATGAAAAAACAATGAATTTGTAAAACCATTCATCTACGAGCTTAAAACCTTAATTAGACATTTTATCAAACACTTAATCTACAATTTTAATTTATAGAATATTTACACAAACATAAAACTAATTAATAAATGTTAGCAGTTAGAAGGAACGAACTCACTACCTAAAATCCCATAAAAAATATGAATTTACAAAAATTTAAATCCCAATTCCCAAAACTCTGGAACAAAATAGGTAAATTAAAGAAAGATCAAACTTGTAAAAAAGCAATGGTGACTTGAGGTGAATTGAAGCAATGGTGGTGACTTTAGGTGAATTGGATTCCCTCTGGGTGGGGGAAACGAACTCTGAAACAGATCATCCCAACACATCCTGAAAACAAATATACAGATCAATTGCGTATAGAACTATCACACATGATTGTACTAAGTAGAATGGACCTAGAAATCACTTCATCACTTCACGGTTGCAACTCTTCCTCTCAAAAACCAATTTCCTAAACCGTCAGTAAAATTGATTAGTTCCTGATTTTTTGGGATTGATTAGTTGCAAGATTATTAAAATTGAATAGAGCAGAGCAAGTCAAAAATTTTGAGCGGGAAAAAAGTTTAACGATGGTTTATATAATGACACGTGGCATCATGAAGGTCTAAAAAAGGGACACGTGGCGGTTTAAGGAGTCTTTTATTAAAAATAGATTATTTTTTCCTTTATCGTTTGTATGATAATATCCTATTTTAGTATCTATTAATTGTTATTATAAAATTGAATTGACATTAATTTATTATATATATTAAATATTAAATTGGTTATAATTGTCTATTAATATAATTTATAAGGTTAGTATAATAAAAAGCTAAAAAAATTTATAAAAAATATAAATACAAGGGTTGTTTTTAAAAGATATAAAAGTTAGATAAAAAAAAATATCCATAGAATATTCTCTTAGACTCTTAGTATAAAATGAGAGTACATTGCAAAAAAATGTGTGTCGAATCCTATATAATTTGTTTGCGTCCAAAAATAAATCTTTCTATAAAAAGGTTTTTAGGCGAATTTTATGGACCTCTAAAACATCATTTGATCCCAATTTTACTCCAATCAACTTTCAAAAGTCACACACTATTTTTGTATTGTCTCCTTTTTAACACCAAATATAAAGTCCAAAATGTAAAAGCCTAACCATTATTTTAGAGGTTGGTTGGAATAAGATCATTAAAGTGGTGTTAAATAATCACTAAAATGATGTTAAATAATCATCAATTTGGTGTTTGTGGTTGGAGAAGCTCTTATGATATGGTTTCTTTCGCCTCTCTCGTTTGATATGGTGACTTTAAATATGTTAAGTTATTATGAATTAACTAATTTGTCCTCATATCATGTTTTTATTTATTATTATTGTTTTGATTACAATATAATGGGACCCACTACAACGCTAAATACCCATAGTTTATCAACACAACAGTTTTTTATGTACCACCAATCTCATCTTTGTTGCATTGTTGTTGTTGTTGCTGCTCTGTTATCTTTAATGGTGTCGATGCAAAGATTTACCAAAGATGATAAATTTCGCTTTTAGTGTTTGTCAATTTGGGAATCTGTTCCCATCTTTCAATCTTGATTTAAGTAGATTGGATATGTATAAATTCGAACTCGATCAAACATTATGGGAAAATGAATTATGTCAGACCAATATGAAACGCGATTAGACTAATCATAGTATTGGGGTTTCGTTTTTCATTTGTATAAAAGGTACACGAGGAGGAAGACGATCATAAAAAGCAAAAACGAGAGTTGTTGATGGAAGCCAATTAGAAGAGGCTAGTCTTCCAATAAACTATGAAAAGAAGAGACACCGTTTGGAACAATTTAATTTTTTGCTTAAATTTCATAAATGGTGCAATACATGACCTTATAGATGCAAGTTATAACTACTATTAAACTGAAAACGTGAATCATGGATGATAAGCTAAAATGAACCACTAATTACTAGAAATAAGGAAACATGGACTATCACTAAATGCCTACATTATGCATGGGCAAAAAATACAATAAAATATGAGACTTGGTCTTCTTAGTAGATGTGTTGGTATAAGTTCCACACCCAACATTTCTACTTTTATTGTTTGTATTATTCTATCTATCTGGGTGGTATACTAGTAAATTATAGTTATTCTATATATCTACACTTGTTTTCAAATATAAAAATTTATCGTAGAAAAGTCATAGATTTCAATTTAAATTATTGGCTTTTATTGATAACACGAATGATAATAATGTTATATTATATTGACATGTTTACAATAAACTTGGGGGCATGAGATATCATATGCTAGTGTACATTTCAAAATTGTTGTGAGTTAAGAGTTGTTGTACAATTTGATACGAGTTTTCCCAATCCACTATTCTTGCTCTCTAGTGATGAATGATAGTTGCGACTTTGTTAGAAAAAAAAACATAGTTATATCTATTTTCTTTGGGGGAATATTGATGGGAACGTATGGTTTAAAGTAAGAAATGTAGACTTTTGCAATATATAGATTGAGGGAACTAACTATGAATGAAAACGGAGTTAAAATAGCCGAAGAATGATGAATACAAAATTCAATGTATTCATGGCCAATAGATATGCAGAGAAACCTTGTGTTGGAGAGGGGGGGGGGGGGGGTTGATCGGTCTATATTTATAGCACAATAAATTATACTAAATATGTTGAATTGCTGTATAATTGTCCAAGAATGACACTACTTTGATAAAATGTTGAACATTATGTGCAGGCAACTACTTAGTGCTAAAGTGGGCGGAACCCGCAAGAAAAACGAGCAAAATGAACCTAACAAGCATGGGAGACGAATTGTTAAAAGAATGAAGAAAAATGGTGCTGAGAAATTTGACCACTCTTCAATGTTTTGATCAGCTCCGATTGACATGAATGAAGAAGTTCTGGAAACTAGACAAAATTTCCTACAACTTTCATGTTTTGCGTTTTTACTGATTCTACCGTTTTCATCACCAAAAAGGGGCACCAAAGATGAAGGACGTCCTAGAACGCGTCTAAGATGCCCCCTAGGACGCATACCCGTTGTAGGCCATTTTCAAGTGTAAATCAAGGACGACAGAAGACATGTAAAACATCCCGAAGGACGCCCAGACATCATATATGACGTCTAAGACGCCCACTATGACGCTGGCGCGGAAAACAGCTTCGAAAATCAGTTTTTCAACACCTATTTAAAGGATATTTAACCCTAATCGACTTTGGACATCTCCCCTGCAATTTTGCCCAGTTTTGGAGGGTTCCAAACACATCCAAACCTTCTCCAAACATGTTTTTTATCACTCCAATCCGGTTTCAAGACGAGAAATCATCAAGTTCATAATGATTCAACATTAGAAGATTGTTCAACCAAGGATATTAGAAATCATCAAGTTCATAATGATTCAACATTAGAAGATTGTTCATCATCACCACTACAATTTCAGAATTTCCTTACTTGTCCCTCAAGTTTTTATTGCTTCAAGCTTTGATAATCATTAGGTTATAATTGTTTCATGATTTCAAGTTTGTTATTGAATTTTATTATGCATTTTATTTATTTCATCCAAGTTATTTGTTTTATGAACTCAATGGAAGGCTAAACCATTAGGGTTACTTCCGGGGATGTTTAAGACTTTTGGATGAACACACTTGATTATTACTTGATTCTAGTTAATTTCAATTGTTTCTTTTATGCTTCATGTGATGATCTTTGGTAATGATAATTGAAATTGGGTTGTCGAATGAGAGAAAAAAATGAGAAAATAAAAGGAGGAACAAGTGAAGAAGATGACTGAGTGGGTATATAAGAAGTTTGTAGGATTGAGGGTTTCATTGGGGAGGTAGTGGGATCCTATTGGAAAATATAACGATTGTGAGTTTAAGGAATACTAATTAATTTATAAAAAATATAAAATGTATGAAAGAATAGTCATTTTATAGGGATTTAACATAGTAAAAATAATGATGTCAAAGACAGGAGCCAAAATCACAACGAAATTCCACCGTAAGGATGTTTTTTTTCTTTTACAAAAGAATTGCATTTATACCAAATCAAATAAAATAATGTATCCCATGAATCATTTTTGTAGTTTACTCTACAAATGGTGTAATAGGATGGAAATAATTTAGTTTTTACATTATAATTACACCAAAATTTTCAATTTGGTGATGATAAGCTTAATAGGTTTACGAAATTGGGACCGATCGAAATCGAGACTTCTCGGTTAAATTCAAAACTAGTTGGACAACATCAAGACTATTAGCAAAAATCGGGTCCAAGTCTAAATGGATGGGCACCTGAGTAGAAGATAAGAAAATTGATGAGTGTTGATGACTAATAGGGTTCCGATTAGGTGGCAACTAGGGTTGTAGTGATGCAATGGTTAAGGTTTCAGGCAGGCGGGAACATGGACGACATCTGAAGGATTGAATGTAGTAGTTTGTAGGTGCTCCGACGATTGTAGGTCAAAGCCAACTGAAGTGATGGCAGATTTCCGATGAAGGGATCACTAGGGTATGATACCATGTGATCAACTAAATACATTTTCTAAATTACAAAGTCCTTTTATTTATGACACGTTAACCAACCACCTAAGTGATCCAATGGTTGATAAAGTGATGGATAAACTCTCCATATAGGTGGACAGAAGATAAAATCATACTTAATCTTACAATTCAGGGTGCCCATGGGGGGGTTACAACATCGTTCGAAATCGCCAATTAGTTCAATCTCCAAAATCGAGTCCTACTCCTCGAGAACCTTGAAACTAGAGACATTTTAGTGGTACAACATATTTTATTTGTGATATTTAATTTTGGGATTATATTTTATATCAATGGAAACATATTTTCTTTAAAAAAGGCACTACACAGCAACTGCCTCATAATGCATAAAGATATGTTAATAAAGAATAACCATGTATCATCGTTGTTCCATCGAGATTATTTAAACTTCTTGTACAAGGTTTAACCGTTTAAAGGCCTAAGTATTATTTTGTGATTTTTTTAACAAAAAAACCTTTTATGTGAGCTGAAGAGTCGGGACATTGTTGCTAAACAATAACCAAGTCTTATTGTTTCTTTAAAATATGTCTATCAAACGTTTTAAGGGTTAAATCATTTAAGTATTAGTTTTGTTCATTTGTTCTTAAAATATTTAAATATAACAAAAAAATCGGATTTTACAACGATCACTTTCTTGTTTATTTGTCTAATATATATTCTTTTTTACTTTAAACAATTAAAAAAATCGTAGTCGTTTGCTTATTCAAATGTAGGCTTGGCAATGGAGCGGATCGGCCTTGATCCAAACCCATTAAGCAATTTTCAAATGATGATACAAACCCAACCCATAACCAGCAAGGTTTTGAATGATTAAACTCATACGCCTATCCATCGAATCAACGGATTTCAACCCTTTTACCCCGACCCATTTACAATATTAAGTTTAGACTATAATTATTCATTAAAACACATATAACATGATCACTAAAACCAAACAATATTCATTCCAAAACAAACATCAATTATAGCTATATAAATAAATTTTCCAATGTATTATGATTGTGGTATGTCGATCACTTGATTGCAACCTTTTCTTCTTCTTCTTCTTCTTCTTCTTCTTCTTCTTCTTAAATCTTGACTGAAGCCCTTTTCTTCTTGTTCTTGAGTCTTGATTGTGAAATATCGATTTCATAGTCAATTTCAAAATATTATAGAGTCGATTATATTGGAGTCGACTGCAACCGGCCGTTTGGATTAGGAATTGAACTGGGAAGTTGAAGTAGAACGTTTAACAGTCTAACTCCTCGACTCCTGTATGCGAAGATTGATAAATGTATTATTACTTATAAATAATTAATTTGTATTTCAAAATTTTAGTCGGGGCAGGTCATAAATAAATCGGATCGATAGTGATCCATACCCGACCCTTTTAATAAAAAGTTTAACGGGTACATATCGTTAACGGGTAAACGAATCATAAAATATGATCCAAACCCATTAATTTTGCACTGGTTTGGAGCGGATCAGGGTCAAAAACCGTTCCATTGCCAGGTCTATTCAAATGGTTAAAATGGTGATTGCAACTTAGAGTCGTAACAAACACTTTATATACTATCTAAATTATATCACCCATTAACATAACCATAAGGCAATTCTTACAAAAGTGAGAATTAAACCCCAATAAATGTCACACCCCCGAACCAAGGATGGCGGAAACGTCCGGGGGGTGGCGGACTTCATGTATAGTATCATAACAACGAGTATAGTAGTGACCAAAGCAAATACAACCATCATAAATATAATTGAAAAAGTTACACCATAGTATGAGTTTACATGTTTCAAAATCAATTACACTATGATGACAAAATGAAATGTTTTACGCCTTAGCGTCCCATCCTCAAAAGCTGCGGGTTACATGTTTTACTGATTTCCTGAGAATACAAGTAGTTTCGAAAAAGTGTCAACAATTAAGTTGGTGAGTTCATAAGCTTTTGGATGTAGAGTTTGAAAACCTTTGTTTGTAAATGTAACGTATACTCAAGAAAAATCCAATATTTTCCTTATAAAATGTTATGTAGTCTTAAATCCCAATACTGAATGTATGTGTGTGTTTCGTACTTGTAACGTGTTTGTAAATGTAATGTATACTCAAGAAAAATCCAATATTTTCCTTATAAAATGTTATGTAGTCTTAAATCCCAAGACCGAATGTATGTGTGTGTTTCGTACTTGTAACGTGTTTGTAAATGTAATGTATACTCAAGAAAAATCCAATATTTTCCTTATAAAATGTTATGTTGTCTTAAATCCCAAGACCGAATGTATGTGTGTGTTTCGTACTTGTAACGATGTATGCAATTTTAAATAGATAAACCCCCTTTTTTGAAGTAGAACTTCCCGTAAACTTGAAATGTCGTTAACTCCCTATGTGAGTCGCTATAACCATACTATAACTAGATGAACCTGCTACAACGTTTTTCAGACGTCAGAATGTTATGACATGTGTCACCCGTAGACCTGCAGGTCCCACTGTACCTAGCAACAACGTGTGGGGTGTCAATCTCAATATAGATCTATATACAATTATCACGCTCTCCCTACAAGAGACTTTGGTTATAACTTACAGGAATTTTAACCCGTACTCTAAGAGTACAATGAGGAATTGTCTCACAATTTACGTTAACGAGTTTACGTGTGGTTTGAATGTAAAACCTTTTCTGTGGTGGAAGTAAATCCCCTTTTATGTAGTATGTTTGTAATGTAAAATCCATAAACTATACCTATTATAATTTATTGTACGTGTTTGAAGTGAATGAAAACACTTATCATGAATGACTAATTTCTGTTTATGATGTTAAAATAACAAGAAATACATTCAAAATTTAGAAACTTATTGTTATATACTTTGCTCAACATGTTACAAAGTGTTGTTAATATTATAAGCTGTTTAACTAGTTTTTAACTTTTCTGCACTGTTTTAGAAAAATCACAGAAAAATCATACGAAGTCGAAAACTGAATCCATAAACTCTGAGAGTTTAGAAAATGTGTCTAGTTTGTTCATAATTTTTATTATGATTTTTAGAATTCTCTAACTTGTGTGAAAATGTTCAACTTCACAGACTGGTCCGAAGTTGTTTCTGAAATGATAAGCAGTTTTGTAAAAATCGCCATAAATTGTAGAAAAATCGTATGAACATGTGCAAGTAGTCATTAAAAAGGTATAAACCTGAACTATTTGCACCTTGTACAGTTTTGAAAACTAAAAAGTTTAAGATGTTCAAAACAGTCCGTGAATGGAACTAAACTTTCCTGATGAAAGCTGATGTTTGAGTTTAGTTAAGTTTTTGGTGTATTAACTTGTATTCCCCCCCCCCCCCCTAAAACTTGAAGAAAACATGAAAATGTAGGGGTATGAAATCACATTGAGTGATTCCCTGAGATGGATGTTGGAGGAAAGAGGTTTCCAAGTCAAGAACACTTGGAAAATGCTTGAAGATGTGAAGTTCCTAAGAACAAATATGTCGATATTTGTATAAGGAATCCATGATTTGAGTGGAGGAGTGTAGAATATTCAAAAGTATGATGAAGATACTTACCAAAAGTAGATGAGAAGCTCAAGATCAGCCCTTGAATCTCGAGTTCTTAGAGAGAGGAAATGAGAGAGAATTAAATTTGCTTTTGGTGAAGAGTGAAACCTTGGAAAGGAAGATAAATGTTTCAAGGTTTTGATTAAAAGGAAACTTGTTGGGGAAGGGTGAGAGGTACAATGAGTTGACTAGGGCTGATGTGAACAGTGACATAAAGCATGAATAGTGACCTAAAGTGTCATAAAGTTGTCATGCTTTATGAGAAAAGTCAAAGAGTACCTCCTTGTACTTTGAACTTATCCTAAATAATAGTAGGAATTATATCTTAGAAATCTCCAAGATATGGGTAAATTATGATTTTAGAGGGTTGAAAATAATAAAGTATAGATTTATATGGAAATCCCACGTTAAAATCATGAGAAACGGGCTTAAAACGTGAAAGCGGTCGAAAACCGGAAGTGAGGAGCGAACCTGCGAGGGTTCGGTTCATGTTGCTGAGAACTTGACGTGAGGCATGTCATGAACTCGACGAGTCATGGCACGCGTCGTGTTCTAAAAGGCGTGTCATGGCACGCGTCAAGACATGTCATGACGTGAGGCGTGTGTAAGAACTTGAAATTTAGATAAAGTTGACTTTTAGTTAAATATTGACCAAAATGGCAAAATGGTTCAATATGAGAAAAAGATGAGAATATGAAGTTGTAACATCATATAAATGGCCAAGACAAGTTTAAGTCACTTAGAAGAGGTTACATGAGTAAGTTCAAGAAAAAGAATGCATGAGAAGATGGATAGAGCTGAGAAGAGAAGTGATTGACCGAATGTCATTTCACGCTAGTTTCTTAGGTCTCGCTTACATATAATCAAGATTAGGACAAAACATATAACAATAAAAATGTTTTAACTATTTTATCGATTGCTACTTAGTTTATATTTGACATACTACTTATGACATGTCAAACATAACATTGATAAAAGTATGTTGACACATTTTGTCTTTTGCCATGATATTAAAACCACATAACCACAACAAATTTTTTTTAATAAGTCAGATATAATGATTTAAACGTTAAAATTGTATAAATATGTGTCATTTATACTTGTTTATTTTAGATTTTAGATGTAATTTAGTTGGATTAATAAAATCAAATTGTTAGTTTGCAACAAAAAAAGTAAGGAAAATTAAGATTGCTTGCTGGCTATGGGGTTCGAACCCATGCGCACTTATGTGCAGAAGATCTTAAGTCTTCCCCCTTAACCACTCGGGCAAACCAGCTATTGATGTGGGTATATTCGAAATTAATTTATTTAAATTATAACTTGATACCTATTATAAGTAGCTGACTTTTCATAAAATTTTCCTTCTCCCCCAAATTTCCATCGTTGTGGAACAAGTAATTAAGCGAACCTTAATGCTTTCCACATAAACCCTAACCCTAATTGACACACCTCCAAATAATCAACTCGTATTCAAAGCAACCGAAGAATGGCGGAGCACTTGGCGTCAATTTTCGGTACAGAAAAGGACAGAGTGAATTGTCCGTTCTACTTCAAGATCGGAGCTTGTCGGCATGGCGACAGATGTTCGAGGCTTCACACCAAACCCAGCATCAGCCCCACTCTATTGCTTTCCAACATGTACCAGCGTCCTGATTCCATCACTCCAGGTGTTGATCCGCAGGGTCAACCCCTTGATCCTCGCAAAATCCAAGATCACTTCGAGGTTTTTAACCCTAATTTTTATGAATTGTGTCACTAATGTCGGATTTGTTATGTGTTTGTATCATGGATTTCGTGCGTTAGATATTAATTTTTGTTTTAGCTGTCATCTGGCTTGGTTTTGTGAGTTGCTTAGATGAATGGACACAATTAGATGAAAGATACGCACTTTCTTTTGTATGAATAAGGAATACCCGTGGATCTCTCCTAATTTACGATTTTATTATACTTTTATACATTCTATGCTGTTTTACCTTGATGTTAATTTGGTGATAGGTTTATTTGTATCTTTATGACTTGTGAGCTAATTCTAGATGTAAATGGGGCTATTATTCTTAGGAGTGTTTTGTGTGCAGAATGCTACTGGAAGGAATGAAATCTTAATGGGAAGTTGAAGAAATTGTAATCCTTCACATGTTTGGTTGATGGAATGGAATTCAATAATAGAAGTTGAATAATTATAAATTTTTCACTTATAGTAAATATTTTATGTATCTACATCTCATTAATATAATGATGGTATTATGGTCTTTCAATAAAGAAGAGAGAAATGTAATTGAATTCTTGCCTATGCATTTGCCAACTAGTGGATAAACATATTATACTTTCTACCACAGATTTCATACTCGATTTGTCTTCTTTTTTAAGGTTTTAAATATACTTTACAACTACTGTGCAAATGCAGGATTTTTATGAAGATTTGTTTGAAGAGCTGAGTAAGTATGGGGAGATTGAAAGCCTAAACATATGTGACAACTTGGCTGACCACATGGTATAATATTAACTTACTTGAAATTGATCAATTTCATTATGCTATTTTAAATTCTTGTTAAATCAAGTCTTGTTATTTATCAACAGGTGGGGAATGTTTATGTCCAGTTTAGGGAAGAAGAGCATGCTGCAAATGCTCTTCAAAATCTCACTGGGAGGTTTTATGCAGGTATACACCTTTTTCTTATTTAAATTTACAATTATAGTTATATGTTTTGTGTTTCTTCTAGAACATTTTAATCAATATAGTCACACATCAAGATTTACTCTAACATAAGATATATTAGAACTTAAAATCCAATTTGTGAATGGTTAATTAATCAAATTAAATAATAGTTGTCTTAACATAAAAATAATTTATATTTTTCAGGGCGTCCGATCATTGTGGACTTTTCTCCAGTGACAGATTTTCGTGAAGCTACATGTAGACAGTATGAAGAAAATGTATGCAATCGAGGTGGTTATTGCAACTTCATGCATTTAAAAAAGATTAGTAGGTCAGTTTTTTGTTATTTTCTATTCTACTTCTAAGTTTTTACTATTTATTGGAATGACAAATCAATCGAATAGATAAGATAATGGAATCAGTCATTACATTCTATTATGGAATTAACCATTCCATTCCTTCTTTGATTCTCTCAGAGAGTTAAGGAGACAATTATTTGGAAGAAGTCGAAGAAGAAGAAGCAGAAGCCGAAGCCGAAGCCACAGTCCCCATCGCCACCGTGGCTATGACGAGCGCGGTGGCCGGAGTTCCGGAAGAAGGGCGGCCAGCGGTGATTACCACGACCGCAGCAGCCGCCGCCACCACAGCCGGAGCCCCGGTCGACGCGGTCGTAGCAGAAGCCCTGGCGGCAAAAGGAACCGGAGTCCGGTCAGGGAAGGCAGTGCGGAACGAAGGGCAAAGATTGAACAATGGAATAGGGAAAGAGAACAAGCCGACTCCCGCCCTAAAACCACCAATGATAACAACAACAATAATAATAATAATAGTAATGAACAAAATGGAGATGAGTATTATGATCCACGTCAGCAGCCACATCAGCAATATGATGACTAGATCGGTTTGTTCCTTCATTCTCTTGTTTTCTTTTTCGTATATAAATCATGCATCATGGTTGAAATTGCAACATAACTAAAAAGAAAAAGAAAAAAATAAGGTTAAATTGTAAATGCAAGAAATGAGTCAAATGACAATGATTTGTTTATTGAAAGTAGATTGCTATTTCTTGCATTTAGCTTTAAAAAAGATACAGCTTACAACCCACTTTCCACTGTGCAGGAGTACAGGGTACAGGTTCACCAGGACTCCTGAAACATGTGATTGTTTGCATTTCAAGTTCTTGAAAAAAAATGTTTACATTTTTTTTTTCTGGAGATAGTTTTTAGGGTTAAATGCATGGAAAAAAGTACAACAATCAACAATTCATTTCTTTATTATATCAAAAATCTTGAAAAATCTACACAATTATAGCAGTGTAATCCAAATACAAAGCAATATATATATTTTTCAATGTATAAGGTCATCATTTGTAAAACAATTTGAAAGTATAATGCTGTAATTAGAAATATTTTTTTTTCAAGTACAATGCCTTATTAAGAAAACATTTAAAGGAAAATATAGTAATAAACTAATTGAAACAAAATGAAAGTAGGATGTGGTATACGTCATATATGCATTAGATATGCAATAAAAATGATAGTAAACTGGTCAAGGTCAAGTAAAGAAAATCAGGATGGTCAATGCTGGGATATGAGTCTTTAGGTCATTTTCTTTATTTCTTTGTTAGGTCGGTTTAGTAGAAGTATGAGTAGGAGTCTGGGGTTTGTTAGTAAGCATTGATGATTTCAGTTGAATTGTTTGTTTCTGGGAGAGACTCGGCTTCTCAAAAGCCAATAACCTTTTGTATTTTTTTGATTTTAGTTTGTAATTTTGCAATGAAACCCTAGTCTACATCAAATACTTGATGCAGAGTAGGGTTTAAATGCATAACTATAGACTAAAATTAAAGAAAACAAAGGGTCCTGACTTTCAAGAAGCCAAGTCTCTCCTAGAAACAAACATTTCAACTGAATTGATCTGCTTACTAACAAACCTCAAACTTTTACTTATACTTCTATTTAACCGACCATATGAAGAAATAAGGAAAATGACCTAAAGACCCTTATCCCAACATTGACCAATTTGACTTGCTTTACTTGACCTTGGCCAGTTTACTATCCCTTTTATTGCATATCTAATCCATATATGAGGTATACCAGTGTTATAATAAACATATAAATGAAAGCATGTTGTTATTTTCTTACATTTAGCCTTAGTTTCTATGATATCAATAGGCCTTTTGGTTATGTTTTGAAGAGAAATTAGCCTATTATGGGTCTTTGCAAGTAAATTATGTTGCTATTTCTTTCATTAGGATAGTAGGGATGAATTTGTCTAATGATGTGTAGATTTTGTTTTATTAAAATATGTATTTGAATTTTGTATTGCAATATAAATATTACGAATAAAGAAATGTGATCTTACATAATATTTTAGTTTTGCAGGTTCAGGTATCCCTGCATCAAGGATCATGCCTTATTTATTGGAGCTTACGATTATTTTTGTATACAGGTTGTTTGACTGTGCTAATCTTGGAAGGAACAAGTTGAAGATGACGTGGCATCCTATTTATTATTTCTTGCAGTGTTTGTGTTTTAGTTTCTTCATGACAGATGGTGTTTGCGGTTTGTATCAACAACTTTTTCTGTGCACTTTCTTGTATGGAAGTTGAAAGATTTAGCATTGATATGATTTTTATAAATGAGTTTTTTCAATAAGTTTTTTCTTTTCGTGCCATGTCATTATTTCACAAAAATTGTTTGGTAGACTAAGGATAAAATATTAATCGAAATTTGAAAAAAAAATTGTTCTGAAAAGACTTTCACAATATCGTGTTGATATCATGCCTTTTTGCTTTTGACTAAGAGTTGATGCTTGTCATGCTTTGTTTCATATTCTTGCATGTTTATTTATTGACATTAATCATAGTATTAGTAGTCTAGTTTTCATTCTTGCATGTTTATTGACAAAAAGCTTTATATTTTAATTTTTTCGTATTAAAATAATAGACCCACAACTAAAAAAACTTCACACTTCTCGTAAATATTTTTGAAACCACAAATGTTTAGTAACTACTATGTTAGTGCAAAATCTCCGATAATAAACGGTAAAAAGATGCAACGGAAACATAACCCAAATTCATAGATTGCAAAATCTTGAAACTATAGTGGGAAAAAGTTAGGTTATATGGAAAGTTGAGGGACTAAAATGCAATAAATCCTAAATACTAATATCATCCAATAAATTATTCTCGTTACTCTTTATTAAAAAAATATATGCTAAAAGGGTAACGTCACCACCTAACGGCGACGTGACACGCTTGACACTTGTACACCGACAGCTCAGCTAAACTGGATTGTAGTTGACTCACGTGTTTCTTTCCAAGTTTACGAATTACAAAGCCGCCTTGATTTCATATGTCTATTCAAAGTTAGTTATACCCCTATTCTTTTAAAGAATTTACTCCTAGTGCCACCAGGCTGTTATTCATCGATAATGATGATAACGGGACGTATGACAATACTTTTTTTTTTGTTTTTTTGTTTTTTTGGGTTTTTTTTTTGTATTGTTCTGAACAGTATTATTGGGACCGGAGAGAGCTAATCGACAATAACACCTACACACAAAGGGCAAAATCTTCGTTTCGCATTTCTTATTTCTCATTTCTTTTTCCCTAATAGTTTTGAGGAATAAAATGTTGAAAAAGTTATAACCTTACTAACGAGTAACTAAAAACATCAATCATCAACATCAATAGTCAATCAAAAAAAAAAGGAAAAAAAAACATGTTAACTTTATGGGTACAAGTTGTATAAAATGTCTCATAATATATACAATAAGGGTATAAACATAAATTTTTATATGCTATATAACAAAATCCACTAAAAAAGAAGATAACAATGGAGGTAAACCTTCTCGATAAATGACAGTTTCCATCTCTCCCATACAAATTTCACAAAAAAAAATTGTTGTGATTAGTTATCTCTTGTTCTAACCTGAATATCCAAACAAATGCAGACCTCATAAGGACTAAAAAATAACTTATATTAAAGCTAAAATGAATTTTATAATATCACTATAAGATGTATTATATATAACATATATAGATATGTGTGTGTTTTCACATATTAAAATCATTCGTTTTATCTCATCTGCCAAAAGTGAAACACTACTGACCAATATTTTTATTATATATGTAGTTTGCACAAAGTTTGAGTAGTTAAATGTAGGGGTGTCAATTCATGACACGGCACGATAAAAATAGACGACACGAAACAAAATTGTGTCAGGAGCCTCCTCCTGGTCTTTCATGCATAATGCCTAGGGCTAACCCCCGGGTCTTCCTACCATACATAACTAAATGGGCCGACATTGTGGCCGTAGACCCATACAAACAGTGAGGAGACTCACCTCGTACTGCTGACGCTGCTGATAACCCTCTGGCTGCTATCCAACAACTCTCCGAATTGCTGCTCCTCTAGCTCCCCGAGCTACTGATACCAATAATAGAAACACTTAGCCTAACTGTCCTCAAGAAGTCAACTAAGTCAACTCTGGTCAAAGTCCCTCTCAAGGTCAAGGTCCTGGTCAAAGTCAACCTTCCAGTTGACTCGACTCGTCGAGTTGTTTTGCCAACTCACCGAGTCCATGCTCTTCAAATCCCAAAACAACCCCGACTCCACTCGTCGAGTCTAGCGAGAACTCGACGAGTTCTCCTTTATCTAACACTTCGGGACTATCTT
Organism: Lactuca virosa; assembly: GCF_052849685.1. NCBI lineage: Eukaryota > Viridiplantae > Streptophyta > Magnoliopsida > Asterales > Asteraceae > Lactuca > Lactuca virosa. The sequence goes on along the minus strand of NC_136427.1, from coordinate 63,327,371 downwards.
CAACCGACTCGCCGAGTTCATCCTTGAACTCGTCGAGTTCATCATCATTGTATGAAAATCTAGGCCATGACTCGCCGAGTTGTATGAACAACTCGTCGAGTTCATCTTCATAACTAAGAAGATTGTCTTGGACTCGCCGAGTTCCTCTTCGAACTCGTCGAGTACTATGATCTTCATGTCCATTACGAACCCAGTCTGGCTGAATCCTTCACTACTCCCCCCACTGATCCGAATCATAACAGAAGGGTTTGGGTTTACGACCCGAATCGCCGAGTCCATGAACAGACTCGTCGAGTCCACCTTGTGACATCTCTATTCTGTCGATTACAGTCCATTCCAACACTTCCAACTCATATATCTGGACTCCTAATGCTAGCATTGCACATAAAGTTGCTAACTTTACGTGCATGCAAGGTGCTATGAGGCTAGAACACTCAATCCAAGCTACAATGAAGGCCTAGGTCATGAAATGGGACCTTAGATGGATAAAGCCGACAACTTTGAGCTTCTAAAGCTCAAGAGTGTCCAGATCTGTTGTCCAATCCAACCTCAAAGGCTTAATACTCGGATTCTACTTGGAAATGATCCAATTGTGACAAAAAGGCAAGCTAGAAAGGGGATCCATCAATTGAAAGCTCAAGGTTCAGACTTTTTACCTCCTAACAGTTTCCAAGTCGATATGGAGGCTGGATCTACTCTTCCTTCCTTGCTCCTTTCCCTCCAAGCTTCCAAGATGTACTCTAAAGGCCCTTAATCTTCTCAAAAGCTCAAACAATGGAGTTGGGTGGCTAGGGTTTTGGGTTCTGGACGAGAGAGGCTGTAAATGAACCCTAGGGAAGAGAATAAGATGCTTAAATAGGGTACCAAGTCCCGGAATTAGGGTTTCCAAACCCAGACCAGACTCGCCGAGTCCACTTGCCGACTCGCCGAGCCGGTCACTTAATCTTTGACACGGAACCCGCTCCGACTTGTCGAGTTCTTCCTTGGACTCGACGAGTTGACCCCCTTTTGACTTAGGGTTTTCCTTCCTTTCTCGGCCTTTCTGATACTGGGTGTTACAGACCAGTTTGCCTGAAGCGACGAGCTCCCGAACAAAATGATTGGAACATCCCAAAAATCATGACCAAAAATTTCTTCTTAAGACATTACTAAATTATAGTATCAAACCATTTCAAACATACTAGAAGGGTTATATAACAAATCAGAGTATCTTTTCAAAAACACTTGTTAATTTTATCAGAGTAAACATCCCAAGCTAAAACTTCTTGGTGTGTGCAATGCGATCATCCCGAGCTCTTCCCTCCGACACCGGAAGTACCGGAAACCAAAACTGAAAACCGTAAGCACGAAGCTTAGTGAGTTCCCCAACCTACCACATACCACATACATATCCACATATTGGGCCCCCGCCCACTGCATCAGGCCCCGCCTGGCATCGAGCCCCGCTCGGTATACATATCTGTTCTCTTAGGCCCCGCCTGTCTCCGGGCCTCGCCCGCTAAACATATACAATCATATAACATAACACATATCATAAAGCTAAACATACTATACTGTACTACTGATCTAAGGCCTCGCCTGTCTTGGGCCCCGCCCCTGTCCTGCTACTGGTGAGTCATGGAACCCCGTCCACGCTCCTGCTGATAGTGAGATACGGGCCCCCGCCCACACTCACCTCCCTACTAACTCGGGTCTCGCCCCTGCTCTGCTAATAATGAGATACGGAACCCCGTCCGTACTCGGCTAGTGATGAGATACGGGTCCTCGCCCGACTCACCTCCCTACCAGGCACATACAAGTATCACAAAGACACCAGTATAACTACACATACGCTACTGCCTCGGGTACCACCCGACATCGGACCGAAATCCGGAACATACAAGCTGCATCGGGCTAACCCCGGTAACGGATCTAAATCCGAACAAATCACAATAAGTGCCTAGGGCTAACCCCCGGGTCTTCCTACTACACATAACCATAAGCATAAACATAATGAGCCGGCATTGTGGTCGTAGACCCATGCACATAGTGAGGAGACTCACCTCGCACTGCTGAAGCTCTTGCTGCTACACTTCTGGCTGCTTGACTGACAACTCCCCGAACCGCTGCTCCTCTAGCTCCCCGAGCTACTGATATCAAAATAACACTTAGTCCCAAACTGACCTCCAGAAGTCAACTAAGTCAACTCTGGTCAAAGTCCCTCTCAAGGTCAAAGTCAACCTTCCAGTTGACTCGACTCGTCGAGTTGTTCTACCAACTCGCCGAGTCCTTGCTCCTCAAATCCCAAAACAACCCTAACTCCACTCGTCGAGTCTAGCGAGAACTCGGCGAGTTCTTCTTCATCTAACACTTCGGGACTATCTTCAACCGACTCGTCGAGTTCATCCTTGAACTCGTCGCATCCATTGTCATCGTATGAATATCTAGGCCATGACTCGCCGAGTTGTATGAACAACTCGTCGAGTTCATCTTCATAACTAAGAAGATTGTCTTGGACTCGCCGAGTTCCCCTTCGAACTCGTCGAGTAATATGATCTTCATGTCCATTACAGACCCAGCCTAGTTGAATCCTTTACTAACTCCACCCACTAATCCGAATCATAAACAGAAGGGTTTGGGTTTGCAACCCGACTCGCCGAGTCCATGAGCTGACTCGCCGAGTCCACCTTGTGACATCCCTATTCTGTCGATTACAGTCCATTCCAACACCTTCAACCCATAGATCTGGACTTCTAATGCTAGCATTACACGTAAAGTTGCTAACTTTACGTGCATGCAAGGTGCTATGAAGCTAAAACTCTTAATCTAAACTAAAAGGAAGGTCTAGGACATGAAATGAAGCGATGGCTGGGTAAAGCTGCCCCCTCAGAGCTTCTAAAGCTCAGAAATGCTTAGATCTTAAGTCCTTTTCGTCCTCAATGGCTCAATGTTCAGATTGACCTTGGAAATGGTCCAAATGTGACAAAATCTATGCTAGAAAGGGAATCTAGATGACTAACAGTCAAGGTATAAGCTTTATACATTCAAATGATCTGAAGTGCCACACCAACTCTGGATCTATAGCTCCTTCTTGCACCACTAAGAGTCTCCTTCCTTCTCCAAGCTTCAAATCACTCACAAAGGCAAGAAACTAGCTCAATAATCCACAAGGTTGATTAGGGTTTCGAGAGTAGGTGAGGGAAGTGATGGAGGCTGGGGTGGAGGCCTGAAATGTTGCTTAAATAGGGTACCAAGTCCCGAAATTAGGGTTTCCAAACCCAGACCAGACTCGCCGAGTCAGTCTCCCCGACTCGTCGAGTCGGTCACTTAATCCGCGACACGAGACACGCTCCGACTCGTCGAGTTCTTCCTTAGACTCGACGAGTTGACCCCTTTGACTTAGGGTTTTTCTTTCCTTTCTGGGTCTTCTGGATTTCGGGTGTTACAATGATAGTCAAGATCAATATGCTTAGCACGCTTATGAGCCATCGGGTTCTGGGTGAGAAATAATGCACTTTGATTGTCACAGAGAAGCGTGGGGCGATCGGTGGGCAAAGCATGCAACTCTTGCAACAGATGAGTGATCCAGATGATCTCTACAACCGTATTAGCCATGGCAAGATATTCAGACTCACAGCTGGAGCGAGAGATAGTAGGCTGCTTCTTCGCACTCCAGGAGACAAGATTACCCCCTAGGAATATCGAGTACCCATAGGTGGAGCGGTGAGTCTCAAGGCAGCGAGCCCAATCAGCATCATAGTAGCCAACAAGCTTGACAGCCGGAGGCCGTGAGAAAGTGAGACCGAATGAGAGGGTGCCCTTGACATAGCGAATAATTCGTTTAACAGCTTGAAAATGAGAAATCGTCGGTGCAACAAGAAACTGGCTAACTTGATTAACAGCGTAAGAGATATCCGGTCTCCTAATCGTCAAATATTGTAGTGCACCAACCAAGGACCGATAGAGACTCGGATCCTCATGAAGAGGACCACCACTAACAAGAGAGGTGTTGGCAGCAAGAGGGGTCGACATAGGCTTAGCATCGAGAAGACCGGTGCGTGAGACGATATCGTGAGCATACTTTGCTTGAGTGAGAAACAAGCCAGTGGAATGATGAGTAGCCTCAAGTCCAAGAAAATAGTTCAACCGCCCAAGATCCTTAATTCGAAATTCGGCATGAAGCCGAGCAATGAAGGACAACACAACAGCATCATCTGAGCCAGTGATAATCAAATCATCAACATACACTAACAAATACAAAATACACGAGTCCCGGCGAAACATAAAAAGAGAGGGATCCGCACGACTGCTGGAAAAACCTTGTTGCACCAAAAATGAACTGAGCCGATGAAACCACGCACGGGGAGCCTGCTTAAGTCCATAAATAGCTTTATTTAGCTTGCAAACATAATCAGGATAACAAGCATCCGCAAACCCAGGGGGTTGATTCATAAAAACAGTGTCACCCAAATGTCCGTGTAGAAAGGCGTTATTGACGTCAAGTTGACGCAACTGCCACCCATTTACAATCGCAAGGGTGAGAACAATACGAACGGTGGCCGCCTTGACAACGGGACTGAAGGTGTGAGAAAAATCAAGTCCCGGAACCTGACTAAATCCTTGAGCAACAAGCCGAGCCTTGTGACGTTCCACAGTCCCATCAGCCTGATATTTGGTACGAAACAACCACCTACAACCCACAATATTGGCATGGGGGGGACGAGGAACGAGAGTCCACGTCTAATTATGATGAAGAGCCGCCATCTCAGAACACATTGCTTCACGCCATGTAGGGTCACGCAAGGCAGTGGCATAGGATGACGGAATATCTGCAAAAAAAACTTGCGAAAACAAGCCATGAGAAGTTAGATGTGCCAAGTCAGAATGGTAATGTGGCTTAAAAATCCCGGATTTGGCACGAGTGGTCATCGGATGCGAAGGAGGAGGTGGATGGGAGGCCGGAGGCGGATCAGGCTCGGAGTCAGACCCGGAGGTGGCAACCGAAGCTGAATCAGTGGACGGTTCGGAGTCAGACCCGGAAGGCGACCCGGTCTCGGGTCCCGGCGAGGCAGCGGTAGGGAATTCAGAAGCAGGAGTCAGGATCGAGGGATTCGGCGGATCTGGTTCAACACACATAGTGCAAGGAGTATGGGCGGCGGGTCCTGATGGAGCACTTGGAGAGACCGGGACAGCGTTGTCATGGACAGGACCGGCAGGGAGCTGATCACCAAGGAATGTGTGCAAGGTTAAAGACCCAATAGGAGCATTTGTATGGGTGTCGTTTCGACCCAATAGGAGCATTTGTATGGGTGTCACGAAACGGGAAGCACTCTTCATCAAACCGGGCATGGCGAGTAACAAAAATCCGTGTCGAAATCGGATCGAGACACAAGTAACCTTTATATTGAGTGTGACAACCCACAAAAACACAAGGTATGCTCCGCGGAGAAAGCTTATGATCCGCATAGTCACGTAAATATGGATAGACCCGACACCCAAAAATGCGAAAATTCTCATAAGATGGCACCCGTCCGAACAAAACCTCAAAAGGTGATTTCATGTATAACACCTTCGTGGGGGAGACGATTAATAACATGCACGGCGGAGCTGAAAGCATGAGTCCAATAAGAAACTGGAAGGTGAGTGTGAAACATCATAGCGAGGCCCGTCTCCACAATGTGACGATGTTTGCGTTCAACCCGCCCATTTTGTTGGGGGGTATACAGGCATGAGATGCGATGAAATATGCCATGTTTATGTAATAGTGCCGTTACTTTATTATTAAGAAATTCCGTACCCCCGTCACTTTGAAAAATTTTAATTTTGGTAGAAAATTGAGTCTCTACAAAGGTGATAAAAACCTCAAAAATGCTAAAAAAATCCGATTTAGACTTGAGCGGGTAAAGCCATGTGAAGTGGGAGAAATCGTCCACAAAGGTTACATAATATCGGTAGGATGCAACCGAATCAACCGGGGAAGGACCCCAAAGATCACAATGGATCAAATCTAGAACATGAGCGGATCGTTGGTCATTAATTTCAAAAGGCAACCGATGAGACTTAGCAAGTTGGCAAGGAGAACACGTAACCGGTTTAGGTAAAATAGAAGAAACCATTACATGACCAGGTTTATTTAATATTGAAATAACATCAAAAGACACATGCCCTAAACGTGAGTGTCATAATTCAAAAGATGCCGTGGGTCGCTTCTTAGCATAAGACGAACAAGCCACCGGTTTATTGGGAAGAACATAAAGCCCCCGATCATATTTTCCTTGGACCAGAACTTGTTTCGTTTCCCGATCCTTAATGTAAAAGAAATAGTTGGAGAAAAGCACATCCACGTTATTATCATGTGTTAACTTGCTAATAGACAATAAATTTTTAGTAAGACGAGGGACCACCAAAACATCCCGCAATCGAAGACCATTGGGAAGAGAGGAAGTCCCTATAGAAGTAATGGGGAGAGTATTACCGTTACCAAATTGAACCGAGCCATCACCAACAAAAGGTTCGGGTTGAGTAACGGAGCCCGAAGAAGAAACCATGTGGTCTGAGGCACAGGAATCAATATACCAATCCGGGTCGGGTGGAGTCACACGACAATTTGCAAAGAAGGCCTTAGCTAAGTCGGCTTCACTAAGGGCGGACTTAGAAGCAAATGTCGAAAGTTGAGGACAAGCATTATCAAAATGACCGTTTTGGCGGCAGAGTTGGAAATGGGGTGGCCGACGGCCACGACCACGACCACCACGAAGGCCACCACGACCACCGGAGTTACCACCTCGGCTCCGACCAGCGGAAACCGAGACAGCAGCCCCGAGAGGCGATGATTCAGCAACGAAGGCGACAACGGGTGCGGAGTTCAATGGATAGACTTCATGAAGAGCTCGTGACCTTCGGCTTGAGCAAGGAGGTCCGAAAAGTGTGAGTAACACGAGAGGTCCGAATCCCAATGGAGAAAGTCTCAAAAGCACCGCCAAGACCACATAAGAACCAATGATTTTTATCATATTCGTCAACGGCTTGACCGATAGCCGCAAGTTGATCACAAATCGCCTTAAATTTGCGTCCATATTCGGAGACGGTGGAGGTGCCTTTAGAGAGAAGCCGAAGTTGATCCCGAAGAGTTTGTACTCGTTCCATGGAAGAGTTACCATAGGCGGATTCAAGAGCGGTCCAGATAGCACGAGCGGAGGAGAGTCCCACAACCTCAGAAAATGCTTCTTCCGTGAGGGAGGCTTGAAGAAGGATGACAGCCCTCTGATCCGCAACCTGCCATTCCGCAAATGCGGGGTTTGCAACTGATTTTTCCTCAACCAGGTGGTGGGATGGAGGGGCTGCAGAGGAGCCATCAACGTGAGCATAGAGATGCTGATAGGTAAGCAGGGGAGTCATTTGGTTCGCCCACAATAGATAATTGGCGGAGGAGAGGCGGATGGGGATGAGATGGAGGAGAGTGTTCATGGAGAGGGTAGCATCTGTGGAGGAGCCTGCCATGGGGACAAGAAAGAAAGAAAAGAAACCACAGAAGAAGAAGAGAAGATCAGAGATGAGGAGGGAGAGGAAGGGAGGGGTCGATGGCTATGATACGATGTGATTATGAGTTTTCCACACCAAGAGGCATGGGGGTTACCTCATATATATAGTCAATAAAAAAACATATACACCCCTCAAGTATACAGCAAAGAATAAATGACTATACAAATAAATAGCTAGACTAATACCAAACCCAGTTCTAGTCCTAAATAACGTTCTTAAACATAAAGTTTCCAACTTTATGATCTTGCATGGCTATTAAGTGCCCAACACCAAAAACCCTAACTTAACCCAAGGCTTTAACCACTAAAGAGCATGCATGGAGGGAGATGAACAATCAAGATTCCATTTTTATAACTCAAGGCACTCTAAAATGTCCAAAAGGACAACTCATTTGGTCTAGAGTAGTCCATACTCACTTAGACCAAGAACATGGGACTAAAAGCACAAAATTTCACATCTACAAGATCTAATGAGATAATCCACAAGCTCAGAATTTTATACCATCTGGAGGTTGCTCAAGGGGTGAAAAACTCAGAGCTCAAAGCTTGGAGCTCCTTCCTTGCTATGAATTGGCTTTTTTCTTTCCACAATGGACACCAAATCACCAAAATAAGCTCAAAACACCACAAATGGAAATGTAGGTTTGTAAGGTACGAAGTGGGCAATGGAGGCTGATGAGGGGAAGGGATATTGGGAGTTAATGATGCTTAAATAGGGTCCAAACCCTAAAATTTAGGGTTTGAGTCTCAACCATGTACGCCCAACGTACGCAACAGGGGCGCGTTTCTCACTTAAGGCTCCTTGGGACCAAACAACTTCATATTAAGGGTCAAAAATGTAAATTACCAAGGTCTCCATTTGATCCATTAATTGTGCACAATCCTGAAATAAGAACTTCTCGAAACAGGATGTTACAACTCTTTCCACTTAAATTGGATTTCGTTCTCGAAATCACTCCTTACTACTCTCCAAACATACCGACAACTTGGACAATTCTTCCACAACCCCAATTCAAACTAAGAAGTCGACTCATACAGGCGACTGCCTTCCCATACTACAATCAAAACCTAATCTTAGAGGAATTTATTTACCCTGACTAATAATGAAGCCTTGACCCACTATCTTTAACCATTGAAGAAAATCATCACTACTCTGCCCGAAATCCGGAAATCCAATACCTTGTCTGACTATTCACTACTGTTAAACCCTCAACTCGAAAACAAGGCGACTCCCAACACGAGTCTCAACTAAATATAGTGAAACACGAACAACACCAACATATTCAACAAACTCCCTTTAACTATTTCGATAAGTGATAATTTGCTAAAGGTGTGATCCTATAGGATCATATGTTATTGGTAAACATCATTCTAATATGATTCTTGAGCATATAGATCCAACACGATCATGCTGAAAAAAAAGAGAAAAAACTAGCATCCTATATGGACACGTTATACATGTTCCATACTAGTGTTAAGTGTTCCTAATACGAATCTAACACACAAAAGGCGTAAACATGAACATTTACTTTAAGGAAATATTTTAATTAAAAAACTTACTACATTCCAAACTTGTTTAAATCGCTAATATGTTCCAAAAAAAACTTATTATAAAGAAAACTTACCAACACCACTACCATCTCTTCATCATCAAAAGTCATATTTTTCAAAAAATCAAGGTTCAAAATGTCACTCGTAGTACTAGTTTCTGCATATTCCGAAAATAGGCTACATTTCATATATTAGGGGCCACCGAATCGGTTCAAGTATCAAGCTAAAATCGGGTATGAAATACTCTATTTCAGACTAATTTTAGACATTTCAAAAAATAAATAAAATTTTCTTATATATTTTTACATTTAAAATGGTTCATTGAAGCAAAATCACCTAACTTAATCACATAAAGAATTATCAAAACGTGAGTCACTTATGTGTATATCATTTTATCAAATAAAGATATCTACCAAATGAAATAGTTAAAAAACACAAAGTTAAATATTTGAGGACATCCACAATCCATTAAACTCTATAGAGTTCAATGGATTGCCATATGATCCATCAAACACATATACAACAACACACATAACCCATTAAACACCTATTTAATCTTAATCACCACTTTATTCCTTATATTTAAGCATTCAATGATCATTCAACTCTACTCCATGTCACTACCCACACTCCATCCAACTTCTATTCAATCTCAATCATTACCCTATTCAACTCTTATACTACTTACATTGTAGATGTTTTGATAAGTGAAAGACTCTATTTAGACCAACTTGTATACTCCCCCACGCCAAGGGGAGCAGAGAGCTTCCAGGTCAGCATACAACACCACCACATGTGGTGTCAGTATACATACCACATTGAAGAAGAAAGAAGAAGAGGGCTGCAAGAAAGAAGAAGAAAGATGATTAGTCGTTCTCAATTACGGTGACCATATTCCACAACGTCAGAACCACCACGACGCACACATGATGGTGTGCACGATCATGGTGGTCTGCTACTGCGGCAACAAAACTTCTTCGTTGTTGGTATACCTGACGTTCTTATTAAACAAAATCTCATTGAACTAATATATACTTCAAAATATTTCACCTATCTTGGAATATCTTGGAAAACAGAGCCTTGATAATTAAAAATTTTAAATTCTTATATCCATAAATGAAAATTATTAAGAGTTCTTAATTAATGATGATTCTTTCAAGTTACATCGAAACCCATTTACCTTTTACATTATATGTATGTGTTAAATCTTTGAAGTATTGTATAAACTTGAAAAGTAATATGTAACTAGGCATCGAACGGACAAGTAATAGTTCCAATCAGTTCTAAACTTTAGAAACAAAAATTGGAGCAAGTCACGTGTGTGTCGAAACCCAATCGTTTCTAAACTTCGAGGATTAGTTTTAGTTTTGGCAGTTCCGTAACGGTTCTGGTTCTAATAACGGATATCTGATTCTAATTCTCACCCCTAGTCATGTTTCTAAAAAGCTTGTCATGGCTTTGCCATAGTGCACCATGACTTTAAGGTTTATACCTGACGTTACGCCTTAAAAATTTGCCGACTTAAGTCATTTAGATATATAAAAATAAATAATATTAAACTATTCATATCTATTCTAATAATCTTTTTGCTACATGTCACACGTTCATTGATTTGGCCACATATCATTTTATAGTTATTTTCAATTAAATTTTTTCCACATGGCATTTTGTAGTTTTCTTCATTTTATTAAATTTCACATAATATTTAAATATAATAATTGCAATAAATTAATAACAAATGCATATCAATTTCATTAATTGACTTTTCTTCTAATTTCAAAATCTCTAAATTAAAACATCATTAGTTTCCTTTGTTTATTTATCTAAATTATTTGTTTAAATTTAAAACAGAAAAATACTTTAATTTTAATAATTCAATATTTTTCTAATTTTTCTTATAAATTCAAATTTCTAAAATGTTTAGAATTTTATATTTAATTTTTCTTTTAAATAAACTCATGTAATACATGAGTCTTACACCTAATAAAATTATTATTTATATACAGAAATATCGTCTTAAATCACGTTTTGATATGTACAACTAATAAACCTTTGATACTTGATAGGGATAATGACTTAAAAATGTAATATATTTTTTGATTTGTACACATTTGGTCACTGAGTTTTTTCCGTCCACATTTACTCCTTCAACTTGTTAAACTGTAGATATTCAGTATTTATGACCGATTACTCCAGGTTAGCACAAAAAAATGACTTAATAGGGTAATATATTTCTCATTTTGTACACATTTAATCTTTAATATTTTTGTACACATTTAGTCCTTAATATTTTTTGTTTCAAAATAAGTCTTTTTTGTTTTTGTACTCATTCAGTATTTATGAATGATATTTTTATGTTTTTCTCACGACATCTTACGTGGGACAATCATTGATGAGGTGTTTGGGTTTGTTGATGCTTATGTCCATCGTGATCTCGACTGCTTGGTTGCGTAGGTCTCGTGGTTTGGCTTAGGTCTTGTCTTATGAACGTCGTAACTTCTTCATACGATATCAAATTTTAACAATCTTTATATCCACGTGGTCGTTTTTTGAGTCTACTACAACTTTCGTTAAGATTACTCCCGTTAAAATGTAATATTTTTACTTACGATTTTATAAAAAAAAACATCCATATGCATTCATAAAAAACATATGGATATAAAGATTGTAAGTAAAATATATTACTTTTAACGGGAGTAATCTAAACAAAAAGTTGTAATAGACTAAACTACAAACGCATGGATATAAATATCATCAAAATCCAAGATTGTATGAAGAAGTTATGACGTTCAGAACACATGACCTAAGCAACCAAATAGTCGAGATCGCGATGGACATAAGCATCAAAAGCCCCAAACACTTTATTAATGATTGTCCTATGTAAGATGTCGTGAGAAAAAACTAAAGAAATCATTCATATGTACTGAATGATAACAAAAACAAAAATAACTTATTTTGCAAAAAAAATAAAAAAATTAAAGACTAAATGTGTACAAAAATATTAAGGATTAAATGTATACAAAGTGAGAAATATATTACCCATTAAGTCATTTTTACCAGCTAACTTGAAATGGTCGGTCATAAGAACTAAATATGTACAGTTTAACAAGTTAAAAGAATAAATATGGACAAAAAAAAACTCAATAACCAAATATGTATAAATAAAAAAAATATATTACCCTCCTAAGATATATTATCACAAGGTCACGTACCTTATTTAATAAGCTTGCCCCTAATCATATTAAAATAAGAACTTTGCTATTAAAAGAATTTGCTGTTAAAAGATTACTGCGAAAAAGAAGCCATGAATAAAAAAGCCACTTCTCTTCTACTGTGTTTTCTTCTTGCTTCTAATCTTCTCCCACTCTCTCTTCTTCCATGTACACTCTGCTTCCATTTTCATGGCTTATTTTTTCGCCGCCAATCACCGACTGAATTAGATCTCCGGCAACAAAACCTACTTCAGCGACGACTCCGATCAACGTTAGCAGCTTTTTTCACTGTACTTCGTTTTTTCCAGCATTCGTTCAGATTTTCACACAAACTGTGTGTAAACTATGTGTTTTCGTTCTCGAATTTGTGTTTCTTTCAATTTATTAAACGGTCGGATTTCTGCAACTAAGTTTTATACTGTATGCGCGTTTTTTGGGAGATCTGTTGGTTGAAGGAGCTATTTTCGTGTGAAGTAAATGAATTTGACCAACACTTCCTCCCTAACTGAAATTTACTTCCGATTTTACAAATTCAAGCTTTCACATGATATTTTCCTAATTTTTCTCCCTGTTTTCTACTGAAGATTCTTTAGTTTTGAAGCTAAAACTTAAAATGTATAGAAAAAACTAGAAAAGGCAAACACAAATTTCGATGACCAGATAATCATGCACTTCTGTCGTTGAAAACTTCAATTTCATTTGTATCGTTTTCATGGATTTCACCAAAATAATTGCGTAAACGTAGTCACATCAGTTCTATTCTCTTTCTCTCCGACTTTTATCTTATTTCTATAAATATAATTTCTGTTTCTGTAGATAATGTTGAAAAAGGAGTCGAATAATTGAAGGTACGGCACTGTAAAAGCTGAAGATGCTTTTTCCCCATTCTATTTTCATGAATTCTTCATAAAAATAGTTGGGGAAGAAGAACTGGTTTGATAATGGATATAGGGAGAGAGAGTTCATATGAAGGCTACCCAGTTAATGTTTGTTGGACTCCATCCACCCCTGCAAATCCAGATGTTTCAGACCCAAAATCAAACTGCAAAAATGGATCTGAAGAACAACTTGATATGAATGCTGGCATGTATAACAGGTTTTTGATGGATAATGTCTGGAAGAGCATTCCTTGTAGTGATCTGCTTGCACTTGCAGACGCTGCCATCACCACAAAAGTTTCCGGTGGTGGATGTGGCGGCATTGGTGGCAATGACACCAGATTAATCATGCAGTTTGGGAATCAAGATACTGGAAGCAGCAGCAGCTTCACACAACAATGGCAGCCTGATGGAACCAGGTACTTATTTGATCTAAATTCACCTCCAATTGCAACAGAACAAGAAGAATTAATCACAAGCATTTCTACTCAAGTAACACCAGTGACACCAAAGCAAACCATTACAACAGATGAAGATAAAGAAAAACAAGATGAAATGAGGTTTGATGTTGAACAATTACATGATGATGTTTGGGAATTGGAGGTAAATGAGGAGTTTGAAGAGGGGTCAAGTGACGATTTTAACCTCAAGAAAACGCCACAACCGAAACAAAAAAGAAGAAAGCATAGACCAAAAGTGGTCACAGAAGGTCGACCAAAAATTACAAAAAAGCCATTGGCTTCCTCCACAAAGAGGAAATACATCAGGAAGATTGTGAATGAAGCTATTACAGTTCCAAAAACTAGGGATTCATGTAGGAGAAAGATCAACTTTGAGGAAGAGGAGGATTTGCATACGGGAGTTTGGTCAACCGGGCAGTTGACCGGAGACACAATACATGGAAGTCAAACCCTGGGCCCCATTACCCCAAACAAGTCAGAGAAACCCGAAAAGGGTATCAAGCACACATGGTCAAGAGCAAAACGACACATCAGTTTTTCACAAAAAGATGCTAGAAATGACACCAATGCATGTTTTAGCAATGGTGAAGAAGAAAGAGGAACAAAACGAGAATTTGAGTCTTTGGAAGCATATTTACACTTTCCTGAAATCTACAAGAAAAAGAGAACCACAAAGTGTCGGAGTTCCATCACATCAAGGGCAATTTCGTCCATTTGGTTTCCAAAAAACAATAGTTTCAGCTTTCAAGCTCTTCGGTTTAAAGTTCGTGAAAGATCAAGAGTTTACAAGCACATGTGGGGATTTAGTCATGTGGGGAGTGTGAGAAAGAAGAGAAGTAAGGGTGTAAAACGGATGCGTGATTTGGCTTCATTTGGTGGAATATGGTTGGATCATAAGAGAGCATTAACATGCATGGAAGCTCTTTCTGCTGATTTTGGTGTTAATATAGCAACAAAGAAACGAACAAAGAGAAACTCTATTGTGTCATCTTCATATCATAACCACTACTTCCTCACAAACCATCTAGGTACTAATCAATGTCTTCTTTTAATGACATCGATCTCATATCAATGGGAAAAAAAATTGATTTTTTTAAAAAGATGGCATAGAGATTCGCTCTTGATCTCTTGTATGTGCAAAAGACATGAATGCCCTTTTCGTCCTCATCATTGGAAGTAGCCTAGAAGGATGCATTGGACTAGGAGTGATGTTAATGGGGCAAAATTTGCATAATTTTGTCCCACCCAAAAAGGTGGAAGAGAGACTTCCTCTCGATCTCTCGTTTGTGCAAAAGACGTAAATGCCCTTATTGCCCTAATTATGACATTGTGGCCCTAGAAAGCTTGCTTGGCATGTGTTGGACTCGAACCGAGACTAATGTCAATGGAATAAAAAAAATTCATTTTTTTTGTCCACCCAAAAAGTTTTGATTGAGACTCGCTCTCGATCTCTGGTCTATGCAAAAGACGTAAATGCCCTCCTTGTCCTCATCATCGAAAGTAACCTCGGAAAGCTTGTGTTTGACATAAAAAGTGGACTAAAGAATCGCTCTCAATTTCTCGTCTATGCAAAAAGACGTAAATGCCCTCCTCGTCCTCATCATCAGGAGTATCCCGAAAGGCTTATTTGTACTGCTTTTGGCATGCATTGGACTGGGACTACGAGTGAGACCGGTGTCAATGGGACAAAATTTGCATCTTTTATCCCTCCCAAAAAAGGGGTCATCTATACAAAAGACATAAATGCCCTCAGTGCAAAAGTGTGTCTAGTCTTGTCCTATGAAGAACAAGAAACTAAATCATTTTTTTCTCTATTCACTTAATCCAGGTTTTGGATGGAAAACCGCATACGATATCAATTCACTCATAAATCAATTCAAGAATTTGGACATCAACAACCAAAGGGTGGAAAAAGATGGACATGCACTTGTTCCATACTTGACAAGATTCCAAGAGAAGAATGGAATTGTTTTATATCAACAAGATAGAAGTGTTGTTCCTTTTGAAGATGATTATAATCCATTGAAGAGAAGAATTCCACGCCCTAAAGTGGATCTTGATGAGGAAACAAGTAGAGTTTGGAGACTTTTGTTGGAAGATATAAACAGTGAAGGAATAAATGGGACAGATGATGATAAGACAAAATGGTGGGAAGATGAAAGAAATGTATTCAAGGGGAGAGCAGTTTCCTTCATTGCAAGAATGCACCTTGTCCAAGGTGATGTTTTTTTTTTTTTTTTTTTTAAACCATGCTGATAAAATAAAAAGAAATTAATTTTACTAAAGGATTAATGTCATAAATGGGTAATCAAGTATATGTGTTTTGATGTAAATGGGTTACGAATTATTTCTTTTTGTTCACAAAATACCATTAAAACCCATTAAAATAAAGGTTAATCTCATAAAAGACCTTATATTTTGTGTTTTTTCCGGATTAAACCTCAAAAATTATTTTTTGCCTGAAAAAGACCTTGTATTTTTTTCCAAAAAAAAAAATGTAAAATGTGAGGGTTTTTTTAGAGAAACTAAAAAAATTGAGGGTTTATTTGGAAGTATTTAGAAGGTTGAGGGTTTTTTTCGGAAAAAAAAAATACAAAGTTGAGGGCTTTTTCGGAAAAAATGAAAAAATACAAGGTCTTTTTCAGGCAACTTTTTTTTTTTTTTTTTGAGATTTAATCCGGAAAAAAACACAAAATATAAGGTCTTTTATAAGATTAAACCTTAAAATAATGATATTTTATGAACACAAGGTTCTAGTTGATTACCTTCTGATGGTATTTTTTAAAAACAATGGTGTTTTATAAGATTAAACATTAAAATAATGATATTTTATGCATGTTCATTACTTTAACTTTTAACA
The DNA here is from genome assembly GCF_052849685.1 of Lactuca virosa. Lineage (NCBI taxonomy): Eukaryota > Viridiplantae > Streptophyta > Magnoliopsida > Asterales > Asteraceae > Lactuca > Lactuca virosa. Next base: position 63,310,889 of record NC_136427.1, on the reverse strand, counting down.
TACTTAATCAGTTAAACTTATAGTTTTTGCACAAAAAAGACGTTAATGCCCTCCTAAGTCCTATCAAAGACTTTTGTCCCTTGTAACAAATGCAACATAATAACCAAAATGAAATTTTTATTTCAGGTGATAGACGTTTCTCTTGTTGGAAAGGGTCAGTTGTAGACTCAGTTACAGGTGTTTTCCTTACACAAAACGTATCAGATCATGCATCAAGGTACACTAAATATTATAAAAACTAAATATAAATTCACAACACCGAATTTTTATATATATATTTGTTCATTTTTTCAGTTCAGCATTCATGTCTCTAGCTGCAAAATACCCCTTAAAGTCAAAAAGCATCCATGAACCCTTTGAAGAAGACAAATCAATCAAACCCATAAAAGAATCATGTGATTTTGATATAGAAGAATCCATCACATGGTATGAACATGAAGAAAATCCAGATCAAAAACTAGCTCAAGATCTTAATTCTATGACCCTACAAAACTCTGATTCATATGAAGAAAAAGAAGTTGTTCATAGCAATGAATATATTGATCATAGTGGAAGTGAACAAAGTGGAATATCAACAGAATCTACAACCCAAGAAACACAGAATTTAAAGTTAAACATTATCTTTAATCAAGAAACTCAAGAAAATAATTGTGATCTACAAAAGGCTATTTCAGAAGTCACTGAAAGCAACAACAACAACAACAACAACAACATTGAGGAAAGTTCAAGAGGTTTGAATGAAGATGGAAAGCTTGTAACAAAAAAGGGTAAAACCGGAAAAGAGAAAAAGATTAAAATCGATTGGGATAGTTTGAGAATCAAAGCAGAAATTAATCATAAGAGAGAAAGAACACCAAATAATATGGATTCATTGGATTATGAAGCATTAAGATTAGCAGATGTTAATGAAATTGCTGACACTATAAAAGACAGGGGTATGAACAATATGCTTGCTGAAAGAATTAAGGTACACCTATATTACATATATGTTAATGTAATAATGTCATTATTTTTTTGTTTTGTTTTGAATAAAAATTTATAAAAAAAAAAAAAAAAAAAATCTACACAGGATTTTCTGAATCGACTTGTAAGAGACCATGGAAGCATAGATCTTGAATGGTTAAGAGATGTTCCACCAGATAAATCCAAGTAAGAAAAATAACATCAAATTTATATTACACGAATGGTCCCTATGGTTTGTGGTAATTTGCAGGTTTGGTCCCTAACTTATTTTTTTAACTCGGAAGGTCCCTACAGTTTGTTTTTGTTGTGCACTTGGTCCTTGTCTTACCTAAAAAAGACTATTTTGCCCTTGATTTTTTAATTTATTTAAATAAACACACTTCCAACCCCACTTCCACCTCACCTTACCTACCTCATTTTATTTAAATAAATTAAAAAATCAAGGGCAAAATAGTCTTTTTAGGTAAGACAAGGACCAAGTGCACAACAAAAACAAACTGTAGGGACCTTCCGAGTTAAAAAAATAAGTTAGGGACCAAACCTGCAAATTACCACAAACCATAGGGACCATTCGTGTAATTTACTCTTTTTTTTTTTCTAAATCTATTATGAATTAATGATATGTGAGATAAGAAAATTAATGATATGAATTTATATTGTTTGGTGTTAGGGAGTATCTACTGAGCTTTAGAGGTTTGGGGTTGAAAAGTGTGGAGTGTGTACGCCTACTTACACTTCATCATCTTGCTTTTCCAGTAAGAACTAAATAAAAAAAAATCTTTTTTTTTAATTATTGTATTATTTAATTAAATAATAAAAATTTGGTATGTGTTTAATTAGGTTGACACAAATGTGGGGCGTATAGCTGTAAGACTTGGATGGGTACCCTTACAACCACTTCCCGAGTCTCTTCAGTTGCATCTTTTAGAATTGTAAGCTTTTTAGAGCTCTTTTTGATGATGAGGATTAGGAGGGCATTTCCGTCTTTTTCACAAACAAGCCCCATTACTTTTTATTACAGACAAAAAGTTGCAATTTTTGTCTTACTGCATGTCAAACACAGTACAAGTCTGTTTATAAAAACATTTGGGATTATGAAAAAAAAAATGATAATGTTTATGTTTTTTTTTTACAGGTATCCGGTTTTGGAGTCTATACAAAAATATTTGTGGCCACGGCTTTGTAAATTAGACCAAAGAACTTTGTAAGACAATTTACATATATTATAAAAAAAACATATTTACATATATTATAAAAAAAAACATTACATTTTTGGTAATCTTTTATTGCATGATTATTAGGTATGAATTACATTATCAGATGATTACTTTTGGGAAGGTTTTTTGTACAAAGAATAAACCGAATTGTAATGCATGTCCAATGAGAGGAGAATGCAGACATTTTGCAAGTGCATTTGCAAGGTTTAAGTTCAAACCAACATCTCTCTTTTTTAATTCAAATATCCAACATTTTTCTTTTTTACAAAAAATTATTATGATGATGAGTCTTTTCACAACTCTTATAAACATAAAGGTCATAACCTCATATTCTAAAACACCATAAAAAGACGTAAATGCCCTCATCCTTGTCATCGAAATTAACCCTAGAAACAAAAATTGCAATTTTTTGTTTCACCCAAAAAGGTAGGACATGGATCTTGATATCTCGACAATGTAAAAGACATAAATGCCCTCCTCATCCTCCAAAAACTAATAAAAAAAAATTACTACAGTGCAAGGCTTTCCCTACCAGCCCCAGAGGAAAAAAGTATAGTAACTGCAACTGAAAACAAACCACCCACCGGAATCATCACCCACCACCACCTACTGCCACCACCAAACCACCACCTGCCGCCAGACTCCGACATCCAAAACCACCACCCTATAATCGAAGAACCAACAACACCAGAGCCAGAAAAGATGGAAGAATTTGATATGGAGGATTTCTGTGAAGAAGAAGAAGATTCTGAAGAAATCCCAACAATTAGACTTAATATGGAAGAGTTTACACAGAATTTGCAGACTTATATGGAAAATAATATGGAACTTGAAGAAGGTGACATGTCAAGGGCATTAGTGTCATTAACATCAGAAGCTGCTTCTATTCCCACACCTAAGCTTAAAAATGTCAGCCAGCTAAGAACAGAGCATCAAGTGTAAGTATACATGCTTTATCCTAATTGGAAATATATATATATATATATATATATATATATATATATATATAAGGACAAACATACTTTCACCTTTTTTATCGATTTAGTCATAACTTTTTACTATAGTTATTAAACTAGTATACCTTTTGACATTGGAAAAAAAGTTAAAATACAGAAAAACGCACTTTTATGATTTCACAATTTATCATATTGTTTTTTGGGTTAATCTCATAAAAGACCTTATATTGTGTGTTTTTTCCAGATTAAGCCTCAAATTTATTTTTTTACTGAAAAAGACCTTGTATTTTTTTTTTTCATTTTTCCGAAAAAACCCTCAACTTTGTCTTTTTTTTTCCGAAAAAAAACCCTCAACCTTCTAACTGCTTCCAAATAAACCCCCGACTTTTTTAGATTCTCGAAAAACCCCTCAAATTTTACAATTTTTTTTGGAAAAAAATGACTAAAAGGGCCAGATTGGAAAAAATGAAAAGATACAAGGTCTTTTTCAGTCAAAAAATAAATTTAAGATTTAATCTGGAAAAAACACACAATATAAGGTCTTTTATGAAACTACCCTTTATTTTATTTTTTACAGAAAAACCATATTATTTAGGGAAATTTCATGGTTATACTTTTTTCCAATCAAACCATAAAAGTTTCAAACGCATTTTCCAAATTAACCATTCTGACATGATAACAACATATTTATTTATTTATTTATTTTGTAATTTACTGTTTATAATAACAACATATTTCTAACCCTTATATCAATGTTACAGATATGAGCTTCCAGATTCACATCCTCTCTTGGAAGGGGTAAGTAAGCATACATTTTAGAAAACACAAATTTTATTTTCATTAATTTTATTTTTTTTTCAAACAAATGTTTCTCTAAATTCCAGCTGGACAAACGAGAGCCTGATGATCCTTGCTCATACCTCCTTGCAATTTGGACACCTGGTAAACTACTACTATTTTACTTTCAATAATTTTTCTTATTATACCATTTAAAATTGCTTTGTATTTAAATGACAATGTTATAATTAAATCGATTTTTCAAAGTACAATGTTGTAATAGGAAGAAATTAAAATTGCTATTTCTTCCATTTTAATTTTAATTTTTTTTTTTTTTTTTTTAAATAATAGGTGAAACTGCTGAATCGATTCAGCCACCAGGAGGACAATGTAGCTCTCAAGAATCTGGTAACTTATGTCATAATGAAACATGTTTTTCATGCAACAGCATACGAGAAGCAAATTCCCAAACTGTTAGAGGAACACTCTTGGTAAATTACTTTTTTGCCCCTATGCTATAATTGTCATGTTTCCTAAAATTAACGGATCAAGGACTAAAAACGTTAAGAAACAGTGAAATAGGGATGAAAATTAAATAAATAAATTAAAAAATTCAAAGCAAAAGGATTCCTTTTTGGTCAATATTCGAATAATTCGATATAACTCAGGGACCAAAAATGTAATTTATATCCAATTTATTATTGTCCCTACACTATAATGGGCATATTTCCTAAAATTAATGAATCAAGGACTAAAAACTTTAAGAAACAGTGAAATAGAGATGTAAAAAAAAAAAAGCAAAAGGATTCCTTTTGGTCAATATTCGAATAATTCGATATAACTCGGGGACCAAAAATGTAATTTATATCTGATTTATTTTGTTCCCTACACTAATCGTCATATTTCCTAAAATTAACGAATCAAGGACTAAAAAAGTTAAGAAACAGTGAAACAGGGATGAAAACTGAAAAAAAAAAAGCAAAAGGATTCCTTTTTGGACAATATTCGAATAATTTGATATAACTCAGGGACCAAAAGTGTAATTTATATCTGATTTATTATTGTCCCTACACTATAATCGGCATGTTTCCTAAAATTAATGAATCAAGGACTAAAAACTTTAAGAAACAGTGAAATAGGGATGAAAAAAAAAAAGCAAAAGGATTCCTTTTTGGACAATATTTGAATAATTCGATATAGTTCAGGGACCAAAAATGTAACTTATATCTGATTTGGATCTTATATGTATACGATGAATAGATTCCATGTCGAACTGCAATGAGGGGGAGCTTCCCACTCAATGGCACATACTTTCAAGTTAATGAGGTAATTAATAGCAATGTCCTTTCATTTTGTTTTTTCATATTGTAATATTGTACTTTGAAAAATCTACTACAAAGCAATTTCTACTGATATAATTAAAATATTAGATTTTTCAATGTATAATTTTGAAAAAAGTTTTTGGTTGAAATGTAGGTGTTTGCAGATCATGACTCTAGCCTTAACCCAATTGATGTTCCAAGATCTTGGTTATGGAATTTACCAAGAAGAACAGTCTACTTTGGAACTTCCATACCAACAATATTTAAAGGTAAAAATGAGATAAACATTTACATACAAAAAAATTAATACAGAAATAAAAAAAAGTGGTTTAAATTGGTTAAAGTACAAGTGTTTTTCTGTATTTTATTTTTGCTACATAATATCAGTGTAAAAAGTTCATATTAAAATAACTCTACGAATACTGTGTTTTTAACTTTTTTATAAATCAACTTTTATTACCAGGCTTGACTACAGAAGGTATTCAATACTGCTTCTGGAGAGGTATGTAGAGATATAGTTTCTAATTTATATAGTTTAATAAAAATCTTTGACTGATAACAAAATACCTAAATTGCCCCTTAGGGTTTGTTTGCGTGAGGGGATTTGATCAGAAGACACGGGCCCCACGTCCCTTAATGGCAAGACTACACTTCCCAGCTAGTAAATTATCAAGAGGAAGAAATTATGAAAATTAGATATAAATGGATGGATGCGCATACATTTGGTGATTAAAAAAAAAAAAAAAAAAAAAAAAAAGGCTGACTGATGACATGATTTATGGTTTAGAGATGATAGAGGCACATGACTAATTTGTAATAATAAAAAGTAACATATTTTTCTTAGTTTTTTTAACCCAAATAGGCGATTTACTTTAATTAAAGTCAAATATACATAAGAGACCTAATCTAAACCCTAATCATTAACGGTATGATTGTCAACAATTACACAGCATCAATAAACAATGATTAACAATATGTCAATATTAGTTTCTAAACATCAATAAACAAATATTTCAAACATTAAATATCAACCAGAAGTTTAATTTGACAACTACTCGACAATGGATCCACACAAACGCAAGTATTCTAAGAAATTTCGATATTCATGTACATAGATGATAGAACGCTAGCGGAATTAAAGCTTAGCGAGAATTAATTGAATCTGAACATTGATCGATGATCATACGATAAATTCATAAGATCGAACTTACCTTTTTCAAATGAATAGACCTGTAAGGAAGTAACTTACACGTAGATAGAAATATGAAGACGACTTCAACTGAATCCGGTGGCGGAGCCGGCGAAGGTGGCGGCAAGAACGAAAGTGCGCGGTGGAGATTTGTGAGTTTTACCGCCAAATTGGTTTTCGACTTTTCGGTTGAATGTAAGTTTTATATAAAATTGGGAAGATGACACTTTCCCCCCTAACATTTTGAACAAACATAAGTTACCCCCCTCCCTTCAACAAACTTTTGCATTCGTATTCTATAAATTATGAATTTGCTTTCAGTTGGGTGTTGTTTTTTTAGTAACGAAGTTAATAGCGATAACCCTTGAAAATAAATCCCTTAGAAAATAGAGAGAATTAAGTATTAAACATAAAAACATTATACGTCCAAAATAATTTTTAAATACTATATTATTCTTCATAAAATTTTAAAATATTATATTTGTCTAAATCTTTTTTTTTATATTTTAAAATCCTTATTTTTACCAATTGAATATTATACTTTCTTATAAACCTAAGTTTAAAATATCTTATATATACTTATAACTTTCAAAATATCATTATTTATACAACTTATTAATTTAATAATTTTCAATAAGTTATAAATAACTACATAATTAATCCTATTAGAGCAATTTTGTTTTTTCGCCACTTCTATTTTTATTATGAAGTTTGAAAATGTAAATATCAAAAAAATTATTTATTATCAATGTCGTACCACATGGTAATTAAGGCAACCCTTGTTTATTTATGTGCACAAAATGTTTTTATTCTAGCAAACTAGTAATTAAGGTGCTGTTTGTTTTTTCTAAAAAGCCACTTCCGACCACTTATTGTTGCGCCGCGCAGTACACGCGCAACATTTGGTCATTCGCAGTTGTTTGTTTTTCAGAAGACTTCTAACTTAAAAACGGTTGTGCGTATACTGTGTGGCGCATCACTAGACCATCTGCTTCAAAAATCTTCACACCTTACTTTAACTTATTGCAGCAGTCTGCAGATGTTAAAAAAACAAACAGGCCTTTTATTACATGGTGCAGCCGTTTGATCCACCTCTGCGAGGATTGCAGAGGTGGTCCGCAGACTCTAGACATTTTCGCTTCAAAAAAACAAACAACACCTAAATAAACATGGTTATGAACAGCTCAAAGGACATATTTCTTGTCGAAAACCACTTCTTAAAGAAACAACCAAAGCATAATAATTAAAACCATACAAAACACATTGAGTCGACATTGTATTTTGAAAAAAAAAATGTCATAACCAACAAAAAAAACATATAAAAAGGACCAACTGTTTTCACGAGCTTCTTTCATAAACTCCCAAATACTTTACCATGAGACTTTGTATTTTTTCCATATATCCTAAAATAAATAAAAATATTATTATCATGGTATAAGTATTAATATCTTTTTATGAAATAAAACAAAGAAAATAAAGAATTAAGTAACATTTTAAAGGTGGATGTTTCACTTGAATCCAAACCTTCACATGCGGAATTCTTATATGTCTTTCATAAACTCTCAAATACTTTTAAACTACTATGAGACTTTGTATTTTTTTTCCACATATCCTAAATTAAATTAAAGTATTATTATCATGCATAAGTATTGAATTATTGATATTTTTTTATGAAATAAAACAAAGGAAATAGAGAATTAAGTAATTTTTTAAAGGTGGATGTTTCACTTGAATCCAAACCTTGACATGTGGAATTATTACATGCCTTTATGATGTCCATACTCACCACAACGCGGACACTTGTGCATTTTTTTAAAGAACCACATGCTTTTGAAATTGCTTTGATGTCAGGAGAATCACTAAATGCCAAATAATTGGGAGAAAATATATTCGTTTATTGGAAAACATCCATCTGGACGACAAAAACTAGAATTAAACCGTTAGATGAGTCTAAAAGAAGACACAAATGATTATGATGTGGGTGAGCATGGACACCATGGAAATACAGGCAAGAATCTGCATCTCAAAGTATGAATCCAAATTAAACATCCACCTCTAAAATGTTATTCAAATTTCCATTTGATTTGTTTTATTTCAATGCTAATAATATATTTATTTATTTTAGAAGACGTGTAAATAATAGAAAATGTTGTGGTAGCTTGGTTGTATTGGGTCTATATGAAAAAATCTCATGAAAATAGTTGATCATTTTTATATGTTTTTTTTGTTGGTTAACTATTCTTTTTTTTTTTTGAAATACAATACCCATTGAATGTGTTTTGTATGTTTTTCTTTATCAGTGAGTACAAAAACATTGGTTTTTTATGTAACACCCAAAAAAAATTTATATTTATTTATAATCAATATTAAAGAAACAATAATGTTATCCTTTGTTAAAAAATTCCAAAGTAAAGTGTTAGAATGAAATAAAAGGTTCTTCAAAACAAATGCGAAAGTCTCAAACCCATGTTACATAGTCATAAAAGCCATAAATAAAAATAACTGAAAACTAAATGAATGTGAATGTCAACTGTAGTCATGTCGTTTTCTTTCCCTTATTCACCCTAGGGGATCCTAAAAAGGTTAATAGATAACGAGTAAGCATACACATTGCATAACGCCTAATGAGCATACACATTACTCACTCATTATATTAATCATATATCTACATATAGCACATGCATTCACATAACATTCATACAACACATAAACTCCTAACACATATTTTTGGTACAAAGTACATTCCTTTTATGTCCAGAGAGTACCCAGAGGGTATCATCATGGATTTGTTCCTCTCCAGGTTACCACAAAGGGTATCATGGATATGTTCATGTTCCAGATTACCATGAGAGTATTATGGACTCGTTCCTTTCCTTGTCCATTCTACCCCTCAGGATATTCGTGGACAACATTAAACATAAACAGGCAAAGTCAACATAGTAAGTAAAGTTGTAACTCACTTGAATAACAAGTCGTATGAGCAATACTAATGATGTGAGCTAGGATAGACTTCCTCTCTAATCAACCTACATATGTTACATGTATTCACTACTGTTGGAGATAGTGTCCAATGTCATTAACCATTAGTAATATTTCTAAATAATAACATGGTCATTTTGGGTTGGTCTTATGACACAATTAGCAATAAGGAAATGGAGAAAAATAAGTTGTTAATTTATTATGAATTAATAAATTATTTTGGTAACTAATAAAATAGTTTTAATTAATTAAAATGCTTGAATATTAATTAATTTCTAGAGATTAACTGAAATATTCTAGAAGCCTCTTGGAAGATGATGAAACGAAATTAAGGATATATATCCTTAAATATGGAAGGTTTTGATAAGGATAAGGATTATCCAAGGAAACTAATCAGCTTAAAGATTATGGCTACTGCTTATGAATAAGGTGATAGAGATCAAACCCTAGAGCACTTTTTCCACCAAACTTTTGTTCTCCCTCTCTCCTATATCTTTTTGCGGTTGAATTTTATATCCCCGCTCTTGGGATATAGAAATTTCAACTAATCCAAAGGATGAAGGATAAGGATTTGATAAGGATAAGGATTATCCTAGGAAACTAATCAGCTTAAGGATTATGGCTACTGCTTATGAATAAGGTGATAGAGATCAAACCCTAGAGCACTTTTTCCACCAAAATTTTGTTCTCCCTCTCTCCTATATCTTTTTGTGGTTGAATTTTATATCCCCACTCTTGGGATATAGAAATTTCGACTAATCCCTCAATAAGGTTTTCCTTGTTTTGGTTTTTGGAGTCTTGGGTCTGACTGTATTAAAGGGATTCTCCTTTGGGTCCTTCATCATTTGCAAGAGTTTTCAATCACAAGAACTCAATCAAAAGATCAAGATGTTATTATTCTTACTTAGATCGTTTTGGCACCTCGTTGCTATAATAATAAAACCTACATCCTAGAGTGCATGTACACTTAGGTAACTTTTGTTTGTTTCTACTGCCTTGTTAGAGTGTATTGATGTTATAAAAACCCAACAACTACTTAGATCACATTCCAAATTATTACTTTATGATACTTATAAAGTACTTTATTTTTACTTATACTTTCGGTACAACAACATGTTTTGTTGACTTATTTACCACCTTTAAACCCGATCTTTTATTAAGATTATTACTTATTATTAAAGCATACTCTTTTACCTTTCCATGGATATAAAGTACATGCTCATATGATTTTTGGTTAATTTATTATGAATTTTACAAGTTGACTAATGAAACAATTAACTTTTCTGACCAAGCTGCAAAGATTTCAACTTTTACCCTAGGCTTGGAATTAGGTTAAGCGGTTAAAATTTAAGGGAAACTAGACTCCCTCACCTTTCTATAAAAGTAAACCTCACGAAATTTGGATGCTCCATTGATTTTATACGATTTTTTTGAAGAAAATGATAGATTACAGCAAAATGTTAAACAATCTCTTGACAGCACGAAACAAGACAGGGTTTTCGACCCACTTAAGAGCATAATCATCCTAGAAAATCTATAGACAAACGGTAGTAGACATTCATAAATTTCCAATTATGTAACTTTCATAGTCAATCGATTCCTAGAGAATTTTCTATTATTTTAGAAGTTACCGACAAATTACATGAACTTATATCGTTAACCTTATTTCCAAGTCTCCCTTTTACCCACCCATTAAGTACTTAATCAATAAGCCTTTGAGCATCAATTCATAAAGTATTAATGTAACGACCCAAAAATCAGAGGTAAAAATTTCATTTTTATTATAGCTAAAAATTGATACCATTTATTTCAAACGTGTCAAATTCTCATTAAGTAAAACATTTATCAGAGTTCGTCCCAAAAACATTCATTGCGGAATCATAGGTGTGTGCACTGCGATCAATCCGAGCTTTTCCCTTCCAAAACGATGATACCTGAAACCATAAACAAAACATGTAAGCACGAAGCTTAGTGAGTTTCCCAGAGCATACCATACACACAATCCACATATCACATATCATGTTAGCTATAAAAGCTATTTGTATCACATATCCTGCTAGCTATAGAAGCTACATATAACACATAAGTCATGCATACATAAACCTAGGAATGTCATGGGCTACCCCACATGGTCTTACATCCAACGTGTTATGGGCTCCCCCACATGGTCTTTACCTAGGAATGCCATGGGCTACCCCACATGGTCTTACATCTAATTGCCACGGGCTCCCCCCGGGGTCTTCCATGCAATAACACACATAACATATCACATATCACAGAAATATCTACAGATAGTGCAATCTTACCCTGAAAGTTTTTACATTGGAAAACGAGATCAATATATGCAGGATGAAGATGAAACAAGAAAATTTGGTTGTTAGACAAGAGTTTGACAAATTGAAATGGAAGTTATTTACTTTTAAAGTTGTGATGTTTGTGTTGTTTGTGTTTAACAAGTAGTTAGATGTATTATAAAAAGTGTATTCACAGTTGTATTTTGACAAAATGTTGTATTTTGTTTGATGTATTAAGACTAAATCTTGTTGATTAATGAAAGTTCGATGTTTTACTGGTTTGAAACAATTGTTAATGTGTTAAATAGGTTAGTGAATTGAAAATGATCCAGATTAACCACAACAACAACAACAAACATTTGTTAATATGTTAAATAGGGGTAAAATGGTCTGTATTAACGACCGCAGCAAAAAACATGTAAAATCCAAGATAAAGAACCAAAAACCAACATGTAATCTAGATAAAAGACAAAGTTTTAAGATTTCATTAGCATGTGCAACATTACAAAACTGTGTCTACATTTGTCCTAATATGTCAAGATGTGTCATGACAATTACCAAAATTAAAAGACTAAAAGTTTGTCTTTCCATAAAATATTTAAACATATAATCATTCCAACATCATTCGGTGTTGATCATTGTTTCCTTCTTTCTTCAAGACCTTCCTCTTCGACCCTAACTTGGTAATTCTTTCTAAGTATTTCCTTATCATCTTCACAGTTGCAACGACAGGAACCTCATCCACTTAAACTGCATCCTCCACTTGAATTGCTTCCTCAGGAACCTCCTCCACCTGAACATCCTTCCACTTGAACTCTTTTAGCTCCTCCTCCACTTGAACTCTTTCAACTGGATCTTCAGGTTAAACCTCCACTTGAACCTCCTTTATGGTTTTGGTGCAAAAAACCTTTATAATGAACATCCATTGTCAAATACTTACTTGGTGATGAATCTGAGGCCATCTTCTTCACAAATAAAAGTTGCATTCAACAATTGTCTTCAATTTCATAACCCTAATCTTCGATTGACAAGACATGGTGTAGAATCGAGGGTTGAGGTGTTTGTAATCATATGATTGTGGAACCCCAATTTAAGGAGAAACGGGGTTGAATTGTATATTAATTCCATGTAATACATGTTATCGATAATTAAACGATGTCATTGAAGGAAATTTTGCCCAAAATTGTTGAGGCATATACACAAACAAGTTAGATTGTTTGTTGACTAAAAAAAAAGACCAAGCGAACAAAATCAATATTTAGTTACCCACTCCAAGAAATAATTTAGACCTAAAGACCGAAAAACAAAAACAAAAACAGCCAATACGTGGCTCATTAACAATATTTTACAAACTAACAAAATTTCAATATATCCTTGACAAAAAAAAATAATAAAATAAAATAAGAATATATAGGGAAAGAAGCATTGTTTTAAAAAATTTCCAAATGTGTAAAAAAGTAACAAAGACAAATCATTAAAAAGGGAACTAAAAAACTAGCAATTAAATACCTCACAGATTTCATACACTTTGGGCTTTGTTTTCTTTAAATCATGGTGCTATATATATAAATGTTAATTTTCGAAAAGGATGTAATAAAAAAAAATTCAATTCCTATAAGCTGTGATTATTATTTCATTACAACAAACAATACAAAATTATGACCAGACAATCAAGACAAGACAAGACGCGACGCCTTCTACATGATTAAACAAACAAAACAAACAGACCAACAAATTTCTTCTCCTGTAGAAAAACCCATTATGTCTTTCTTGGATTCCAATTAAACGAAAATTAAAAATTTTCCAAAAAAACATATGTACACCAATCAGCCTGCAACACATCTACATTAAATCACCCATCAGAATCTCACTTTACCAAACACGACACAACAGAACAGGTTGTTCTACGTTTGACAGACATGCATTGGACTAGGACTGTGAGACCAATGTAAGACGAAACATAATAATTTTAATTTTATATCCCATCTGAAAAGGTGGGACATGCACTCGCTCTTGATAACTCATATATATAAAAAAGACGTAAACGCCCTCCTCGTCCTCATAAAAAATAGCCTGAAAGGCTTGTCCAAGTCCTGTCCTGTCCAATCCCCATCATGTTGACAGAATCCAACCGGTACTGGACATGGACCCAACTGAACAAGTTTTTTTTTTTCTAGGGCGATTTTTGATGATGAGGGCAAGAAGGGCATTTACGTCTTTTTACATATATGATTGATCAAGAGCGAGTGCATGTCCCACCTTTTTGGATGGGATATAAAATTAAAGCTATTATGTTGTCTTGCATCAGTCTCACAGTCCTAGTCCGATGTCAGTCTCTCATCTGTGTAAAGAGACGTAAATGCCCTTCTTGCCCTCATCATCAAAAATTTCCCTAGAAAAAAAAGAACTTGTTCAGTTGGCTGTGTCAGGTCCTAGTCGGATCTTGTTCACTACACAAGCCTTCTAGGGCTATTTTTTCACGAGGATGAGAAGGGCATTTACGTCATTTTACACAGATGAGTGCATGTCCCACCTTTTTAGATGGGATATGAAATTTGCAATTATTATATGTTTTGTCTTACATGAGTCTCACAGTCCTAGTCCAATGTCAAACGCAGTACAACCTGTTATGTTATGTCTGGTATATATAATTAGATAAGATAAGATATAGTAATAAAATTTTCACCATATATTGTGAAAAGTTTATGCAAGTAGTGAAACGTCTGTTTGACTTGTTTGTGGAGTAGGAGGTTTTGTCAAGGGTCTCAATGTATCCATGATGGCTGAAAACGAAGGGCGTTTCCATGGCTCACTGCATCAAAATTTTTATTAATTAATTAATTAAGAAAATTTAGAGCATAAAAAAATAGTAAATAATTAAGTTAAGTTTATAATCTTTGAACTGACTTTGCCCAACAGGCTTCAATCAATGCTGCTACTTGAGGGTTTACATCACGAGGAATCTCAAGCCTCTTGCATTTAAACCCAACAGCTGCCACAACCTAAAAAAAAAAAAAACAGATTATATTTTTTTAATAAACATGTATTTGTGTATTTTGGAATAAATATGAAAATCGAACCTGTGCAGGATTTAGGTTACCCCAGGGTTGTTGCAAAGTAGCAAGCTCCCATAAAATCACACCAAAACTGTAAACATCTGATTTCTCATTTGAAGGTTCATCACGAAGAACTTCAGGTGCCATCCATTCAGGCTATATATTTATATTTTAATACATTTATAATTATAAATAATAAATAGAATAAAGAGGAAGGAAGGAAGGAATTAACTCACTGTTCCTGCTGCAGTCTTGGATGAAAGAAACGTGTTTGCTTTTAACCTCGAAAGCCCAAAATCACACACCTGAAATTTTATAATAAGTTATATAAATTTTTTTTTTTTTTTTACAAAAAAAAAAAATGTTGTTAATAGTTCTGTGGTTTACCTTTACTGTGTATTTCCTGTCTACTAAAAGATTTGGAGATTTCAAATCTCTGTGAACAATAGGAGGATTGCGTCTGTGGAGGTAATTCATTCCTTTTGCCTATACCAAAAAAGAAGCCATTGATATTAATATATTAATATAATAATTGACAGAAGAAAAAAAGAAAAAAATGTTTTTAAGGACAAAAAAAGAGTAGTAAAAGGTGAAAGGTAGATACCACATCATATGCCATACTCAGCCTTCTCCTCTCATCCAATGCCTCTTTTGCTCCAGGTTTATGCAACAGCCTATACAAACTACCCCTGCACTTGAAAAATATTACAAAATTAGCCCACCATACAAATATAATAACAACAAGCTCCAAAAATTATTAAAAATGTAGAGGGACTAAACCTGGACAAATATTCTGTCACTATTGACAGGTTCGGAGGCTGAGTGACTGCTCCCATAAAAAGAACAATATTTGGATGCCTTAATCTTCTCATTATTGCAACCTAAATCAAAGTAACAATTAGAATAAGTAAATTAATAATGTAATATTAAATTAAATTTAACCTAAAATAATACACTAGGACTCACCTCCTGCAAGAATTCGTTCAACCTCTCTGGATGAAAATCTTGTTCTAAAAGAATTTTCACAGCAACATCCTGGAAGCAGTGGAGTTTGTAAACTTTTAAATGAAAAGACCAAAATACCCTCAATACATATATCTATATATAATAAAAACAAGAAAAAGGTGTATTACTTACAGAGCCATTCCAATCAGCACGATGAACAATACCAAAAGAACCTGAAAATAAAGAGTGATTTTGTATATGAACACCCCATGCAATTTTTATAGATCTTGTAACTTCAATGCGTTTTTTGTAATTTTAAAAATCTTGAACAGTTCGTTTGTTTATTTTTTATTTTCAATCAATAAATTTACAAAGACAAAACGCTGCATCCTACTTTCATTTATTTCTATTACACCAACTCACTTTCAATTATTTTCTTATTAAAGCACTGAACTTTCAAAAGCTTTTATAAAAGCATCATACTTTGAAAAAATTATCCAAAACTTGGTTCAGATTTGAATGTAGGGTTAATCTCATAAAAGACCTTATATTTTTTGTTTTTTCCGGATTAAACCTCAACTTTAATTTTTTTTCCTGAAAAAGCTCTTGCATTTTTCAATTTTTCCAATCTGGCCCTTTTAATCGTTTTTTTCGGAAAAACTTGGAAAATGTGAGGGTTTTTCGAGAAAAACAAAAGTTGAGGGTTTTTTTGGAAACAATTAGAAGGTTGAGGGTTTTCTTCGGATTAATAAAAAAAAAAAAAAAAAGACAATGTTAAAGGGTTTTTTTGTGAAAATTAAAAAAATACAAGGTCTTTTTCAGGAAAGAAAAAAATAAAGATGAGGTTTATTCTGGGGAAAAACACAAAATATAAGGTCTTTTATGAGATTAACCTATTGCTATAATTGGGTAGCTTTTTTCAAAGTAGGATGCTATAAGTATAACAAAGGGTTAATCTCAAAAAATGACCTTATATTTTGTGTTTTTTTGGGGTTAATCTCATAAAAGACCTAATATTTTGTGTTCTTTCCGGATTAAAACTCAACTTCATTTTTTGCTGAAAAAGACCTTGTATTTTTACATTTTTTCCGAAAAAACCCTCAGCGTTGTCATTTTTTCCGAAAAAACCCCTCAACCTTCTAACTACTTCCAAAGAAACCCTCAACTTTTTTAGTTTTTCTCGAAAAAACCCTCACATTTTACTATTTTTTGGAAAAAAAAACGACTAAAAGGGCCAAGTGAGAAAAAATGAAAAAATACAAGGTCTTTTTCAGGCAAAAATTAAATTTGAGGTTTAATCTGGAAAAAAACAAAAAATATAAGGTCTTTTATGAGATTAATCCTTTTTCCAATTAAACCTCAAATTTATTTTTTGCCTGAAAAAAACCTTGTATTTTTTCATTTTTTCCGAAAAAGCCCTTAACTTTGTACTTTTTTTCCAAAAAAAACGCTCAACCTTCTAACTGCTTCCAAATAAACCCTCAACTTTTTAGTTTTTCTCGAAAAAAACCCTCACATTTTACAATTTTTTGGGGGCTTAATCTCACAAAAGACCTTATATTTTGTGTTTTTTCATGATTAAACCTCAACTTTATTTTTTGCCTGAAAAAGGCCTTGTATTTTTTCATTTTTTCCAAAAAAAACTATGAGATCAACCCTTTTTTGGCAAAAACCGACTAAAATGGTCAGATCGGAAAAAATGAAAAAGTACAAGGTCTTTCTTTTTCCTGCAAAAAAAAATTTGAGGTTTAATCCAAAAAAAAGAAAAAAAACACACAAAATATAAGGACTTTTATGAGATTAACCCTATATAACAAACAAATCAACTATAAGTACATTGTTATAAGGACGGAAATCTCCGATAAAGTCCCAATACTTTGGGCCAGTTTACGGTTTAATCCCAACTTTTTATTTTTTGACCTAGAAAATGTCTTGATTATGACGGATTAACGTATAACATTGGATAATCGGGAC
This sequence comes from Lactuca virosa, assembly GCF_052849685.1. Classification (NCBI taxonomy): domain Eukaryota; kingdom Viridiplantae; phylum Streptophyta; class Magnoliopsida; order Asterales; family Asteraceae; genus Lactuca; species Lactuca virosa. The sequence goes on along the minus strand of NC_136427.1, from coordinate 63,293,217 downwards.
TTTTTTGTTCAAAAAACAAATGTTTGGATTAAAACCGTAAACAGACCCAAAATATTGAGAGATTATGAGAGAGAGATTTGGGGATTTTTACCTGCTCCAATTCTTTCTTTCAAAACAAGATCACTCCAAGGAATGTCCAAATCTTCGACATCCATGGTGAAATTGCCTCTGTCTTTATGGGGTTGACTTTGACTTTGACCACTAGTTTCAAACCTCTGAATCTGATTACTAGGCACTTCCATTCGTGTATCAGAAGACAAGACATATGATTGGGAATCCATTTTTGAGGTGCCCATGATGTTCTGGGCATATACTTTGGGCAGATGTGAGCTTCTGTCATGACCTTGACCTTTCGGGCGGAGGGCAGCTTTTGAAGGAGGTAAACGGGACCCATCATTGCTGTTGCTTGGACTATTACGTATTATATCAACATGACTTTTTTCAGATTGTTTTGGGTAGATAGCATCAACAATATCTCCATCACCTGAAATCATTCTTGTATTTTATTAATCACATATACATATGATAATTACACTTTTTATTACTGTGTTTTGGGTTTGTTTTTTTAAAAGGAACATTTTTGCAAAATAGATGAAATTACATTTTTAGTCCCTAAGTTTAGGGTTTTGTTTTTTAAAGAAACCTTCTTGCAAATTTGGTCCTTATTTGTGGGTTGCATAACAATTTTGCTCCGAGTCTCATTGAAAAAGATGATTTAAAAAAAAAAAAAAAAAAAAGGTAATGCTCAGGAAAACCATTATGTTATTTTTGTGTCTATTAAGGCTATGTTTGGTGTACTAGCTAAGAAGCTAGTTGTTAGCTGAAAAGCTAGCTGATAAAAATGGCTTTTGGTAAAAACTAGCTGAAAGATCTAAAATGACATAAAAGGTCATTAAGAAAAATATGATGTTTATAATTAATTAAGGATATATTTGGAAAATAAATAAATAACTCCTGAAAAGCTAGTCCAAGTAGCTTTTAAGCTAGCTGTGGCGTGCCAAACATAGCCTAAACCCATTATAATTTCTGGTTTTGGTTAAATTAGTGTTTCATTAATTTAACCAAACTCAGAAAATATAATGGTTTTAATAAAAATAAAGTAACGAGTTTTTTAAGCATTTGGGGATAATATGTTGGGTTTTTTTTAACACATACTTTTTTACTATTTAGCTTATATTTATATTATTATTACATTGGGAGGGTCCCACCACAGCATAGAAAGACCTCAATTTTTATTTCTTTTCAAATATGATTTCATCAACTGTTAATAATTACTTAATTGTTTGTTTATTATGAATTATTATTACTTATACTGATTTAGGGTCCACATAAAATCTGATTTTAATTGTTAACGTTTGGTAACTAGGAGAATGTTAATTATTGTTAGTGTTTGTTGAAAATCAATTTGTTTATTGTTAATTGTTACTTGTTATTAATATTTTGTTAAACTTTGTTGAAAATCATAGTTTCATTCTTTGGTTTTGTTCATTGGAAGAAGGTTTGCTTATTGCTATTTATTGTTTTATTGTATTATTAATATTACATATGACATGTATATGTAGAAACATTAAATTATTAAAAAAAACTTACCAATAGATGGATCTTCAAATACAAGATTCAAAGATTCACAATCAGCAAAATACTGTTTAGCAAGTGATCTGAAATCAACCATGGGTTCAACTTGTCTAAAACGTGGGAACCTCAATGGGGAAGAAATTGAGATTGTTGATGGACCATTTAATAAAGAATCAGGCTCAGAGAGGCATCCTGGATTCCCTATTAAATCAACAAGAAGTTCCCTGCATAAAAATTAAAAAAAAAAATTAAAATTCATAAACTATGTATATATAATGATTTTGAAGGCATCATATATAGTTAACCTGTCAACACCAAAACGAACAAGGCAAGAAGAAGCATCATCTCTTTTACAATATTTGCAGCCCTTGGCGATTCGACATGGTAAATCAATTGTATCTGCTAAAATCTGTTGAAGTTTTTCATTAAAAAAAAAAAAAAAAAAAAAATGTAAATACCCTTTAAAGGGTTTTTGTTGTTGAAAATATCAAAACACTAAGGAAACAAGCAATATAGTAAAAAGAGTGGATTACAAATCTGGTCATTGTGATTTTTTACGCGTTTTCTCTGGTTTAGGTGCAAAAAAGAAAATATTTTTCCAATTTTGGTTGTTATTTCACATGGTTTTGTGAACACTTTTGGTATCTGGGTCGTTTGAGTTAACAATTGAGCTATTATATTTGATAAAATGACCATTTTGCCCTCACATTGATTTTTTTTTATTAATTATTGTAGGGTCGAGCGGTGGAAAGATGGTTTTTGGATAATATTAATAATAAGAGTAAGTTACAAAAATGGTCCATGTGCTTTCTGACTTCTCCATGTTTAGCCCAAAATGTAAAAAAAAAAAAAAAATCGATTTTGGTCCTTTCAAGGCTTCATATTGATTTGGTCCCTGGAACTGGAACCTTGAAATAAGCACCAAAAAACTGAAAAATCTTTCAATTTTGGACTAAACACAAAAAATAATAAAAAAAACACAAGGTCCATTTTTGTAATTTAATCTAAAAACAATGATGATAATAATAATAATAATAATAATAATAATAATAATAATAATAAATGGTCATTTTCACAAATTTAACAGGTGAGGTGGGTTGTTAATTTAAACAACCCAAGGACCAAAGTCCTAATAAAACAGAGTGAAATGAGAACCGGAATTGCAAAAAAGATTTCTTTTTGGACATAAACCAAAAAACAGCTAAACATAGACCTTATTTGTAACTTACTCTATAAAAAAGGAAGTGAAGTAGAGTCCTCTGCATATTAAGAGGGTGTTTGGGATTTCATTTTGAAGTTGAAAAGGACTTATTGACTTATGAAGGTGGGAAAAGGAGTTTTTAAAAAAAGTGTTTGGATTAGCTTTTTAGTGGCAAAAGTCGATAAGTTAAAAAGTGTTTGGGTGAAAATTGTCTTTTGTTTGTTTTTTATCCTAATACGTTATAAGTCATTACAAAAAGCCACAATTTGTTACTTCTTGAAAACTCCTTTTCAAAGGCTAAACAAAAAGAAGTTTTAAAAGCCCTTATTAGATAACCAAACACTTTCTTTTTTTTTTTTTAACTTTTCAAGAAGTCAATAAGTTAATAAGGAGTTCTTAGATGAACACCCTCTAAGGTTATTATTGTAATAATAAAATAAAATATACATCTACAACATACTTTAAATAGTAGGGCCCGATGTCTGCAAAGGCCAACAGAGAGGCTACCCATTGGAAGTACAACAGATCCTAAACAATCTTTCAGATCCTCACTGCATTCCTTCCACATTGAAACCAACTCATCTTCACCACTTAAAGTTGTGCCCCTTGTAATAAGATAATAAAAATAAATCATAAGATTAAATAATAAAAAAAAGATGCATAAATTTCTCAAAGTGTAGTGTTTGGTATTATTATGATGGAACTGGAGAAGGAATGGAATGGAATCATACACTACATTGGAATGGTCTATTCCATTGTTCATTCCTTAGCTAGACATGTATTTTTTTTCATTGCATCGTGGAATGGGATAGAAAACTGCAATATAACCCATTTTTATTTATATATTAATATTATTGGCACAACTTTGTTGATATTTTTCACAATTTTTATTAGATTGGAATTTTATTTTCTAAAAAATACTAATGAGTTTATATTTGTTTAAAGTTCCGGGTTGATCTCATAAAAGACCTTATATTTTGTGTTTTTTCCGGATTAAATCTCGACTTTATTTTTTTGATGAAAAATACCTTGTATTTTTTCCGGTCCTTTTAGTCATTTTTTTTCGAAAAAACTTGTAAATGTGAGGGTTTTTTCGGAAAAAACTAAAAAAGTTGAGGTTTTTTTCAAAAAAAGAAAAGACAAAGTTGAGGGTTTTTCAGAAAAAAATGAAAACATACAAGGTCTTTTTTGGGAAAAAAAAATAAAGCTGAGGTGTAATCCGGAAAAACCCCAAAATATAAGGTCTTTTATGAGATTAACCCTAAAAAAATTTATAAATAAAAATTTGTTAATTGTAATTAAATAATGTATGGGTCAATTGCGAAATTACTTTTACCAACAAAAGGTGCATAAAAACCTTGAATACTTTTTTTTTTGCAAAATGACATCATCATTTCGCAAAATTCGTTGCATTTTCCCAATATAATTTCAAAATATAATTCATTTTTTTTGGTCATTCATAAAGCAATTTTGCAATTCACAATTGACCCCATTGAACAATTGATAATCATTTTCTTTTAAGGGTAAAAAGGTGACCACTTTGGTCATTTTCATGTTTATCCCTCTAAAGTTATGCATTACACTTTCACATGATATTATGAAAACTCATTCTATTCCTATAGGCTATAGGCCAACCTAACATGACAATGGAATGGTAATAACTCATTCCATTCCATTCCATTCTTTTGTAATTCCATTCCATTTCCATCCAACCAAACAAAACCTTACACAACAATAAACTAAAACACAAACACTCACCCCATTCGATTGCATACAAGCTTTGCAAGTTGATCAACAACTTCTAATGTAGTAATGCTATTACATGAAATGCTATGAATCCGATTTTGTAGTTCCCTAAGGCTGGGATCATTACGCCTATCAATCAAGATCACTTCAATTGAAGACTCAGTTGCAATATCAATGGCTTTCAACAACTCAAGTGATGGAATTCTTCCACTCTCTTGTAGATCACAGCACATCATCCATACGTATGGATCCATTCCATATATCAAGTAAAACCCATCAGGGACTTTGTCAAAGTATGACAAACACCCATTTGCCTAATACAATGTAACCCTTAGAAGTTGGAATAAGTCAACATGGATACTTTGAGCTTATATATATATAGTAGACTAGACACATAATAACAAAAGGTCAAATATGTCTTTTTGAAATTTTTAACAAGTGAATGGTGAAGATTTAAGTTAACAACTAGGGGCCAAAACCATAGAAAAATGAAACTTGGACAAAAATATAAATACCCAGGCAAAATCGTATGTATAAGAATATAAATACCTAGGCAACTATATTTGGGATAGTAATTGATTCATAGAGAAACAACCATTTGCCTAATACAACCTAACCCTTAGAGTTAGAATATACATAACAAAGTTACAAAGGTCAAAATGGTCATTTTCAAAAAAAAAAATTAACTGGAACAATTAGATTTAACAACCAGCAAAATGAGGCCAGTGTCAAATTTGCAACAAAAAATAGAACTTGGACCAAACCAGCAAAATGTGGTATAGCAGTAAAGCACAGGGACCAAAATTGTAATTTACTCTAGAAAGAAAGCATACACACAAATATAAACACCCAAGCAACTATATTTGGGAGAGTAATTGATTCATATGGTGCTCAAGGATGAGCTAAAGTGAGAAAGTGTGTGTGTGTGTGTGTGTTTATTATAAGGACGAAGGAAAAAAGAAGCAGAAAAAAAAAGTAACATGTTCAGGGTTTTATTGAAAGAAGAAAGAATTAGATTGTTCATTGGAGTTAACCATGAAAGTGATGATGAGAATGATGATTTGTTCCATTTGAGGTAAAATCTTTTTAAACCTTTATTAGTTTATTTATTTCTGACTATGTGTTAAAGATTGTGAAAGATTATATGGGATTAGTTTTTGATCCCAGATTCATGCAGTTAACACCAAAAGATGAACATTTTGATAGAAAAATTGCCAAATTTGGTCTTATACTATTCACTTACACCAAAATGATGTAACACTTTCATGTGTCATTTTCAGTCCCTCGTCTTTCATGTTTATTCTATTCCAGTTTATAATGTATGAATAGGTATATCCTAAATATAATAATTATTCATTATAATATTATGTTATATACTAAATTGACATTAATTAATCATAGATATATAAAAATGTAACTCGCATTAATAATATACAAATAATTAATTTGGTTACAATTTTGTAATAATTCAATTTATAAAGTTTTTACACTAAAAAAGATATAAACAAATAAGTAAAAAGAAAATAAGTTGAAGAGTGTTTTGTCAATCTATATAAATTTATAAAGAGAATATACTTTTTGGTGTAAAAAATGGTATAGGGTTGAAATGTAATAATTATTACTTGTAATATTATGTTATATTATATATGAAATTGATTTTAATTAATCATATATAATTAATTTAATATATATGTTTCGATATTATTTTCTTTTCATTTACTAAATGTTGCTTTAACAATATAACAACTAATTCAAATTAATTATATATGAATAACTTATTTGGTTATGATAGTGTAATAATATAGCTTATTAAAATATTGTAACCAAAAGGATGCAAGGAAAATTTATAAACAGCTAATAAAATATTTGGAAATCTATAAAAGTTACAAAATAAAGAATCATGGAATATACTTTATGTGTAAAAAGTTAAAACATGAAGAGTTGAATCCACAATCTTATGACACCTAAGCTTTTAGACTTTTAGTACATAGCCTAATGTTCACAAAGTCAAAATGGTCAAACTTAGCATATAAATTGGGACTTTAGTAGTCATTCAGAAAAACAAATAATCTAATATGTCAATCACCAAAATTTGATCCCTCACTATACGATAAATTTTTTAAGTTAATAGACACAGGAGAGATGAAACAAAAGTATGATCCTAGTAGACATTTGCACATTGGCAAGAAAATCTTATGTTATCTCTCATGGATACCTACACATGTAAAAATTGACATAAGAAGTTTTTTGTAATTAATATGAGCCAAAAATATATGTAGCATTAATGTCAGATTATCTATCAAACCAAAAGAAATCGTTATAGGGACCTCTCTCACACTCTCCATCTATCTTAAGTATCTTATTTTTACTTGGATATGTGTGTGTATATGCAAGTAAAACTAAGATCTTCTCTAATTACTTTTATATATACTTTAAAACAATTGTAAACATCTCAAATTTATAAACATGGTACTTCTTGTATCATTGAACTTAGCAAGCATTTGTACTTCGCAATTAGGTAAACTCTTATTCGAGTTTGAGGCGAAAAAAATATTTGATATGATTACAATGTCAAGGTGAACTACATTTTAGGAAAGAAACAGAAAAAGGAAGAAAAAAAAGGCATGCTATTATACGAGATCAACATTTCTCTAATGTGAAATTAGATTACCAATCAACAATATCTCAGGCAAGATAGGCCATATATTTCTCTATAGAGGCATCAAAATTGTAGGTACAGGTTCACTGTTTTGCAAATATTGGTCTATAAAGAAAGTCGATCTCATGTCACATTAAAGCATTGTTAACCCCTTTATTCTACAGTAGCAGATTTTTCAAAATATCTATCCATGGCTTATTTCAGTTGAGTTCACAGTAATAATGTGTTGCACTTTCTTTTATAATATGCATTATAATAGGTCATGAAACCAAGAATCATCACAAGAAAACGTGATCTCAAAAAAAAACCTCTATGAATGACAAATATGCTATGCAAATTTCTGTCCTCAAACCTCCTAGGATCCTACCGAGAAACATGAAGAGTTCTTTCCATAAAGTCTAGTCGTACTCATAGCGGTTCATTCATGTATTTCAAGCAAGACTATATAACCAATTACCAAACCCAATCATAATGCTACGGGATTAGCAGTTAATATGTTTGCAAACTCAAACACACACAGAGATATCAGAACCACATACCCAGAATCGATGTGATAAACCTTCTGCAGATGTCGTAGAACCGGATGACCTCGACCCTGCGGTTTCTTCCGTCACAGGATCCAGTAAATTAGGATCATCAGCACACATAGCTTCAGACGAAAGCCGTAGCGCCAAAGCCAACTGCAATTGATAACTCTCCTCCGTTTGTTGTGCCCAACTTTTCGATGAATAAGACCCTCCCCCACCACAACCACCAGCAGTAGCCTCCGACGACTTCAACCTCAACACCTCACCACCACCTCCATCCGGCAAGTGACCATAAGCATCGGGATCACCACCTCCACTGTTCACCGCCGCCGACAAAGACGGAAGAAAGTAATCACCCGAAATAGAACTCTCTCCGTAACTACTCCCGCTCGATTGCCTCTGCAATCCACCGATCGAGGCCGGAAAGGCCGTTTGGCGAGGTTGCTGCATCCTCTGATCAGTTGTCATGTTCATCAAATCCCAATCAAATCCAGCTCTTTCGTTCCTCTTTTTTTCCCCGGAGTGAGAGTGGTGAGATGAGTCGTATGCGCCACCGCTTCCGGTGCCACCAGAGAAGATCGACGGAGGAGGAGGTTGCGGTGGCTGGAGGTGATCGTCGTCGGGAATCTGAGTCAACAAGGTGTAATTGGTACGTCTACCAGGCATTGCCATCTAGAACTAACAAAGTTAAATCGAATTAAGTTGTGTGATTCTCTTCGGTAATTAACCCTACAAACCACCAATTCAGTGTGTGGGGTCACGCGGATAAAAGGGGATGTTTCGGGTTTTCGCGGTGGCGTAATCTCATGGGAAAATTATCATCCGCATCCCATAGTTTCCGTAATCCCAGGTACATTACTTTTAAGAGAAAATTACACTCTAATAAACTAATGATTTTTCATAAAAAAATCAAATTAAACGTTTTTATAAGGAAATTTCTATATGTAACTCCAAAATGCTTATTGTACCCCCTTGTGAAAGGAATAGTGATTGCATACCACTCATGATTTGACAATTTATATGAGTAAGGGTACGTATAATAGCACTCTTTCGTAAAATAGTCACATAATTCACAAATAAGGTAGACTCGTCTACGGTCTCATCAAGGTCGTCTGTTTGTCATAACCGGCCATAACACGCCCTTGGTTCCGTTTGTGGGCTGCAGATTCGTGGCTACATCTTCGATTTCATATAACTCACAAATAAGGTAGACTCGTCTGCGGTCTCATCAAATGTAAGTTTTAACTTTTTTTTTAATTTCTGCATGTTGGAAAATTCAAGACAAATTAAGCAGTAAAAAATTCACATGAGGAACGAAACCGTATATAGACCTCATATGCAGTTTCTTTAGCCTAATCTGCAATTTTGTTCTTCGCGTTTTCGGAAGTATAGCCAAAACCATGCAAAGTAGTAGTACATAATAAAGGATAGCACATAACAATAAGAAAATCAAAAAAAAAATCGGATAATTTCCAACTTGACTTGAATGTTACTCCTCCTTGTAAATAAAACTCTTAAGCCTTTGAGAAGAAAAAAAGCCAATCTTTTGTCTTAAAGGAGAGTATGAAAAATATAAAGTTTTTATTCTTATTTTCTTAACACTATAAGAACTTGTGTCACATAAAGAGAGGGTCGAAAATTGAGAAAAAATGATCAACTATGAGAAAGATCCATCTCCTCTTATTTTATATTAGTCTTGGCTTTCAAGACCCTATGGCTTTTATGACAAAGTATGGTCTTCAGAAGAGAGTATGGAGTGTGTGACAATGGAGAAAACTACAAGCAACATCCATCCACCCCTTACCAAGGGGTGTCCTCGATCCAATAAGAAAGAGAGAGGAAATAGTGTTTAACACTCTTTCAAATTATATAAAATCAAGTCTTTATATTTTATAAAACTAAAACTTTTTAGTCCAAAAGATATACATGATTTTATATATCTAAAAAATTTTAGTTCGAAAGATATACATGATTTTATATAGCATTCCTAATGATATAACTTGATATTTTAATATTGAAATTTATTATTTTCATAAAATAATTATTTTCAAATTAATTGCAATAAATATAAATATTTATCATGAATCAAATTCCTATAAATATTCAATTTACTTCAAATTGTTATTACTGTGACCTTATATGATCATATGTCATTAGCAAATATCATTTTACAATGATTCTTCGGCATATAGATATTTCACTTAAAACCCTAGATTATAGGCTTTGAGTCATATTTAAAGGATGTGATGTCTAGGGTTTTTTCCACCCTCGGCCTCCATCACACTTAGAGAACCCTTATCAACCTTAGTCTCTCCTTTTTATTACTTGCACGTCTTTTGCTTGTTCTTGCATTTTGAAGGATAAGGAAGTGCAACGGTGAAACAAGGAAGCAACAAGCAATCGAAATCCAACCATTCGAGAACCTTCTTGATCATTAAAAGTCTTCAAGCTTGAAGCTTTATGAGCTTTTTTTAAACGGAACTTCCCTAACAAGGGTTTCCCGGCCAGTTTTCACGCACCGACTAATCCCCGCTGCAAACATAAGGCTATGTCTCATGTCATGGAGTCACTACAGACGAACCTCCATGACCACAAAGACTGAGTAGTGTTGGGATTTGAACATGGGTTGATATGTTATCCACCATATCTTCAACATTACTTACCAAGTCACCACAACCCAAGTTGTTAGCTTTATGAGTTATTGGTCTATATTTATGGTTTTATGCATGTTTTAGTAGTTTGGATGTTGTTTGGTTGGAGTTTGAAGAACTCCAGCCTTAAAGGTTGCATTTTATGACATCTGGACCCATAATGGTAAGAAGATGAGGATTCCATCTTGTCATTTAGTCCATGCACAATATTAAGAGCCCTTTTAGTCCCATTTCTGACCAAGACTTTGATTTATGTTGTTACGGGCATGCAAATGGATAAATTTGGAAACTTTATCCATTAAGACTACATTTGGATGTGATTTAAAGGTTTAGAGCGTAGGTCTTCAAGGATTAAGACCGTGGATGAAAGTTGACTGATCTGCCAAAATCACATCGCGAACTAAAGCTGATAGCGCCTTGACTTTTGAGCAAATCGCGACTATTTTATCGCCTATTGGTAGTTTCCCGGACCAGTGTTGGTCGCAGCGATATGACATGGACATTTGACCTTTTTACCAATTCTGACTTTTGGTCAACTGTGTTGGGTTTGAGTTCTGGAGGGGCACAATAGTCTTTTGCCCATGGATTGGTCATTTATTCGACCTAAACTCGATACGGAAGTGTAGTTGAGTATTTACCTTAATTGCTAAAACTAGAACTCGTTATTGTGTAACTTGGGGAAGACTTGATACCACTAGCTTGAGTTTGTGGATGTCATCTTGTCTTCTATTCATGTTAGTTCTCATGAACTCTCCTATTATGCAGATTATGTGATTATGTTAGCAAGTCTCACTTTTGGTCAACTGTGTTGGGTTTGAATTCTAGAGGGGCAAAATAGTCTTTTGCCCATAGATTGGTCATTTATTCGACCTAAACTCGATAAAGAAGTGTGGTTAAGTATTTACCTTAATTGTTAAAACTAGAACTCGTTATTATGTAACTCGGGGAAGACTTGATACCACTAGCTTGAGTTTGTGGATGTCATATTGTCTTCTATTCATGTTAGTTCTCATGAACTCTCTTATTATGCGGATTATGTGATTATGTTATGTACAACCACAAACAACCTCTCACAGGAAAGTGTGGTCGGGATGATCGATCCAACTAGAGAATAACCTCTTATAGGGACGTTCTGGATGTGTTGTGGCAGTATGTATGATCACGGATAGCCTCTCGGAGGGAAGTGTGATTGGATTATTTATGCTTCTCGGAAGGAAGTTCTAGTCGCATAGTGGTTAGGAATATGCTAGCATATGTTATGTGGTATATTGTAATTAATATGTGATTTATTACATGCAGTTTATGTGTTATTGTGTGTATTGCATATGATATGTATAATGTGTGGTCTTGGGATTACTCACTAAACCTTAAGCTTATAATTGCTACTTCATGTTTTTTTAGAGGAATGTTAGATGAGTGGATGAGAGGAAGTCAACATGATTGCGACATCTGGACATTTTCAAAGGCATGACATATATCTAGAATTTATTAACTTTATGAGATGATTTTCAAAACAATATTTCATGCTTCTGCAACATGATGGTATTATGTTTGATATGATGATGTAACGAGACATGTTTGATTTCAATAATTGGTTTTGATATAATAAATAAGTTTTTACATTTCACCTAGATTTATACTCTTATTTTCAAATTTTTTATGGTAGGTTTTTGAGATGTTACACTTCGCGACACAAATAGGAGTTGTGTCGTGACACGTCTACCGTTGACTTTTACAAGTTGACCATTGACTTTTTGACTAGTTTGACATTTGGTCAAACTTTGATGGAGATGAGCTTAAGACTATTCCTCACACCTTTTACCTCTTTTTTCTCCCTAAGGCTCTCATTTTTTCTCTTTATGGAGTTATTGATGTGTTAAATTCACTCTAGTCTTAAATTTATAGGGTCGAAATTACCGATGCTAGAATTTACTACACGACTTAGGCAAGTGTACCTAATTGAGTTGTAATATAGCAATGGTAAGAACGGATGTCGAACACTTGGGGAAACGAGTATGATTTACGTTTAGACTATTTGTCGCTAATTAACTTAAAAGATAAGTAACTTGGGGGAATTTTTAGTAACAAGGCAAATAATGAGAATTTTAACGATTAAAGTGTAAAAATAAATATAGAACAAGAATTGGTTTTTAAGAATCAAGAATGATAAGGATGCTTTCACTTAGATTTAATTCCACCTTTTAGTAATGAATGATTTATATTAAGTGCAATGGATATTATTAGTTATTTACCGATTTCTAAAATTGGTTAAAAATCATGATCTAATTTTTTACCGTTTTGATAATAAAAATAATTAAAAACAATGGTCATGCAATTAACAATTTTATTAACAATAATTAATTCGTATCATGCAAACATTTGATCAAACTATTAATTTTAGTGGTCGTAAAACTAATAAGAATCGTAAGTTGGTCATACGATACAAAATATACATGTTAAATTTTTAGTATTTTATTTTACCTAATCCTAGGATTTTGTCCATCACTAGTCATAAATATCAATGGTCATGAAAAATTTATGATTCAAGATAATATATTTAAATTGATCATTTAAAAATATTAACTTAGTTATAGGAAAATTAATTACAAAAATTCAACGTATAAAAATAAATGATCAAATATGCATGATAAAATAAATAACAATTAATATCCGAATAATATAAATCAAATCATATTTTCAAGGTTTCATTATCCAAGTGAAGCCACTGCAATCTTCAATTCCTTAGCTCTTTGACTCTTGAATCCCCAATTGTAGAAAATTGGTTCAAAGGTTGGAAGAAATTTGTGTATCAAAATGCATAATTGCAATGTCTTCTCTTTTCTTTCTTTCTTGTGGTGAAAAATGGTGATATTTATAGTAAAAATTTGAAGAATTAAATACCAAAAAGAAATAAATTGAGATTGGATCTAATGAAAAAGAATTCAAAAGAATTAAAAAAATGGGAATAAAAGGTTGGAAAGTTTAAAGGTAGTTAATTATTGAGTATTGGTTGGAAAGGAATGGGTTTAAAATAAGAAAAAGTGGGGAAAAAATGGTTAAAAACGGAATGGAATCGGAATTGGCAAATCTGGAGTTCAAAACGACGTCGTATTGCCAATGAACAGTACCGGATCGGATTTTTGGGTCGGAACTGGGTCGACACGCGGATCTTATGTGAGGTAATACGAATCGGATCCTCGGGTCGGATCGAGTACCGGAGCTGACATGGATCGGATCGATGACGTCATTGATGACGTCACCAGTGGAAAAAAAGCGCGGATCCAACCCGGGTCGGAGCCGGGTATGGATCGAAAATATCGGGTTAGTCTGTGAGGGGAAGTGGATCGCGGGGCGGACATCGGATCTCGACTCGGGTTCTTTCATATTTGGGTGGACGGATCAGGCCTGTTTTTGGGCTCCGGGTTTTGGGCTAGTTCCGAGTTTGGGCTCAATTTTTGTTTCTTTTCTATTTTTTTTTCTTCTTTTTTTTTTCTTTTGCAATTTAAATTTAATTAAATTAATTTAATTAATATAAATTATTTAGAAATTAAATAATTAATTCCCAATAATTTATTTTAATTAAACCTCATTAATTAATTTAAATTCTTTTTATATTTTTATTTTGTTTTCTCGTCTTTCCAACGTGGCTATCTTTGAATTCTTTGACTTTTTGATCTCGTTTTTCTTCGTGTACTTTCTTTCACTTCTTTTTGCGGATTTTTGCACATTTTCTTCTCCTTTTTCTTCAGAAATGAATTTTAGCTGTAAAATGGAATTTCAAACTTTATAAGTACCTTTTATCTTAAATCATACCAAAATATAGCTAAAAATACATAAATATCGCTCGAAATATATGTATAATTATTGCGATATCAAAATACCCCACACTTGAACTTTGCTTGTCCTCAAGCAAAACTGACTTTTGCATGTCATCATATCAAAACTTTCATCACCAACGTTGCACAAGACAATCCTTCTTGAACCCAGCCATTACATCGAAACCTCAATGCATACATTTGTGTCTAATGATTCCTAAAACTTCCCCAATCCTAAATACTCACAATCTTCAAAAAAAAAAACTTGCTCACTTATTTTGAACAACATTCATTTTATGTATCCCTCCGAATATATCCTCAGAAATCTTTCTTAACCTCAAGGTAATTTTTGACTAAGTCCCCAAGCATACATATGGAAAAATAACCTAGAAATAAAAATTACAATAAATAATAACTTGGCAAATTGCCTTTATTCTTGAGTCTTCATTGATTTTTTTTGAACTTTTCTTCATGATATTTCTTGATCTTCATAGCTTTGTAGACTCTTATTCTCAAACTTTGTAACTTTTCTCTTTTTTTTTTTTTTTCAATCTAAAAATCCTAAAAATAAAAACATATGCTTAAGCAAGGGAACTTAACTTCAACTCTTATTGGTTAGAGATATTAGCCTAGAGTGCAATGACTACATAAGCTCTCGTGGATATATTTCTGGTACACGATGCTAAACATATTATGGCCCTCAAACTAAGCAAGGTTGTGTTTTTGTTCCATGATTTCACTAGGATAGGGAAGCCACAAATGTACTATAACATACTATTGGTTCAATTAAACATTTGAGTTCGCATTGAATCATCCCACACAACGTTAACAACTTAAGTTTCAACACAATAAAACTTTTTAATTTTTATCAAAAATGCTTGGTTTCCTTATTCGACCCCCTACTCCACACTTAAATCATACAATGTCCCCATTGTATGTAAAATTAAAGCACATAAAAGTAAAAAGGGAGAAAAAGGAACAGACTCCCCTGGGGTATTGCAGTGGCGAGGTCGAAATCCTGATTTGCGTAGGACAAGTGTTGAGTGCACTTTTCTGTTTGTAATGTTGAAGTGCATGTAAATCTTTTATTTTTGAACCAGCTGGAGATTTAGGCAAGTGTGGCATCTAAATCTTTTTCCGCATAATTTCTCTGAACAGGTGCATTTACGTGTCGCGTATAAGATTTGGACGCGTCGCGTAATGCAATTGTTGGGATTCTCTTCGCAATTCTTGAATTTAACGCTTTGTATACTGGCCAAGTACACATTGCGTTATTAGATCAATTACTCCTTTTCGCTGAGTGAATTGAATTTGACTTGTGTCGGCCGAACACTTGCTTCATCCTTCGAATAATGCTCTCCCGTTGGTCAGTGTTAGCTTCAGTTCTCCATCCTGCTCTTTGTGGGGAATCACCCCACACTTATGTGATGCCATTGCTCCAATTGTAATTTGTACTTCAGAAATTTACTTTACACCATTCTGACCATCACCTGTTTCTAAACTGAAAAGTAACTTTCACAGAAAAATAAAACCATTAAAAAGCACTTTTATTGAAACTAAAAAGAAAATTCACACCAAACATACTGAAAATAAACACACCAAATTCAAAAATCAAAACAAACATCGGGTTGCCTCCCGCAAGCGCTTCTTTTTGAATGAGTCATGAGCCAGACTCTACCCCTCACTTAATTGTTTTCAGTGAGTTGGAGGGGTATATCCTCTTTCCCTTTTTCTTCTAAAGGTGGAACGACAGTGAAATTTGAACTTCGGGTCATATATTAGGGAAATTCTATCTTAAATTGAATTGATTATATTGCATAAATTATTTATTTAATTTTTGTGTAATACTTTGACTATCAAATAGAGAACAGACAGAGAGAGGCAGCCGGGAGGCAGGATCATTTCGGTGTATATTATAAATATAACTTTTCTGAAATCCAGCAACCAAAACCAACGTACCAATTCCAAACTCTGTTCTGGTAAGTAGAATTACTCGTATTACACGCGAATTAAATAAGGTTATTCATGCAATATAAACATGGCTCTGATACCATTTTTTTATATATATATTTATTATTATTATTATTATTATTTTTTAATTTTTTTTTTTAAATATAATTTTTTTTAATATATTTTTTAATTTTTTTTTATTAGTAAATCTAACAATCTATAATTAACTAAGGAAATTCAACAACCTATAATTAACTTAACTAAGGAAATTTATGCAATACTAAATTAAAAGATAAAAAAAATATATACAAATTATTTTTTTTTTTTTAATTTTTTTTTTTTTTTAAAATTTTTAGTAAGTAAGCTTTAGTATTTTAAATAAATTTCGTCCTTTTTTTTATTAATTTGTTTTTAATATATATATTTTTTTTCTTAAATTTAAATTTTTTTTTTTTTTTTTTACGTTAACTAACAAACAATAAGACTAAACCAAATAAAACCGTTTCCCCGGCAACGGCGTCAAAAACTTGATGTGTTAAAATTCACTCTAGTCTTAAATTTATAGGGTTGAAATTACCGATGCTAGAATTTACTACACGACTTAGGCAAGTGTACCTAATTGAGTTGTAATATAGCAATGGTAAGAACGGATGTCGAACACTTGGGGAAACGAGTATGATTTACGTTTAGACTATTTGTCGCTAATTAACTTAAAAGATAAGTAACTTGGGGGAATTTTTAGTAACAAGGCAAATAATGAGAATTTTAACGATTAAAGTGTAAAAATAAATATAGAACAAGAATTGGTTTTTAAGAATCAAGAATGATAAGGATGCTTTCACTTAGATTTAATTCCACCTTTTAGTAATGAATGATTTATATTAAGTGCAATGGATATTATTAGTTATTTACCGATTTCTAAAATTGGTTAAAAATCATGATCTAATTTTTTACCGTTTTGATAATAAAAATAATTAAAAACAATGGTCATGCAATTAACAATTTTATTAACAATAATTAATTCGTATCATGCAAACATTTGATCAAACTATTAATTTTAGTGGTCGTAAAACTAATAAGAATCGTAAGTTGGTCATACGATACAAAATATACATGTTAAATTTTTAGTATTTTATTTTACCTAATCCTAGGATTTTGTCCATCACTAGTCATAAATATCAATGGTCATGAAAAATTTATGATTCAAGATAATATATTTAAATTGATCATTTAAAAATATTAACTTAGTTATAGGAAAATTAATTACAAAAATTCAACGTATAAAAATAAATGATCAAATATGCATGATAAAATAAATAACAATTAATATCCGAATAATATAAATCAAATCATATTTTCAAGGTTTCATTATCCAAGTGAAGCCACTGCAATCTTCAATTCCTTAGCTCTTTGACTCTTGAATCCCCAATTGTAGAAAATTGGTTCAAAGGTTGGAAGAAATTTGTGTATCAAAATGCATAATTGCAATGTCTTCTCTTTTCTTTCTTTCTTGTGGTGAAAAATGGTGATATTTATAGTAAAAATTTGAAGAATTAAATACCAAAAAGAAATAAATTGAGATTGGATCTAATGAAAAAGAATTCAAAAGAATTAAAAAAATGGGAATAAAAGGTTGGAAAGTTTAAAGGTAGTTAATTATTGAGTATTGGTTGGAAAGGAATGGGTTTAAAATAAGAAAAAGTGGGGAAAAAATGGTTAAAAACGGAATGGAATCGGAATTGGCAAATCTGGAGTTCAAAACGACGTCGTATTGCCAATGAACAGTACCGGATCGGATTTTTGGGTCGGAACTGGGTCGACACGCGGATCTTATGTGAGGTAATACGAATCGGATCCTCGGGTCGGATCGGGTACCGGAGCTGACATGGATCGGATCGATGACATCATTGATGACGTCACCAGTGGAAAAAAAGCGCGGATCCAACCCGGGTCGGAGCCGGGTATGGATCGGAAATATCGGGTTAGTCTGTGAGGGGAAGTGGATCGCGGGGCGGACATCGGATCTCGACTCGGGTTCTTTCAGATTTGGGTGGACGGATCAGGCCTGTTTTTGGGCTCCGGGTTTTGGGCTAGTTCCGAGTTTGGGCTCAATTTTTGTTTCTTTTCTATTTTTTTTTCTTTTTTTTTTTCTTTTGCAATTTAAATTTAATTAAATTAATTTAATTAATATAAATTATTTAGAAATTAAATAATTAATTCCCAATAATTTATTTTAATTAAACCTCATTAATTAATTTAAATTCTTTTTATATTTTTATTTTGTTTTCTCGTCTTTCCAACGTGGCTATCTTTGAATTCTTTGACTTTTTGATCTCGTTTTTCTTCGTGTACTTTCTTTCACTTCTTTTTGCGGATTTTTGCACATTTTCTTCTCCTTTTTCTTCATAAATGAATTTTAGCTGTAAAATGGAATTTCAAACTTTATAAGTACCTTTTATCTTAAATCATACCAAAATATAGCTAAAAATACATAAATATCGCTCGAAATATATGTATAATTATTGCGATATCAGTTATCACTCTAGAATATCGTTAGCGGGTTGCTTAAGCGTTGGAATGAATCACTTTCATGAAGATGTTAAGTGGAAATTATGATCATAGCAGTCCGAGTTATACTTCAGTCACGTAAGTTACACTTATTTATGCTTAAGTGTAACTTAATATAGAAGGTATGCATAGTTATTGTTATAAAGTCGGTAATATGATACTAGTCATTAATTCTAGTTATTATATTGATTATGCTACTTACGAGAGCGGTGTTTAGGATGGACATGTCGGCCTGGTTGTTGGATTTCAGAAAGACTATATGTTGAAAAAGTCTTGCCTCCCGGCTGTCTTAACTGGCCAATATTTATTTTATAGCTAGTTGGTATAAATGGTATTTATGAAGGATTTAGTTATTAGTTATTAGATTTCCTAGTTGTTGATCAATATTAACGTTATAGGTTGATATATGCTTGGCGTGCCAACTCGCCAATGGAACTAGTTAGTTGTTCAAGTATATTAAGGTGAGTCACACTAACTTACTTATTATGCTAGCTATGCATGTTTTAGTATGTGCTTAAGTGTATATGTATGCAAGGAACTGACTGAGAACGTCTATAGAGGAATCAATTACTGGTAACTAGTTCAAGAATAACCCTTAGTAGGAGTTGCCTAAAAAGTGATTGAGAACAACCTTCGAGGAACCCGTCGTATAGGGTTGGCAACCAACAATATATGTGTTAAGGGTTTATGTGATAAGTATTTATTTGTATATGTATTGACCATGACAGATCATGTCGGGGAACTGATCAAGTTTTTGTTAGAAGTTCATGGCCTTTTTAGGAAGATTGAATAAAGAAGTTTATAACCCTATTGTAACATCCGTTTGCTTGGATGAATCGAATTAGGGTTTCAGAGGGTCAAAATGTTAGATTTTGGTGAAAAAGGGGTCCTCACGACGTGAGGCATGTAGGACCATGACTTGAGGAGGGCTACATGAAGATTCCATCCGGGACTGAGTTCACGACGTGAGCAATAAGAGCTCACGACGTGAGGAGTGCTGCAGCCCAAGCCCACGAAGTTTTAGGGTTTCCTATGTATTTAAGCCTTTTTATCTCGGTTTTAGGGTTCATTTCTCAACCTCCACCTTCCCCTAACTCGAAAAACCTAACCTTAATCTATCTTGGTGATTTTGGATCCATTTTAGTGTTTTGGTGGCTAGAAGAAGAAGAAGATGTTCTAGAGTGTTGGTTCAGCAAGGAGGCTTCATCATCATCATCTTGTGCTCATTTTGGACCATTGTAAGTATCCAATATCAAATCTTTATGAGTTCAAATTGCTAGATCTAAGTTCTAAGCTCCTTTTTGCATGTTTATGTTAGATTGCATGCTTGGGATCCATAAAGTTGGCAACTTTATGGATCAACGAGTCATTCTCTATGATTTCGTCTTATGGATCTGGAGTGTGGTTGTAATTTATGAATCTTGTTTGAGTTTGGGGCCATTTCTTGTCATTTTGAGCTAAGATGGATTTAGGACATGCTTGGGGCATACATGTCCATTAAGTAATCGTTTTATTGGCATTTGGAGTCCTTGTTAGCTTCTGAAAGAAATAGGATTGAAGGCTTAATGGATTAAGGACTTAAAAGTTTGATTTTTAGCATCAGACTGTTCTCACGATGTGATGACACAGGGTCTCACGACGTGAGAAGCGTTGGTCCCGTTTATGGTCATCTGCTTGGGGCTCACGACGTGAAACATCCCAAAATACGACCCAAAATTTTTTGTTTTAATATTACTAAAATCACATCATCGAATGTCATACATACTAAGAACCATAGAGTGAGTAACTCAAAAGTCAAGTAACTGTGTCAAAACAAATACTGTATCAATCATATCGAAATATCTGAATAAAACTCCTAGGATAAAACTGAAACTGTGGTGTGTGCCATGCCATCATCCCGAGCTCTTCCCTTTACTTGCGGAAGTACCTGAAACCAAAAACTGAAACTGTAAGCACAAAGCTTAGTGAGTTCCCCCAATCTACCACATACCATACAATAACATATAAAACAACTACTGGGCCTTGCCCACTGCATCGGACCGAAGTCCGGAAACTGCATCGGACCGAAGTCCGGAACTAACCAGGGCCTTGCCCTCTGCATCGGACCGAAGTCCGGAAACTGCATCGGACCGAAGTCCGGAACTAACCAGGGCCTTGCCCTCTGCATCGGACCGAAGTCCGGAAACTGACTGAACATAGCATAGCATAATCATAACTACTAACATAGCACATATACTGCATACTGCATCGGACCGAAGTTCGGAACACATAACACAAAGACATGCTTGAATCACAAAGACATCAAGCACACTGGACTACTGCATCAGACCGAAGTCCAGACTACTGCTAACTAAACGGGCCGGCATTGTGGCCGTAGACCCGTTCCTACTGGAAGGAAACTCACCTCGTAACGCTGGCTGCCGAGATGCTAAATCTGAAACTGCCTGACCGTTGCTCCGGAACTCCCCGGCTACAAATCTCATAAACACTAAATCAAATACTGATAACAAATCTCAGGGCAAAATGACTGTTTCACCCCTGGTCAAAGTCAACTTCCTGGTTGACCGGACTCGCCGAGTCAGGGCACAAACTCACCGAGTCCCTTCTTTACTAACACTGACTTTAACTCACCGAGTCCCTTTCCTACTCACTGACTCACCCTGGACTCACAAGTCAAAGAAAAACGGGGAATCGCGACTCGACTCGTCGAGTCCAAGAACAACTCGCCGAGTTCTGTCGTGCAGATTCCATACAGTTGAATTCTAAACCATTCAGGGCATCTAACTTGTAGATCTGAGCCCCTGGAACCATCTGAACACGTAAAGTTGCTAACTTCACGTGTATCTAAGAAGGAATGAAGCTATTTCACTCAAACACTACTTTTCTCAAGAAAACTCATCCGACTCGCCGAGTTGTATGAACAACTCGTCGAGTCTGAGGCAATCTCCATCGAACTCGCCGAGTTGCTCATCCAACTCGACGAGTTCACAGCTATCTTCATATGACTCGCCGAGTCAGCCTTGAGACTCGCCGAGTCCATTCAGTCCAAATTCCATACAGGCCTGATTTGAGCCATGCAGCGGCTCCAAATCGCAGATCCAAGTTCCTAGGGCATGCTTATCACGTAAAGTTGCAAACTTTACGTGCATACATGGCTTTAAAGCTTCAAATTCCAAATCTAAGCTCTTAATGGGGTTCCAAGCTCAAAAGGGACCTCAATCATGACCACAACTGAAACTTTACACTTCTAGAATGCAATAAGGGTCCAGATCTGAAGTATAACCCGACCATAAGGCTTATTCACAAAGGATTTGGGGTTTTTGGGCTAAAAAGTAACAATTTGAGGACCAACAAGATCTACTAGATCAATAATCAAGATGGAGACTTTATTACCAGAAAAGATGGCCACAAATGAGTGTGTTCTGGATCTACTTCCCCTTCCTTGAACTCTTCAACCTTCTCCTTCTTCTACTTGCTCCAAAGCGCACTAAAAGTTCCTTCACAAGGCAACAAACCCTCACACACTCTTTAAGGGGGCTAGGGTTTGGTAAGAAATGCTCTGAGGGTGATGGAGGCGAAGTTGGGACGCAATAAGATGTTTAAATAGGGTGCAAACCCTTAAAATTAGGGCTTCATCCAGACAGGCGGACTCGCCGAGTCCCAGCATGTGGACTCGTCGAGTAGCCGGCTCATCTTGCGTGATCATCCCGTCTGTACTCGACGAGTCGGGCTAAGGACTCGTCAAGTACTCCTTAAAAATTGAAAATACTTATTTAAATTACATACCAGAAAATGGGGCGTTACACGACGTGAGAAATGATTCTCACGACGCGAAGGCAACCCCGTTGACTTTTCCTTGGCTGAGTTGACTATGTCGAGTCGTGATGAGTTGGGATCTGATTGGGTGAGCTCTCACGACGCGACCAAGGCTGGTCACGATGTGAGATGTGGTTTTTGAGCATTTGGG
This sequence comes from Lactuca virosa, assembly GCF_052849685.1. Taxonomy (NCBI): domain Eukaryota; kingdom Viridiplantae; phylum Streptophyta; class Magnoliopsida; order Asterales; family Asteraceae; genus Lactuca; species Lactuca virosa. The sequence continues at coordinate 63,270,558 of NC_136427.1, read as the reverse complement.
CCTTGTTGGGCCATAATTTTCTGTATGTGGGACTTTTTGGTGCTTAGGCCCATTTGGAGCTTTGGGTATCCTTTAGGAGTTTGGGGCTCCTTGGATTAGGCCCAACATGGGTTTTGGGCCGATTAGGAAGTTATCCTTAGTGGGCTTTTGATGCTTTTGGTGGGCCCAAATTTCGGGCCAAGTGAGGAAAGGGTAAAATGGACTTTTACACTGAGTATTGAACAATCAAACTTGAACCCTAACTTTGGGTTGTGGACCAATTATTAATTTGGTATTATTTGTTGGTGCTAGTGCGCAGGGATTTTCCGGATTGACAGTCCGAGCTTTTATCTGAGATATTCGACAGTTTAAGGTGAGTTTCCTCACTGTGTTTAGCGGGTCGAAGGCACCAATGCCGATCCATGGTTTATTATGTTAGGATGCTAGATGTATGCGTGACTCTTGCATGTGTATGTATTGGTATGTATGCCGAGCGGGGCTCGATGTCGGGCAAGGCCCGATGACTGTATTGTATGCTATTATCTTTGTGATTATCGCATGTGTTAGTAGGATTATGTGTTTGTATGTTTGTCACAACCAGAAATTTTGATACCTTGTAAAACCCTTAACAAAGATAACATTGTAGTTAAAACTTGGAAAACATGTATGATGCTTGTTCAATGATCACAAAATTCCATCAAATACTCTACACAAACATTCAAGTAGTCAACAAAGGTTGGAAACCTTAAAAATCCCGGTTCAAGTCCATTTTGGACTAGGATTTTCTTATTGGGCCTAATGGACTAATAAGCTTCCAATTTGACTATTTCGGGCTTAGAACTCTTGTATGGGCTCTAATTGGACCCACTTTCATTTATTTTAACATTTTGGGCCATAATGGGCCTAGAATGAAATAAAATACCCTTATTGGGCCATAACAAATCTAATTAACCTAATTGGGCTGTAAAACCTCTTAAGGTCCCATTGGGCCGAAAACCATTAACTTGGGCTTCAAATTATGGACTTAAGCACAAAAGGCCCAAATTCTCTTCTCTTTTCTCCCTTTCTCGGCCCAAGAGGATAACAAAAAAAAAAATAGAAACTAGTGAAATAAGGAGGGTTAGCCACCTCCTTATTACATTTTGGTCTTCCATGCACCATCACATACTTCCATGCACACCATCATTTCACTTCTCTCTCTCCCTCTCTTCTTACTTTCGGCCGAGAGGAGACACACACACACACATAATTCATTCCAACTCTTTCCAAATTCTCTCAAAAACACTTTCACTTCTCCTTCAAAAATTTCGAGATTAAGAGCTTTTCAAGGAGGTTATTCCACAAAAATCATCATCTTAGGTAAGTTGATGCTTGGATCCATGATCTAGATTCTTTGTTTTATCAAAAATCTCTTCTTAACTCATATAAACTCATGATCATCATCCTAGAAACCTCTAAGATCGAGATCCACTCAAGAAGGCTTGCTAGGACCAAATTTTCTTCATTTCTTCCTTCAAAATCGAAAACAACAAGCAAAGGTGAGTTCATACCCCTCTATTTTCGGTTTTCACAAGTTTTATGGGGGAGAATACAAGTAAAATGTGTAGATCTATGTGTATGTGTATGTTATGTATGATTTCATGTATGTATGTGTGATTTTATGTGTTTATGTGGTAAATATGTAACAAAAAAGGAAGAAATCTCGACATCTATGGCACAAAAGAGGAAATAAACATGATCTAATATACTTTTTATTGAACAAGTCAAGAAAAGTTTATAGCTTAAGTCATAATAAACCAAATGCAACATAAAACTCATTTTTGGACTAAATTTGTCAAACAATTAAAAGTTGAGTTGAAAGTTGTCATTCACGGACTAAAAGAGTCAAAACAGTAAAAATAAATGTTTTTATGAATATTATACTCTTAAAAGGGCTAGAAATGTAATTTGTAGCTTAATGGGCCAATGTTTGGGCTTTTCGGCCAATTGAGCCAAAAATTGCGAAAAATATAATTTTCAAGGGATTGAAATGATAAAATTCTCAAAACAGGGAGTAAAAGGGGTAAACAAAACTATTTCAAGGGTTAAAATGCTTTTCTTTTCCAAAAAGGATAAAAAATGTAAAGTTTTTGGAATTTGGGCCAAAATTGTAAAAGTTGCGAAAAAGTTGGACTTTAACCGAAAGACTCCTTGCTGGAAGGGCTGAAACTGCCAAAGAGTAAATTTTGAGCTAAAAACATTTATTTAAACAAGTCTATGAGTCAAAAATGTCAAGAAAATGAGTTAAAATGTCTTTTTCTTTATGTAAGGGACTAAAATTGTCATTTTTATTAAAGAAGGGCTGAATGGGTCAAACCAATATTTTGGTTTTAAGATATTTGGGTCAAAATAATACCAAATTACAACTTATGAAAATAGAATGAAGAATATACATATATTTTCAAATATTGTTATAAACAACCGACAAGTTTCGTGCCGTTGAGAATTTAACAATTGTTTAATCAAACTTTCGGCCATTATACTATACCTAAAACAAGTAAATATTCAAATAGTTGGGCTTGAAAGATCTTAATCATGCTTATTGGGCCTTCGTGACCCATTGGCATGACTTTTGGGCCTAACGATAATAATACTTGTCAATTAAGCCTCCTGTGACCCAAATTACATGTTTAATGGACCCTCAATGGCTTCTATGTACTATCGGACCCCAGTGGCCCATTAGCGTTGCTAGTAAGGTCCAATTAAATCATATGTGAAATGGGCCAACGCGTTCTTCGTTTAAACAACAACTTAAAATAACTCACGTAATTAACAGGACTTTGTAATCCTCTTCTCCTCGTTTGTTAGGCTTACTTGAAATCAAAGTAAACAAATTCAGGTCGTTAATCAATAGTAATCAGTTTTGTTTGGATTAAGTGAGTAATAACGGGCGACACCTCTAAGTGTCGTTCATAGTCTGTAGTTATAATCAAAGTCTCCTGGAAGGAGAGCGAGAGTTTGTGTATAGATCTATACGGGGGTGACTCCCCCACACCTCAGTTGTTCGCTACAGTTAGACTCGGCCAGTCTAGGGTGACAAAATCTTAAGATCAATTCCGGCGTTCTTTAGGATGCCAAGACAGACGGACTAGTCATTATTATGCATGGTTATAACGACTCATGAAATTAAATAAATCCAATACTATCCGAGTAATCAAGGAAAAGTAATCAAAATCACTTGTGTGGCGGTATAACAATTTGATAACAATTATATTATGTTATCGGAAAACATCGGGTTTTTCGAGGAAATTAACACCACTCGCTTGTATTTTCAATAACTATAATGCAAAACTTCCCATTTATACACGTTTTGAAATCATTCATGCACCAACTTATGGATCTTCACACTTTGGTAAACAATTGTCTTTTCAGAAAATATCGAATTTTCTGGGTTTTATAAACTACACAAATCATTTTTATCACAACCCTGCTTATGAACTCACCAACATTTCATATGTTGACGTTTTCAAAATAACTTGTATTCTCAGGTAACAGGTAAGCTGAAGAGTAATATCAAGTACGTTAGGATGTTATGTTTTGAAAACTCTCAAACAATTGATGCTATGGATATGTAATATTTAAACAATGTACTGGATGTGAACAATGTCAATCGTTATGTATTAATGCATGGTGAAGTTTATGTTGTGTTTCATGTATAATCATTGTGATGATATTCAATTTGAGTCACGCGAGCCCTCGGACGTTTCCGTCGTCTGGTTCGGGGGTGTGACAATGTTAGGCGGGGCCCACTGATTAACATATCTGTATGTCAGGCGAGGCACGATGCCGGGCAGGGCTCATTATGTGTTTATTTATTTATGTATGGTATGTGGTATTTTGGGGAACTCACCAAACTTTGTGCTTACGATTTTTAGTTTATGTTTCAGGTACTTTTGGTCTCAAATGGAAGAGCCTGGGATGATTGCAGAGCACACACCACTCGATTCCGCATTTTGTGATTTACTCTGATAATGATAATGTATTGATAAAATTTGATTACCTTGGTTTTATGACAATGATATGGGTTACTGTTTTATGAATGTAAAAATGAAAAAATTTCGGGTCTTATTTTTGGGACGTTACACTTACGAGGAAAGATTGGATAAGAAGTTCATGACCTTTTTGGGAAGACGAGACAAGTAATGTAATGTATATGTATGTGGTTAATGTAATAGGTGAGTGTTGTGTAGGCTCACTAAACGTTTTCGTTTACCCATTGTTTATTAATGTTTTTCAGGATTATAAGAGAAGAAACCAACTTGACTGCAACAACATCCGCATTACGTTTTGAAAACTATGTTTAAAAATATAAAGTCTTCCGCTATTTAGTCTCAGTAATAATACGATTTATGTAACACAAGAATGAATGGTTTTTATGAATAATATTATATTATCAATTTTTAAAATGGGAACACACAAATATCTTAATTTTTTTTTATAAAAAACTCAAAGTGTTACATAAAATTAATAAATAATTGATAAATAACAACAGTATTTAAGGTTTTTTTGTTGACCTCAAATATATACAAATGCTTAACATTGTCTATTCCTTTACTTACATCTTATACACATATAATATCTATAAAAAAAAATTAATTCCAACTTAATTATTGAATTAAAAATGAGTAACTAATTGATAAAGGCACAAACATCTAACCTCAAATATACAAGTGTTATAACATGACCGAACAAGATTAGACAAGTTTTCTAGCCCTAATTTCAATGATGTGGATAGCAAGATTTTTGGTATAGTAAGAGATCAAGAACAAGTCCCATCCCATCTTGTTCCGCCTTTTTGAGTGTGAAAAAATTTTCAGTTGTCTTATTGACATTGCTTGCAATCTAGTTCATGCTAAACACGAAAAAAAGTTTGTTATGGCCTCGTTTTTCCCTCTCGTATGTAACAAATGAGCCTCATGTACATAATAAAACTTATTTTCCTTGTTTTTGACATGTGTATTAGTTGGAATGCTATGAATTTAGATGTGTGAAACACGTTGTCTTGTTGAGTTAGAAACAAAAACGACATGTATGATAAGAAAGGTTAGGTTTAAGATGACTCAAAATACATGTTATCTGGTTTTAATTTGATCTTTATGGAGGAAGGTTTTGAAAGCAATGGATATGGATGGGTGAAAGACATTTGATATATCATCGAATTGTTGGTACACATTAGGCATGTTTGCCATCATGTGTCATAATGATGTGAAATATAGTCACTTTCACTTTATATGTCTATTAATCACGTTTATACCCATTTTTAGGCTTCTGTGATGTGTTAGTTACTTTTTTGACTTGTGTTAGGAAAGTGTCTTATACACATGGTATTTAAATTCTAGAGAGCATTCATTGGTAGCACATGCAATAAAATATTAAATAAAGTATTTTTTTTCCGTTCTAACCAAATTTGATATCAACATATACAATAAGTTAAACAAACTTTTTCTTGACCAATAAATACAATAAGTTAAACAAACTTTTTCTTTGACCAATAAATTATTTTCTATTAAGATATTAATAAATTTGAATATTTAATGTACATTTCTAAACATATAAATATATAAAGTATCAAAAAACATATCCACAATACCTATTGGCTTTTTTTAGCAATAAAACTTTAATATTGGGCTTTGGAACAAACCCATTGAACTTGGGCTTAGCATAGAACTATAGCCCATTTGTTCATCATCTATTTATGAAACCCCAAACCTTTTTTTTATCCACATATTGTCCCGACAAGAACAAGCGCACACGCGAAAACTAGATTCAAATCAGGAACATGATGATGGTGTTGATGAGCTAAGGATCTCTGTTCATCTAAATTCTTCATCAATCGATCTCTCCCGGAATCATTTGAATTTCAAGATTCTTCATAGTTCTTAAATTTTTTTTTTTCATGTGTGTATTTGTAATCGCCGATAGCTAGGGTTAGGGTTTTCCGACTTGTTTTTTCTTTTTGTGAAGACTTGTATAGAGTTTATATCTGTAGCTAAGCTGTGTAATAATCTAATTGTAAACATGGAACCTGTTCTGTATTGTTTTATTTTTTTGTTTTGATTTAATTTTGATTTGGCGGGTTATAACTATGGAGATGGACAACACTTCTCGAGGTAGACCATTCGATAGATCATCGAGAGATCTTGCTACCCTGAAAAAACCTCGGTTGCTAACCGAAGAGACGACGTTTCTTCGCAGTAGTAATACTCCTAACGGTGGTAGCAGGCCAGTTGTTCAACGGCAACCGGCGTTAGGGTTCCGGCAGACAGCAGAAAGAGATAGAGACTCAGAAAGCAGCGATTTGACAAGAGGCGGAGGAGGTTATCAGCCACAATCGCTAACGCAATCGCAGCTGCAACAACAGCATCTTGAGCTCGTGAGTCAGTATAGAACAGCACTGGCTGAGCTGACTTTCAATTCAAAACCTATCATTACTAACCTGACTATCATTGCCGGAGAGAACTTGCACGCTGCAAAAGCCATAGCCGCCACTATCTGCACTAATATTATTGAGGTGATGATTTCGGTTTCTATAATAGAATGAGTAAAGAAATAGTCGATAGAATCATGGTTAGTGCTATCAGTTGATTAAATTTCGTCCCCTAACTCCAAAAGTGATAAATTGTAATTGGAAATCGTGATTAATGGATTTATACGCATTTCAAACCAATTTGGCTCATCAATTCCAGAGTGTGAATGAACAAGTTTTCTTCTTGGTGTTGATGTGATGTGATTCTTTACTTACTGCTGCAAAATAATACTCCACTATTATCAGCTTTATGGGATGTGCTAATCTTTTGTTGAATCTTTAACCATTCTTCGACTTCTAATTGAACAATCAACATCATGCTTGATCTTCATTTCCTTATGTAGTGTCTTTTGTACATTTGGATTCTTTCATTTGAGATGCTCAGTACTCTTAATCTATTCATCTTGTAAATCAGTTATATATATAGTATATAAAACACCTCTAAAGCTGAAAGGGGTTTACATGTAGAGAAAAAGAGACGTGGTTGCCATCTGTGTTGAGTTATAGTTTGTGGAAATGGAAGTTCTGAATGGTTTCACTATCTCAAGTTTTTCTTATTATCCATTGATTATATTTATCATCAAGAAAATGCATATATAATATATCAGGTTCATGAAGAGCCTTCTGTAAGTTAAACTGTTGCTGATATGGGAACTTGTTTTTAGGTTCCAAGTGATCAAAAATTGCCATCATTATACCTTCTTGATAGTATTGTGAAGAATATTGGAAGAGACTACATCAAATACTTTGCTTCAAGACTACCTGAGGTTAGATCTTTAGTCACCCCAAGTGCCTTTTAACTATATTTCTCTCTCAATTCATCTTCTACATGAAAAACACATAAAGATTACTAGATTAGAAAGATAAAGAACTCCAATTTGTTGTTTTCTTTTTAACTTTGTACTACTCTGATGTATCCTTGTGGCTATAATCTATATACAAATTAACCTTATGATTAAATGGTAGCATTTCTCTTCCATTTGTGAAGTTACCTATTTCAAGTTTTTCAACAATGTATAGTGTCTTCATTCTTCAAAATGGATATTAATTATCACAAGTTAGTTGCTCCATTTGGGTGCATATTTTAGGTCTTCTGCAAGGCATATAGACAGGTTGATTCTGCAGTTCATTCGGGTATGAAACATCTTTTTGGAACATGGAAAGGCGTATTCCCTCTTCAATGTCTTCAAATTATAGAAAGAGAACTCGGGTTTCAACAACCTTCAAATGCAAATGGAACTTCTTCTATTTCCTCTTCTCCTTCTTTAGGGTTGACTTCTTCTAGACCTGAGCCTCAAAGTCAACGCCCTGCTCGTAGTATTCATGTAAATCCAAAGTATTTGGAGAGACAAAGACTCCAACAATCAAATTCGGTAAGAAATAGCAACCTACTTTTGTACAAATTCATAAGGTTTATAATAATTTCCTAATTTATATACCCTTTATAGCAAGATATCCAAATATAAAGTAATTTTCTAATTATAATTTCCTAATTGACTTTACTTTTATAATTTTTTTTTTGATGAAGGCAAAAAGTCCAGCTAATGACACAAATTTAATTAACTCACCTGAGAGACAAGAGAAAACAGCAGCCATTAGGCCACGTGCTGATCCTAGGCTTAAGGTAAAAACAAAATCTAACAAATAATTAAATTTTCAATCTTTATATGGCAAAATGACTAAAATGCCCTTCTGTTTTCAGAACATTCAACAAGCACAAAGAGATGTGGATACAGGCTCTATTCGTGAGAACGACAATGATTTTGATTATGAGTCAGAGCCAGGATTCGACAACTCTTGGTATCCACCTGGCGGCAGTAGTGGTGGCAATGGCGGCGACAACACTCTTTCCGGCCAAAGAAACGGTCATGTATTCCCCAAAGTTTCACCCCCAAATTTACAGCCTTCAAACAACATTGGAAGTAAAAAGGGCGTTTTGGTAAATAAAAGCTGGAAAAACTCAGAGGAAGAAGAATACATGTGGGATGGAATAAACTCACAACTGGCGGTTTCCGGCAAATCTGGCGGCGGTGGCGGCGGTAGCTCAAAGAGAGACCCTTGCTCACAAGCAGCGGTTTCCGGAAAATCACCGCCAGTACAACCGCCAGCACACCACCGTCCTCCGCCACCTTCATTCCCATCGCCCGTGCAAAATCGGGCAACAACTCAACCGCAAAAAAACACCGCTTCCCGCCACCCGATCCTCCCTCCGCCAGCCACCACCACGTCAAAATCTCCGGTTACAGATATCACCACCGCCGCCACCAGAAAACAGCCGCCGCCACTTGTCTCGAGTCTTTTGAGTACACTTGTCGCCAAGGGGATAATTTCAGCTTCAAAGTCCGATCCTCCTCCGGTGGTGGCTCCACCATCACCGCCAGCTCCGGCGGTTGTCCGGTCACCGGTATTATTATCCACAAATAACGAGCCGCCATCTGTCTCAGATATAAAAAGTATAATCGGTTTTGATTTCAAACCGGAAATTATCCGGAGATCAAATCCAGCTGTGATTAATGACCTAATTGATGATCTTCATCTTCCATATCAATGTCATATATGTGGGATAAGATTTAAACTTGAAGAACGTTTTGAAAAACATATTGAGTGGCATAATCGTAAATACCCTCCATCCAGGAGGTGGTTTATAAATTCTGATGAGTGGGTTAAGGAGAAGGGTGGTGAGAGGATGGTGGTGGCGGAGATTGGTGGTGAGAGGATGGTGGTGGCTGATGAAAGTCAATGTGTGTGTGTTTTGTGTGGTGAAGTGTTTGAGGATTTTTATAGTGAAGAAATGGAGAAATGGATGTTTAGAAGAGCTTTTTACCTTGGTGTTAAAGGTGGAGATATTGGTCCAATTGTGCATGAAGATTGTATTTCGGAAAATTCCCATTTTGACCTCGGCCTATCTAATGATGTCAAAAGTGTAAGTAAGGGTAAAATGGTCATTTAAATAATACCGAAAAGTTCTTGAACTTTTGTCTTACTTTCTGGGTTGTGTTATATTTTCAGGAAGAGGTTTGAGTAAATGCTTACAATTATGAAGGAAAACCAGGTTTGGTGTGTTTAGTTACAAATATGCCCCTATGGGGAGCTTGTTTTGTGAATTATATTTTACCTTCAAACTGGTGTTTTCTAAATTTTCTTTCTTATTGGTTAAATCTTGATAGAAAGAAAATTAATAGAATCCCGGATTTTTTTTTCTCTTTTCCAATATCATCGGCTTATTGCTTGTTTCTCTTTATCTTGTCTTTTTTTTTTTGTTAATTTTTAAATTATAATTCGACTTTATAAAGTAAAATCCGAGTGAAAATACCATCTTGTAGCATACTAGCATAAGATGGCAGAGTTGTAATTTAGTGGTTTGTGTTTCTTCTTATGGATTTCTTCTTGTGTTGCTTTAAAATAAAAAAGAACAATGGGACAAATGTTGTTATTACTTTTTAGTGAACTTTTGGTTAATTATGGAGATTGTTTCATCTTTCTATTTACATCATTGTATTTTCAGTTATTTTTCTTGTTAAGTCATTGTACTTTGTAAATGTATCCAATTATAGCATTCTACTCTTAATTTTTTTTTTAATTTAGACATTGTACTTTGAAAAATCTATACCTAATTATAGCAATGTAAATTGTTATGTGTTTGAATGACATTGCTATAATTGGATAGATGTTTAAAGTACAATGTTATAAAAGCACAAAATGAAAGTAGCATGCTATAATAAAATATACACAAAGAGTTGGATGCTAGAAATAGTAACTTACTTTCACTTATATGCCATGAAGTCATAGCAATGGAATAATAACTGTTATTTTGTATTTAGTGAAATGCATAAAAAATTAAAAGATATTCATTAAGTTCAGTTATTATTATACAAACTAGGTTATAGACCGTATAATGCACGGGTTGACAACTTAGAAAATCAAACTACATTGGTAAAATATATAAAAAAAATATAATAATACAATGCTAAAATATGACATTACTTTTATAATTTCATTTGCTTGTATTGAAAAATTGTACTTTTAAACTATTGTATTTTATTAAATGTACGCTCAAAAAGCCACATAAACATGAAGAAATAGTAAGACTAAAAATAAAATGTTGAAGTAAAAAGTTCGGAAGTAGAATGTTGAAATAAGACGTTTTTTTTTTGAAGTAGAATGATGTATTATAATTTTTTTAACCAATAAATATAATCTATTCCTAAATTAACACTTAATTCTATTTATGTCCATGATGGGATTTGAACCCTTGACCTCAAAGAGGAAAGACACCACCTGATACCGTTCCGTTTGTTCCATGTCTGCTTCAGCAAATAAGATGAAGTCATCAGCAAAAAACAGATGGGATATGGCCGTACCTTTTTTATGCAGCCTAAAAGGTAGCCAACTACCCAGATCAACCTCACTTTGTATCAGATGACCCAACCGCTAGCTCCTTAACCTTCCTCGTACTAGTGGATGAAAGACCTCGTCTGGGCAACCTATTTGCATCCTGTGCTGGTAACACCAGTTTGCATCTGGCTATTCCACTTCATATAGCAATTAATGACATTCTCCAGTCCAATCCGATTCTGCATGAATCGCATGAACTATAAGCCCTTAGATATGTATTATAAATATTTAATAAGGAAAATATTCAATAGTTAATAGTAACTAAACAATGATAACATGATATCTTCCTATGATCAATATTTTATAATATAATCCAAAAAAATCCAAATGAGTTAAAACACATCAGATATATTAATCAATATATATATATATATATATATATATATATATATATATATATATAGTTTCATGAATATAAGTTTAATTTAATAAAATATAAACAAAATAATATAGATGGAGTGAGAATTTGTCTAAATATAAACTAATATAATATTAAATTTTGTTTTATATATTGAAATTAATAATAATAAATAATATAAGAATATTCATTAAATATTTGTTTCTTACACCAAGTGATACATAAAATTGAACATATAAATTAAAGATGCATTTTTCACAAAAAAACAATTAACGAAATATTACTGAATGAATAAAAAGTTAATAAAAATACAACGATAATCATTTAGGTAAAATTCTAACCAAGTAAAATCTATGAACGTAAGGATTTGGTCACCATACCAACAAAGTTTCTTAACAGCTTATCCATAGTAGATCTGTAATATAATCTAGAAAGTTATATTTTTTCCCCCAAATAACAATTAGTAGTGTTCTTATTGTCTAGTTGATTATTTGCAACAAAAAACTCTAAAAATGATTTATTAGTGTAAATAACTATATCTAGATTTGGCCACATAAAGTATGTTCGATAGTAATTATGTAGCTTACCTATATCCAATCAAACTATTATACCTTTAAAAAAAAATCAATTCTCATAGTTAACAAAAAATGGAAGTATGATGTTATTATACACAAATACATGAAAATAAGTTCAAGGTATTGATTATCCAAATGACTTAAAAAATAAACCAACAAAGAATAAGAAATAAATTGCTAATTTACCAAACTTCTTGGACGATTATAACATATAAAAAGTAAATTAGATGAATATAAATATATATATATATATATATATATATATATATATATATATATATATATATATATATATATATATATATATATATATGGTTAGGATTAAATGTAAATTACAAGTATTGTGTGATTGTATGACTAGATCTGGACAAACTATAATTCTTGATGACTAAGATTATTATGGTCTACCATAGTTATTGTGTGATACATCACACACTAACAATGTTTTTTTTCAAAAAAAAAATTAATTAAGGGCATTGTAGACATTTTATTTAATACCAAGTAAGGAAATTACTATTATTTAGGGAGTTACGGTTCCTTTTTTTCAAATCCATATTAGCTAATCTTTTTTTCTTGAAACGTTGTTTCGGATCATATAGCCATGAACATATATAGTTCTTTCGTTCTTAAAGAATCTGACTACAGTCTAGTGATTGTTTGAGAATTTAAATTCTTAAAGAATACGCTTGTATATTTTTTTTTAATAATAACAATTTACATCAAAATAACAATAATTCTTATTGTACAATTGAAATATTCTTCCGAGAATAATGTAAAAAGTAAAAAAAATCAGAATTTTACAAATCACAGAGTATTCTATGAGAATATGATCATGCTTTGTATTCTTTTTATCATATTTTGTAAGAATAAGGAGTAGGAATGAATGTTAAGAATCGGAATAAGTAAACATAAAACAAGAATGTATATACATCATTTTAAAGAACATATACAACCTCCTATGCTACATTTTCAAGAATTTGACATCATTTCGGAAGAATATACCATGAAAAATATGATATATAAGACATTCTGTAAAAATCTGTCATCATTCTTTAAGAATTCGTCGTCATTCTTGAAGAATCTATATGTCATTGTTTTTTGATGGTTTTCGCATGACTTCGTATTTACCTCTTGATGTTTGAACCTAAACACACAAAAGGACATGAGATATCATATGGTGCAAAAGAGGTCAAGAACATTCAAGATAAAGATGTCTAGTCACAATGGGAAAAACAAATTCAACTCCATTAGAGTTCAAAACTCATACGAATGTAATTTCATCTTCCATTGGAGCAACTACTCACTTGAGAATCAAAACCCATCATCTGCTTTATATTGGGTGCAACTCCATAGGCAAACATACTTGTTTAAGCGTAAATTCAAGTCAACTGATAAGAATAAAGCTACCTGATTCTTGAAAAAAAAGAAATGATAGATTAATGAAAAATGCATCCAAACATGATAAATCATATAAATTTCTATATTTTGAACACAACAATTCTATGAACAGATTTCAGAATACAATTAGATTTAGAAGAAAAAAACCTGACATCCAAGTGATAGTGACGAATTGGTGATGGAAGTAAAGAGATGAACAACTTATTTGAAAAAGTAGAGGATACATGCTCAATAACAGTGAATATCTCGTTGCATGAATCCAAAGCCCTATCAAAATGCAAGAACATAAACTAAAAAAGAACATAAGCTCAAAATGTATAAAATGACAAATTTCACTAAAAATCATCAAGTTAAACTACAATAATTTACCTGATTAACTACAGCATACATGATAACAGTTTTACATAGAAGACAACATCAAACACCTGTACCAATAACACACGCCACTGCAGCGCAAAAAAAAACATCAAATTCCAAGACCATTACACAAAGCCTGTATGCCAAACATCATGTAATTAATCCCATAATCAAGTATCAATCCCGTGATCAACATATGTAGTTAACAAATATACCAACAAATTTATTTAAATAATGTTACATATTCTGATTTATTCTTTAAGAATAGTAATGATGGACTAGGTAAAATTTCAATGAAAACGTACTAAAAACATAAGTCTTAAATAATGATTTGGAGCATTGTATTCAGTTAATATTCTGGAAGAATGGTTTTATTAATATTTTGTCAGAATGATTTTGTACATATTCTGTCAGAATAATTTTGGAAATATTCTTTCAGAGTGATTTATTAAATATTCTGGCAGCATAATTATAAATACATGTAATAATGAGTAGTTATTAGTAAGATCATCAAAAGTTTTACATATATAAAATAAAAAACCATTGAGTTGTTAGAAACTTGAAAATCACATGTTAAGCATATCCATTCACTTTTAGAAGCTTGAAAAGATCACACATGCTTTCTTAAAATTTGAAAATCAAACATGATATAACTAGCAACTTTTCTGTCAGATAAGCATTAAACCTATATCAATTTTATAGTTGAAAGGTTTTGACATAAAAAGCCAAATACTCCTGGAATCAAATAAGTTGCAGTCAATTCAATAGAAGATTTCATTTAGGCATATAATCGAACACTTCATGTTTATGTAAAAATACAAATAGATGAAATGAATCAGCTATTTGTTGATCACATACAATTACAAAGTAACTGATATCGAATATAGACAAACAAAGCTAAATAAAAAATCCAATACGTTGGTTTAAGGAAGATCTTATATCAGTTCTTACAATTATTGATGAACTTCTTCAACAAGAAAACAAAGTAAAACCAATCAGGTTTTGGATACATGTTAGAAATAATCAGATTTCAACTTCACACAGCTATGGAATGACATTAAATGATCTATAATCGGACAACCAAACAATGAAGATTGATGTAATACGTACTAGATAAGAAAGACGATTGCATGTGACTGACCAAGTGTATTTGAAATCGATTAAAACTTCAAAGAAGGTAAATATATAATCAGTTCAGTCCTAATTTATATATGCAATGATTTTGAAAAAAAATGGTTGGCAATTTCTTTCAGATTTGGAAGGAAACCGAAAGTTCATTTTTCTGTCAATCATGATAATCAGCAAGGGCAAAATCGGTAATGAATAGAATTAAGAAAACAGGGGTACCCCCTTGAATTAGGGCAAAATCGAGGTAGGGTTCATATGTGAGGAGCAGAGATGGTGATTACCTACAAAGTTTTGATTCTACAAATTCATGTGGCTTGTAATAAAAGAATTCACAAGATGAAAACATAACTTAGCTAGATTTAGATGCAACTTGTGGCTTGTAATAAGAAGAACCCAACTATTTCTTTTTCTCTCCATCGTTACGTTTTTCTCCCTTTGTCGCAAACAAGAACCAACACCCCTCTTCTTATCTATTTTTTTAGATGCGCATGTGGTGTAGATGGATGATGATGGTACCAATGGTGGTTCGATGATAGTGATGTGCGTTTGTGGAGACGACAAGTCAAAGGCAGGATCTGTCATTCTAATAGTTGGTGGTTTTGAAATCAATCCCTTGTTAGGGGTCGTTTGATAGTTCCTGACTGGATTAGAACTGACTGGGTTAGAAGCTGACTGGATTAGAAGTTCTGACTGAGTTAGCTTCTGATTGAAACTTGTTGTTTGATTTTACATTTCACTGATCGTGCAAAATGACTATATTACCCTCAAACAACATTTTTTATAATTATACATTTATGCAATAATCTCAAACCACAATATATTATTAATTAACTCCATTCATGCAATAATCTCAAGAACATGAAGATTAAAATTAAAAGAAAAAAAATCAACATATCTCTTGATTGTCTTTACCTTCCTACCAATTGAAAACTATAAAAAAGAACAAATGTTTGCATTCATATGTACCAACGTGTAATGTACATTAGAGATAAACAGGACCAACGTGTAATGTACAGAATATTTGAGAAGAGGAAACATTTAAACACTCAAGCAACTTTAAGTGCAGAGCAGGTTGAGAAGAAGACCACCAATGCAATTTTGCACACCAATTCAATAATTCTTTTGATTCTCAATTCATGGCCTTCGTTTCATTCAGAATAGTATGGAACCAATCGAAACATAAGGTTGTTTGACCAAGACAATTCAAATTACTTAACCAATTCAGAATTCTAATTCAACAAACACCAAACGATTAAATATAATTTTCATCATACTCTCAATTCCAAGAAAATCTAATTAGATTATTAGAGAAAGAAAGATGTGATCGAGATGAGATAGTTCCAGGATTATAAAAAAAATGTTCAATATAAAGAACATATATGAAGACTTCAATCACTTGAGAAATTATAAATTTGTGATCCAAAAATCGAAATAAAAAGCTTGAGATCAGAAACCCCAAATAGAAATAAAAAGCTTGAGATTACAAACCCTAAATTGAATAAAAAAACCTTACTTTTCTTTGCAAAATCGAGAAATTATTGTGAGAGATCATAAACCCCAAATGAGATGTGATGGAGAGGACAGCGGTGGAGGAGGTGGCCGGCGCCGGAGAGAACGGCGGTGGAGGAGGTGGCCGACATTTGTGAGAACAACAGTGGAAGAGGTGGTCGGCGATGCTGAAAACTGAAGATGACCGAGAGAGATGCGATGTAGAGGATGGAGTGAACTCCGTTCAAAGAGGAAAGAGAAGGGCCAAATGGGAAAATGTGTCTCTCTTCCCAGTCAACTTCATTTTTTTGATAGACCGAGTCAGAGGAAAACAACTGACCGAGTCAGCCAAAGCATCTGAATGTATGCGAATTAAACACACTGACTCAGACCGAGTCAGCCAAAATGATGGACCAGACTCAGTCAGAAGCAAAACAAACGACCCCTTAATCTCAATTACTATTATTATAGGATCAACATTTAATATTAATTAACTGATTTATATAACAAATTACCATTATACCCTTATCAAACGATTGGCTGAGAATGTGTCATACATTCACACAATATTTATAGGTTATATATGAATCTAACTCTCTCTCTTTCTCTCAATTAATATATATATATATATATATATATATATATATATATATATATATAATAGAATGTTCAAATCGGTTATTATAATTTGTTTGTTATTTTTCTTAATGAACGAGATTTAATCTTAAGAAATCAATTTAAATTTAAATTCCTAACATATTTAAATCGTTTATAAATCTAAGAATTTTAGTTCCCTTATTTAATGACATTTAAATCGAAAGAAAGTTCATATTAGAAAATTTTTGAGTTTCATATTACTTATTTCAAATTTCAAACATCATCAATGTTTTAAAAACAAGTTTTTTAGTTGAATCGGTATGGTGACCGGTTCCCGGTTCAACCGGTTCGACCGTCGGGTCAACCGATTTCTATATTTTTCATGTTTTTTCCTATTTTCCTATACATACATACATATATAAATCATGAATTTGATGTTGAGAAGTTCAAACATTAAAAATACATATAAAAATAAGTCGTAGATGAATCCAAATACATTAAAATAACACATAACCATAAGTTTTAGGGTTTTATATCAATTCATATACATCAAAAAGAAAATAAAATATAATACCGAAACGAAATATAGTTTTAGATGAATACAAACACATCAAAAAACTTTATAACATTTATCATATGTTTTTATTTAGAGAAAACTAAATAGATATGGAAAAAATCACCAAAATTTATTATGTAAATGATTTTTTTCATGTGTTTTTATTCGATCTAACCGATTCAACCGGGTTTTTCTAAAAACCGGCCGGTTCAATTCGGTTCAGAAATTAATATAAAACCGGTGATAGTTGAAACGCTTCCTCCCCCGGTTTCCGATCCAACCGGTTCGACCGGCCGGTTCAAACTGGTTTTTAAAACATTGAACTTAATACATATCTTGATGTATTTAAATTAAAACCGAATTAATAGAGAAAAATATCTTATTTCAAATCGGTTACCATGATTTGTCGGCTATTTTATTTAATGAATGAGATTTAATCAATAATAAATCAATTTAACTTTAAATTCCTAACAAATTTAAATCGGTTACAAATTCCATAATTTTAATTCCCTTATTTAATGATGTTTAAACAAATGAAAATTGTATAGTAGGGAAATTTTGTGTTTCAAATAACTTATTTCAAATTCCAAATTTAATAAATATCTTGATTTATTTAAATTTTAAAACAAATTAATAGAGAAAAATAATTTATTTCAAATCTATTAACATGATTTGTAGTTAATTTTCGTAATGAATGAGATTTAATCCTAAAAACTCATTTTAAACTTAAACTCATAACAAATTTAAATTACAAAACCAAAATCTTTTGTTTCCTTATTTAATGGAGATTACACACAATGAAAATGTTCATTAGGGAAATTTTAAGTTTCAAATAACTTATTTTAAATTTCAAATTTAATACATATTTTGATTTATTTAGATTAAAAAACCCATAATTATTATAGAAATATAACTTATTTCAAATCAATTATCATGATTTGTAGGTACTTTTCTTTAATGAAGAGATTTAATCCTAACATATCAATTTAAATTAAAATTTCTACCATATTTAAATCGGGTACAAATCCCTAAATTTTAGTTTCCTTATTGATTGACGTTTAAACACAATGAAAGTGCATATTAGGGAATTCAAATAACTTATTTTAAATATAATACATAATTCATTTGAATTTTAAAAACTAAATTAATAGAAAAAAATATTTGAGGTTGCCATGTGTCAATATGAGAATGAAGGATAAATTTTTGAACGTTCTAGAAAAATGACATGTGACATAAATTATTTTTATTAGATAATATACTAGTTGTGAGACCCATGTTTTACATAGGTTAATTTAAAAAAAAAGGTAAATATAAAAGTCAAAATATTTGAGAACTTTGAATTTTTAAGAAAATAAAAAAAATAATTATTATAATGGAAATGTTTTTTGTCTTTTAAATTTAAACAAACAATTTAAATAAATGAAAAAAAACTAATGAGCTTTAATTTTGGGAAATTTGAAATTAAAAAGTAAGTTTATTAATGAAATTAATACTCATTTATTATTACATTGATTGTAATTATTATATTAAAGTATTATGTGAAATTTAATAAAATAGAAAAACTCGTAAAATGACATATGGAAAAAAAATTAATTCAAAATAATCACAAAATGACATTTGACAAATTGAATGAGAGTGTAACAAGTGGCAAAAAAACCTTCATTTATTAGAGTATATATATATATATATATATATATATATATATATATATATATATATATATATATATATATATATATATATATAGAAAAGTTCAATAAAGAATGATTATTAGTCATGGAACCAATGAACTATTGGGTTATTTATTGTGTTGTGTCAAATTTACTATGTATGTATTTAGCCTTTATTAAACGGGTTGGGCCTGTCCATCCGTATTTATGGTGCTAGGGTTAGGCTATAAATATTGCATGCATGTATTGTAATTAGGGTTAATCGTTCTTGTGATTCTCTACATTGTCTTTACAGAAAAGTTCAAGTCGAACTCTTCTAAGGCATTGATTATTAACCATTCAACACAACTTCGATCATTGTTCTTATTGTTTTGATTCACTTTACTGTTCTGAATCTATCGATCTATTTTTTTTATTGTTTCAACAATTGGTATCAGAGCAGGAGATTGTGTAATACATACACATATCTTCTGTCGAGCTTATTAGGGTTTTCTTTTATTTTCTGGAAGATCCATTCTTGCCGTCTTCATCGTTCTCATCGATTGTAGACGATAGATCTGGTTTCTTTTTGAGCCCTAAACTCGATTATTATTTTACACATCTGATTCTTAATAGGTTTTTGTGAATCGACATCATGCAACCAGAAGATCCTCACACTCTTTCCTTCAATCTATCCAGCAGCATTGGATCTACTACCAGAATCCCAATCCTTTTTCCACAGGATTATGAGGTCTGGGCACTGCACTTCAAAGATTACGTTCTTGGCCTTGAAGATCATGGCACATTAATATGGGAAACCATGACTAAGCAGACGTTCACTCACACAGCCACAAGGAGGGTTATTAAGAATCAAGCCGAATACAATGCTCTTCTTATAGACGTCAAAGATGTTCCTCAAGACGAAAAAGACAAGCTGATAAGTAATGTCAAGACGACGAGGATAATCATATTCACTCTTCCTCCAGACACTTTTCGTCTAGTAAGTTCTTGTGATAAATCGAAGGAGATATGGGATAGGTTGAAAGAGCTTTACTTAAGCAACACAGATCTGGAACACCTAGTTAAAACACTACTTCTTTCCGAGTTTGGGGCTTTTGCTCAGAAGTCTGATGAAAAGCTTGATCAGACTTTCAATCGTTTTAACCATCTTTTGAGCAGAATGCTTAAGCATAATCTTAAGCATGAAAGGATTGAGCAAAAGGTTACTTTCATGAATGGATTAAGGCCTGAATGGAAGGCAGTTGTGTCCATAGTTAAAGCTCATGAACAGTTTAAGAGCTACACTTTGGCGAAGCTGGTGGGAATTCTTAGATCCCACGAAGATGAAGTAACAAAGGAAGGGAAGACTGTGTCTGGAATGGGATCATTGGCCCTGGTTACGAAGGGAAAAAAGGTAGCAGAAGAAGATTCAGAGTCAGATCTCTCAGATTGTGAGCTTACAAAGGAAGAATACGCTCTAATGGTGTCAAATCCCAGAAAGTTCGCTAAAAAGAATTTTGGACGCCTCAAAAACAGGAATTGGCAAGGGAACTACAGTTCAGACAAAGAAAAGGATGACAGCCTCAACAACTCTCAAAAGGATGAGTTGAAGAAAGATAAGAAGCTGATGGGAGATTCCGTCTATGACTGCAACTATTGTCATGACAAGAATCATCTGGCCAAGGAGTGTATGTTGAGAAGAATGAGTGAGAAGAAGGATGAAGAAGACGATGAAGCTTACTATCTTCGAAAGATAGAAGAGATTAGAAAGAAAAGAGTGTTGATAGTGCTAAGCCTGTTTTGATTGTGCAGGATGATGTTGATGAGTTTGGACGTGTTGAAGTCTGGTCAACAGATTCAGAAGATGAGGAAGTTCGGAAGCTCACACATGGTGGATGCTTCATAGTGAAGTCTGGAGTCTCGAGTACGAGGGAAGATGCTTGATGGTTCGCGGTGATGTTTCGGAGCAGAGAGGATACACTACTGATAGTGCGCAGGCCTCTGACAACTGTTTTGCAGCAAGACCTGCTTCGGAACAGGTCAGTAAATGTGAGAGAGTCATCAGTAAGGTACAATCTATTCTCCAGTCTCTTAATATTCCAGTCGCTCGTTACGAATATGAATTAGATGATTTAAAATTTACTGTCTCTAGCTTTAGTGGTAGCTTAAAAAGAACACGTTTAAGCAATTCTAACCTAACTGATCAAATCAGCAGGACAACAAACAAGAGTGAAGAGAGACGGATGTGGATAAAGAAGTTGGAGTTAGAGCTGACTAGGTCTAGGGATGATGTTATTTATTTGAAAAGAGACAATTTAGCACTTTTAAAAGAAAGAAATATTTTCTGTTTGATTGCTAAGAGGTTATATTTTAATATTAACCAACTGCATATTCACTGTGAAATAGGGAAAAAGACACAAAATGATTTTACCCTTTCTCGAACTGAAAGAGGATGAAATCGATGCAGAGTGCTACAAGTGCGAATCTATTGTGTCTTCGGATGATGTATCTGACTCTTACAAAACCGGACTTGACAAAATTGAAGCGTATATTCAGTCCAAAGAACACAAAAGCATGTTAAAAAAAATGTTGAATGAATATGATAAAGAACATAATAAATATGATACTATGCAAAAATTTGGCTCTTTATGTACAAAATTGAGTTCGGACAACACTTTCGACGCCGAAAATGTTTCTGAATTTGACGAAAGTGACATGAGTGAGATTTCTGTTGTGGATGAGATTGATTGTTCCGAGTTTGTAAAAAGTGAACCTGAACCAAAGAAAAACTTGATTTCTGAAAATTATGTTGAATTTGTTCGCATTGTTGAAAATAAAGGTTCAAACGTTTTTAAAGAAAAAGCAACGGTTTTTCCAAAAGTAAAAACTGTTCCGAATAAGGTGTTCGTAAAAACAGGACTGAACAAAAATCAGACATCCGAACTAACGTCCTTAGTCGATGGTGATAACGCAGATGGTTGCGATGAATTCTTTTGGTCAGGACCAATTGATAACTCCGAAGAAACCAAAGGTCTTTCCAAAATGACCTCATGGAAAACCAAAGGGAGATATGTCGCGAAACCATTAAATTGAGTTAATCCTTATAATGATAAAGTTGGTCTGAGTGGCACCAAAAGTGTCCCAAATGAAACATCTTCCGTACAGACAGACATTCTTGTTAGAAAAGAGAGACCTAGGGCTAACATTCATAAGTCAGCTGAGGAATTCATTACTAAGAAGCGTCAACTAAATGCTAGATATCAGAAAAATTTAAAAGAAAGAAAGCGATTATGGAAATCTAAACATTCCAATTCTGTTAACCCAGAGAGATCTACGAATCAAAATGCAAATTCTTCTTCAAATAACAAACCTAACTTGTTTTCAAAGCCACAGTCTTCAACTCCTCAAGTTTCAAAACCAAAAACTTTTTCGAAACCATCATTTCCAAAACAATCAAAATCATCGGAAAAGACAAAACCAAAATTTCCCCCCAAACCAAATGTTTCAAAATCTATCTACACATCGAAAGATGTTAAGGGCAAGGGAAAAGTTGTTTCGGAACCTAAAATTTACTTAATGGAATCCGAAACAAATTTGAAAAAGGAGGAAAATAAGTTTATGAAAAAGGTTGCCAGGCAACACATAGAATCTAAACAAAGACAAAATCCTTTTAAAAAGAATCCCAAAGATAAGAGGATTGTTGTTTTCAAAATCACGAAAGGAGAAAATTCCAATTTGATAAAGAGATCTTACTTGGTTGATGAAGCTATAACTTTTCCTGTTCTTAAGAAAACCTCACGAGGACCCAAACAACTTTGGGTTCCTAAATCTTTCTAAATTTTGTAGGTGATTCGTGACGAACAATATGACTCGGAATGATATATTGACAATGGTTGTTCGCGTCACATGACTGGAAGGATAGAGGAGCTGAGGGAATTCCGTTCGCTGAAGGATGGAGGCAAAGTAAAGTACGGGAATAATGCTACAAGAGAATTCAAAGGATATGACATGATCACGAATGACGAATTCTCCATTCTGAAGGTAACATATGTGGAAGGCCAGCAACATAACCTGATAAGCTTTTCTCAATTGGTTGTAGGTACAAGTCTGAAAGTATCATTCGATGATGAGGGATCCGAAATAATAGAGAAAAAATCCAAAACAGTGCTTCTAAAATCTAAAAGAAAAGGCGAGATGTTCCCACTAAATCTGAATCCTATTAAAGGAAAGCCAGCCGTTTGCCTCCTTACGAAAGCATCTTCGGATGATACTTGGTTATGGCACCGAAGGCTCTCGCATCTCAACTTCAAGGACATCAACAAACTCGTACTTGGTGATCTTGTGCGAGGGCTTCCTCTTCTGAAGTTCGAGAAGGAACATCTGTGTGCATCATGCGAACTGGGAAAGCAAAGTCGGAAGAGTCATTCGACTATCATCAACACCAAAGTGATCGAGCCACTTGAACTATTACATATAGATCTTTGTGGTCTATTAGCCATCGAGAGTATTGGTGGTAACAAATATATTCTCTTTATTGTTGATGACTTTTCCAGATCTACTTGGGTTTATTTTCTTAAACAAAAATCAGATGCAACTTCCAAGCTTAAGGATTTCATCAAGCAGATCGAGCTTCAATTGCGAAAGCTAGTTCGGAATGTTCGCAGTGATAACAATTTGGAATTCAAAAACCAAGTGTTTGAAGAATTCCTGACTGATAAAGGAGTTTGTCATAACTTCTCTGCTCCTTACACTCCTCATCATAATGGAGTCGTTGAAAGAAGAAACCGATCTCTATGCGAAGCTGCAAGAACGATGCTATCTTTTGCGAACCTTCCAATTTATTTCTGGGCAGAAGCTATCGGAACTGCTTTTTTCACACAGAATCGATCTGTCATCAATAAAATATTCTCAATCACTCCTTATGAGATTCTAAATAAACGAAAACATAATGTCAAGTTCTTTCATGTCTTTGGTTCCAAGTATTTTATCTTCAATTCTAAAGAGCAACGGAATAAGTTCGATGTGAAAGCTGACGAAGGGATCTTTTTGGGGTACTCTCTTACTTCGAAGGCATATAGGATTCTAAACAAAAAGTCGAAAAAGATAGAAGAAACCTATTATGTCACGTTTGATGATAATTACATGAAGAAGTATCAGAAGGTTGATTATCAATCTGAGGAGATCTTTCCTATGAAAAATCCTATGAATATTCCCCTCTCAAATCTCTATGAGGAATTCATGAACCTGTTTGACGAGCCAGAAAAGGCGATATCTTCAGAATCAAATGTCCCAGATAATAAGGAAGATGAATTAAAGAAGATCATTGATGATGCTACAAAATATCTTGGAAATGGGCCTCCTACACCAAAGGGTTCTGATATTCCAAAGGACTCTGAAATTCCACCTTCACCACAAGCTGCTAATGCACCCGTTCAAGGGGAGGGTTCTACTTTAACCTCCACATCCGATTCACATATTCAGGGGGAGAATTCAAATCCCGAAGTCATCCCAGACATTCCAATCCAGGGGGAGAACCCAATTCCGAATGTAGAGCCACATGCACCATTCCAGGGGGAGAGTGAGAGCGAAAATAATGACTCAGATGCTCAATCGGAATTCGAAGATGTAAATGCATAATTGGATCCATCTTATGATTCGAACTTCCCTCCTTTGGCCAAGTGGACCAAAGATCATCCAGAATCACAAGTAATTGGTTTAACTTCTTCCGGTGTTCTCACTAGAGCTCAACAAAAAGCGAATTAGACTGCATTATTTTCCAAAATGGAATTTTGCATGTTTAATTCGTTCATTTCCAAGATTGAGCCAAAAACTTTTAAGATTGCTCTCGATCATTCTAATTGGGTGCAAACAATGCAGGAAGAACTCAATGAGTTTGAGCGCAATAAAGTTTGGAGGCTGATTCCAACTCCGAAGGATGCATCAGTTGTAGGTATGAAATTAGTATTTCACAATAAGCTTGACAAAGAAGACAACATGATCAGAAACAAAGCACGATTAGTTATTAAGGGATACTGCCAAGAGGAAGGCATAGACTATGAAGAAACATTCGCACCAGTTGCAAGACTAGAGTCAGTTCGCATTTTTCTTGCCTATGCAGCTCACAAAAAGTTTCGAAGTCTACCAAATGGACATCAAATGTGTGTTTCTGAATGGTGAATTAGAAGAAACGGTCTATGTGGAACAACCACCAGGTTTCGTGAATGAAAGATATCCAACTCATTGCTATATTTTGGATAAAGCGGTTATGGTTTAAAACAAGCTCCACGAGCATGGTATGAAACTCTCACTCGCTTCTTAAAACAATCTAAGTTTAAAAAAGGCTCGATCGACCCAAACTTCTTTCGCAAGAAAGATGGTGACCATCTGATGATTGTCCAAATATATGTTGATGATATCATTTTCTGATATACTAATTCTAGATTAACTGCTGAATTCCGAAAATTGATGGAAACTAAGTTTGAGATGAGCTCAATGGGTCCTATTAACTTTTTCCTTGGTTTAAATATTAGACAGAGTCAAGAGGGCATATTCATCAAACAGGAGGCTTATACGAAAACCTTGCTTGCGAAATTTGGAATGGTGGGAGATTCAAAGGTCAAGGTTCCAATGGCATTCAGAACAAAGCTTACATTACCCTTGGGCAAACCTGCAAGTGATATGACTTTGTATCGACAAATGATTGGATCTTTAATTTATCTAACATCGAGTCGTCCAGATATTATGTTTGTTGTTTGCTATTGTGCCAGGTTTTAAGAGAATCCTCGTGAACCACATATGACTGCAGTGAAGAACATTCTTCGATATCTTAAGAGAACCACCCCACTTGGAGTTTAGTACCCTTCAAATTCAGGTTTCTTTGTGCAAGCATTCTCTGATGCTGATCTTGGTGAATGCGGTCTGGATCATAAAGTACAACTGGAGGATGTCAGTTTGTGGATGGCAAACTCGTAAGTTGGCAATCTAAGAAGCAAACATGTGTCTCCTTATCTACCGTTGAAGCTGAGTATACCGCAACTGCCTCATGTACTTCTCAAGTGATATGGATTCAAAGTCAGATTAGAGATTACAAAATAAATATGAAGAGGATCCCTTTATACTGTGATTCTGAAAGTGTTATTCGCATTTTCCATAACCCAGTGCAACATTCCAAGACAAAACATATAACACTGAGGTATCATTTCATAAAGGATCACGTAGAGGATGGAAATGTCAAAATTCACTTTGTGAGATCTGCTGATCAACTAGCTGATATCTTTACGAAAGCCTTACCTGAACAAACCTTCAATCGAATTCTACAAGGCTTAGGAACGATAGAAGCTTATTCTATTCCGAAAACCGCACAGTAAAGTAAAGTAGTGTTCTTACTCCGAACCGCTCCGAGCCCTCGGAATGATTCAGAATCTATACTTCATGTTCCGAATGGTTGCGAACCCTCGGACTGACTTAGAGTCCACTGTTCATCTAAAGGTTCGGAAGTTTTTGTATCCTTTGTATATTAAGTCTCTTCCAACTGATTCAGAAGTTACTGTACATTTTTGTTTTCGAGTTTATTTTTTTTTGTTTTTATGTCTTTTTCAGAAAATTCAAAAATCACAAAAATATTTTCTTTATTTTTTTGTTTTTATTTATTTTTCAGAAAAATCTAAAATCACAAAAACATTTTCTTTATTTCTGTTTTATCTTTTTCAGAAAAACTCAAAATTACCAAATTTTTTTTTTATTTTGTGTGATATTTTCAACATGTATTTTAGATGCAGGTATATATATATATATATATATATATATATATATATATATATATATATATATATATATATAGGGAGATGATCAAATGAGAACACCTAAAAGGTTAAGAACGCGAGAACAGTTGTAGACCAATCATTTTTAGAGGGCATAAATGGAATTTTACCATCTAATTAAATTATGATTTCCTAAATTTAGTGATTATGATGACAATTACCCAAAATATCTCATTTTTTAGATCCTATTCTTTTAATGAACCAATAATTAATAAAATCATGATTTAATTTCTATCTAAAAAAACGTTTTTTTTTTCATTTCATTTTTCATTTTTATGTTTCCTTTTTAGCAATCAAATATCAAGAGAATGAATAATTTATCGGTTTACCTCATTTATTTTTTTAAAAAAATATCTTCATAAATAAGGATTTATAGATTTCATTTTAAAATGAATAAAATTGTAAATTATAAATGAATTAACTCAGATGTATTTATGAATACACTTGTAAAATCATAAAAGAATAAAACCCGAAAAAAAGATTATAAAATCAACTAAAATGATACTCATATATAAATAAATAAAACACATTTCTATTCATATAAGAATATAATTATAATAGTAAATGAATAAGTTACAATATATATTTTTTTGATACGGAAACTAGTACTACAATTACAATCATAAATGAATAAAACATCTTTGCGCTCCTTCCGAAATCTATTGGTGTCGGTGTTTCAGTTGGTAAATCTCCCACCTCCCACTATATGCATGTTTATTCATTGGATCTGCAAAAATGTTAAAGAAACAATTATGTATAATTAAATAGTCATTCACACATAAATACACTGATATTCACAAATGAATACACTCTATTCATAAATAAATACAAAATAAAAATAGTGTAAAAATTATCATTTCTTATTCTTCGTTCCCTGCCAAGAATAACCACCAGGATGGGGTTGTGTTTCCAGTGAAATCAAAAGAGGCAACCGCCTCTTGGCTTTTTCCCCTCACCTGCATTGCCGTGGCTGCTTTCCTTGCTCCTCTCGAACCAGCCTCATGGAGTATTCATTGATGATTAACTGCAAATGAGACATCTGACATTGTATTCATATAAGATTACAACTGAAACATAAAGGGTTTGTGACTTGTAACAACTTACTGAGTGTAAAAGAAAAGTACATCGGGTCCAACAGTTATCAGATTAGCAAGAAGAACTGCTCATGACACCAATTGCAACTAAATATGTAAACAAGCAGCCAAACAGGATGGATTGATTTCAAAGAGGTCTTCCAAGTTTCATCTTCATACAAGATCCCAATTGGAGAATGAACACAAAATTGAAGCCAAACAGGATGAATTGATTTCAAAGAGGCTGCCATCGTTAAAATTTGAACCCAACGAAACCCTAATGAAACATCCGAATAAAGAAAAAAAATAGAAGGCGAAAACTATAGGGTTTCCTTCGAATCTCAGCGATACAGATTACAGCTTCAGTCTGGCAGCCATGGTTAACATTCACTGAAATCAACTAAATTGAACAAAAAAACAACTGTATTCGCATCAAGGTTTTGAGTAATCGGAGACAGATATACCTTTGTGTGATCTATTGACATATAATCTCTCTTGATTTTGATCGCAGAACCCGTGATTGTCTAGGGTTGTCACAGTGGCTGAGGCGGCGGAGGAGTGAGGACTTGAGATCCTTCTTGATCTTCTATCATTGTCGTTTCAGTAATTAGGGCTCGGATCTAGGGGATAGAGATGATGTTACTAAGCAGAGAGGAGAATGGTACAAAATATGGAGATATCGGTGGAGACGATGGTGGAACAGAGTGTGCTCATTCCGAAATCGATGTAAAAGGAGCAGTGGGAAGCGGTCGAATAGATGAGAGAAAACCGTGGGGGAGAGACCGAGTGATTTTAGGAGTTGTTTAAAATAAGGGAATGATTATTTACCATGATACCTTTTTCTTATTTTTAATTCAAATTAATTGAATTTAAACATTTTAATAATAACAAAACTTCTAATTAATTATAGCCTTAGATCTAAGATAAGAGATGGACGAGATCCGTTCTCGCGTTCTCAACCTTTTAGGTGTTCTCATTTGGTCCTACTCCTATATATATATATATATATATATATATATATATATATATATATATATATATATATATATATATATATATTCATTATGCTTTTAAATCAGAACGATGGGGAAAGGTTTGTAATTCTGAATACTTTGTACTAGTTAAGTGTCTCTAGAAGCATGTTGCTGCATGTTGCCCAAAGCCTCTGAGACTTTATGTTTGAAGCCTTACTAAATCGATAACACCATAGGCTATAAATTCACATAAGTCATTGAGCTACCTTACTCTTCTCAACTCATTTAAGAGTTCACTGCTTGGTCAGTCTTATATAGCAGAGGTACATTTTCTCTTCGGAACCACCTCCTTTATTTCTCTATACTTTTCACTTCCACAACTGTAACCCTCGAGACTCTTAGAAATTACCACTAAGGTTTATGGCTACACAACATCTGTGTTTATGATCTTAAATTCGTTATCACCACGAATTGAGTGAAACCCAATATCCGAAACCAATTCTGAATTAACAGTGAACAACTAATGAGTTCTAAATACTTTCACCACTGAATTGACGAGTAAAAACTTTATGGTTTGTACCCTATATGTTTGAAATCTCATTTTTCTTTTTGTGCGATCTTCATGAAAAGCTCTCATCCCAAGACTTTTCTACCCAAAAGATCCGGTTTTTATTTTTCTTGAGATTTCTACACTATCCAGCCACTTAAATAATTCCAAAGCATACTTGTTTTTATGACTACACTGGTTAGACAAGTACTTCTTCTAGAATTTCAGACTCATGTTGAGATTTAGATTTTGGATGAAGCTTAAGCCACCCTATAAAGCCTAAATGAGAAGAAGCCTTTCACTCTTTCTCAACAAACAGATGATCGTAATTCAACGGGATACCACACATACACTTCCGAGTCTCTCTTGACTACGAAGGAAGAGATCGTTTCCCGGGATCCAACTGTTTTTATGTTGATTTATAATTAACATCACAGATTCCCAGATTTAATTTGTTTTATTTATTTATCTTTGGCACACTCTTGCATAAAATTCCTTGTGATTTTTCATAAGTCTGGGTTCATAATTCTGAAAGGTTACTTTTAATTCTGAGAACATGTTATGGCAATTTTCTGTTTGATTCCGAATGTGCAAAACTGAAATGAAGGATTTAAAGGGATAAGATTTCGAAAAGGCGTGTCTTTTCAAAAACCCATGCCGCTTGACACATGTACAACTGTCACGATTTTCCAGGCGCCTTTATTGGGATTTTCTCTCTCCACTTATACCGTATAAAAGGAAAATCGTCGATTGATTTTCTCTCACAACTATCAAAGTATTCAAACTCTCCGACGATTATACCTCTTTCTCTCTGCATTGTTCATCATCTTCTCCAACGGTTTCCATGGACAACTCCTCTAAAACTCCACCTGTTGCTGAACAAACCGCTTCGTCGGTTATGCTAAACATCAAACCCAACCGAAACCTCATCTTGGATCTCGATTCATCTAAGTACTCTGAATCTATCAAGCCGATGATCGAGTGTCTCCGCTATTCTCCGTTGGCTCAATCCCTAACGATAGCTGAGAATGTCCCTTTGGTCCATCTGTCCAAGGCATTATGCACTGCAAGTTAGCAACAAAGTGATGCTGTGATCACGTTTGAGGTTTATTCTCACAAAACCTCCATCTCCAAGGCCCGATTTAGTAGGATGCTAGGGTTTTCTTCATCTGAGGGTTTATTCGATCCATAATCAATTTATTCATCTGTGATTCTCGAAATGTTCTATCAAATGGGGTATCTGGAAAACCTCTCTCTACTTTCAAAGTTTAGGAAGCCCAACCTTCCTCCAATGTGGAATGGGCTTTTCACTATTCTGTTCAAGAGCTTCTCAGAGTGGGTTATGGGTTTGGACAATGCCAACAATCTTTTCTGCACTAGCATCTACGGGTTATACTCTAGGATTAACCTGGATTATGGTTCAATCCTTTGGGCTCTGCTAGTTCAGAGCACTCTCTCCACAACTAGGCACTCAGAGATTTCTTATGCTCGATTCTGGTCAGTTATTGTCAAGAGGGCTATCACTCGCCTCAATATTCCGGTGACAGATGATTCTGTTATGACTGCTATTCCTATTTTTCATACTCAGAACTTCATCTTCTCTGATCCAACGAAGTTCGATTTTGTTGGATCTCTTCCGGAGTCTATGCTTAACTACGTTCCAGCTGATAATGTTGGAACCTGAAAGTGAACCTCTAGCAATCCTAAGTCCAAGTGATAATTCCGAAGTCAGCATGAGTTCCGAAGTGAAAAGTAGTCCGGAATTTGTCCGGACTTGGAGAGAAGAAGATGAGAAGTTCAGGAGTGAAGACATTCCGGAATGGACATTATGTCCGGAATGTGTGTTGATCCGGAGAAGCTGTTTTTGTCTCTTTATGTATTAATTACTTTTGTCTCTTTGCATGATTAGACATTTCATAGGACTTAGTATGTTTGTCAACTTGGACAATCAGAATGTAAGAATTATTCCTTTTATCCAGTCCTATGTATGTTTATTGGTTTGTACCATGTTTCACTCACTCCTAATTAAAGGAGATTTCAATGCAATGTTAAGAGACAAATCATTCACTCACTTTTGGCATTTACTAAGTTACTTCAATTCTCTTTCAAACATTCTTCTTGTTCTTCATTTATTAACCTTACTTTGATCTTTTATTCTCATTCTTCAGTTATGACTTGATCATTTGTTGAATATATTAACTCAGACTTGACTGGTCTATCCAGGCTTGACTAGAACATTTATTAGCTAGCAGACATTGATCTTAAGCATTCACTCAAGGTTTGAGTTTTCAAACCTTGTCCTTACGCATCAGATCTATTTGTTCTCTCAGATAATGTTGTTATCAACGCTTACAGAAAGAAGCCTGCCTTAGGTCCTCGTCCTATGACCGAAGATTTACGAAGGGTACTTGAAGAGGGAAACAAGCCTAAAAAGGGAGGAAAGCGAAAAGGGAGAGTTGGAACTTCAGAGCCGGCTCAAACTCCAAAGAAAAAGATAAAGAAGACTGCTCACAAACCTCGATCTCCTTCTCCTATCGCTCAAGAGGATTCAGAATCTCACACGGTTTCGGAGATTCGGAGGACTAAAAAAGTTCAGAAAGAAACTGAAGACACTGCCGCAACTTCGCAACCAATGGTCTCGGAACCATCCCCTACTCACTCCAATCCGAAGGTATCATTTTCGATCCCAACTTCTGTTCCAATCATATATGATTTCTTTAATATTCCTTCTCCTCCACCTTCTCCGATTATTACTTCTACACCAACATTCACACCAATTACCATCACTCCTTTCCCAAACGTATCTGTTAGGGTTTCGCAACCATAGATATCTGTTGCCCATACCACTCCTCTTTACACCGATTCGGCCACAACCACAACCACGAGTTCACCTCAAGTGACTGTCAACGTATTTGATACGGGGGCAGGTACTTCTGGTGTTACTATCGGTCCAAGTTCCACCCCAATCTCACCTTTAAGAGCAATTGATCCTGAAACGATCTTTGGTGATGACTGTGATGCTTTTCAAGATTTCCACTACAACCCATTCATTATTCATCAGGAGAGTGACGATGATGATGCACTAATGACGAAAGGGCAGTTCAAGGCCCTCAATAAAAAATTGTAGACTTTGCTTGAGTCATCCAAATCTTCGTCTAACAGTGAGTATTCCTTTGAGGCTCACAAAGCATTAATTGAGACTCTCACCAAGGAGCATGCCAAAAGTCTCGCTGCATCTACAAAGGCAGTTGAAAATTCCGAGCAAACTGTTAAGGATACGACCGAGAAAGTCGAAAAACTACTTTCTGAGGTGACGCAGTTTATGGCAGAATTCCAAAAATCTTTGGATCAAAATACTGCATCTGCTAATAAAGTTATCACCAATGTCGGTGCCACTCTTCAGACAAAGAAAGAAGATTTATCTAAGGTTCGTTCAGAACTCCGAGTGGATAATGTGGAGTTGGGTGCCTCTGTCGTTTCAAAGATTGAGAAGCTACAGGAGGATCTTGCCACAAAAAACAAAATCATGGATAAGCTGGCAGTCAAAACTGAGAAAGCGAAAGTTCTTTCTGTGCAGCTGTCTCATGCCACCAAACAAATTGATGATCTTAACTCCGAGAAGGCAGTTCTCAAAATCTGTGTCGCAGATGTCAACCTATACATGCAGAATCTTGTAGAGACTCGTGAATCGTTGATCACGGTCTCGGTACGACAACATCTAGCCAAAAAACTCAAACCAATATTCTCCATGCTTAACCATAGAGAGGGTGTTTCGGAATCTGGTACTCTTCCGAAACAAGGGGGAGAACCAAAGAAACCATCTGAGGAAGAACCCAAGAAACCAGCTGATGAATCTGGGGAGTACGAACACAAGCCACATCCAAAATCAAAAGATCAGAAGGGTAATGAATCTCCTGGATCTAAAGGCAAAGGAAAAATGATTGACGATGATGAAGAAGAAGAGGAGGATGAAGGGGGAAAATCTTAAAAGAAAATCTTGTAACAAAGAGCTTGATGAAATTGATCGTGTTGCTAAAGAAGCCGAAGCTCGTGAAAAGGAGGCCCGTGAAGCACAAGTCACACTTAAAACTCAGAAGGCCCTCTTCCCTCCTTGGTCCATGGAGCGGATTCTAAATGAGGCAATTGATAATCTGAATGTTTTTACTGGTTGGAGCGAGTTGTCTCTTTTGACCTGGGTAACTCTTCGGAATCTTAGCTTGATTTTTCGATAACTCCGAAGGCCTTTTTATTATGATGTTTTGACAACATAGAGAAAGCTCCTGATTCGGATAACGATGTCAATCAATCGCTTTTCTTCTTTTATCTTAAACACGAAAAGCCTCAATATCAGACATGGAGTTCGAAGAAGATTACTGCTGTGAAAGTCTTTGGTCCGGTTGAAAGAGAAAGCTTTATTAACGCTCTGTTCAAAGCATCACGAGGGGCAAGAAAATCGATCTTTGACTTCAATCTTGCTGATTTGCCATGCCTAAATCCATACAATTGGATTTCTTTGTTCATTCTTTTGTCAAAAGATGAACAAAAGTTCGAACCAATAGTGGCACACCTGAAAAGAATGTTAGTCTCATACATTCAGGAAATCGGCAAAATGGATGTGGAGATTGCTACTGTGCTGAGAAAGAAACCAACAGTGCAACCTAAAGAAGCTCCGAATAATATCAGCAAGATGAGGCTTGGCAATATCCGAAGGACAATTGGAGCATGACGTTTCAAAAAAGTGCTAGAGATGGTAAGAATGTTCAGAGGTGTTTGTTCTCCTTATCAGACAAGCATCTTTATTCTACACCCTGTCTGAACTACATTCTGAGGATTACTGAACAATGCAAAGCGAATGATGCTGCAGACAAGAAGTGCTTCACAGATATGATCAAATGGTATATTTTGGTTCGCAACACTTTGCTTGGTCTAATGCCGAAACTCTTCAAAGTTCAGAAACGTCAACAACACTAAAGAATCTTCTTCCTTATTTGACACAAAGGGGGAGATTGTTGGGTTATTGATTGTATTGTGTCAAATTTACTATGTATGTATGTATTTAGCCTTTATTAAACGGGTTGGGCCTGTCCATCCGTATTTATTGTGCTAGGGTTAGGCTATAAATACTACATGCATGTATTCTATTAGGGTTAATCGTTCTTGTGATTCCCTACATTATCTTTTCAGAAAAGTTCAAGTCGAACTCTTCTAAAGCATTGATTATTAATCATTTAGCACAACTTCGATCATTGTTCTTATTGTTTTGATTCACTTTACTGTTCTGAATCTATCGATCTATTTTTTATTGTTTCAACATGAACCAATCCAAAACGTTGGAATTTTAAGCGATCAATGACAAAAGGAAGGGTTGCAGAAATTTACAATGGACGCAAATGCATCGGATTATAACAAAACCAACTTCCTTTTTTTAGTTTAATTTTTTTAGGGTACGTTTTTTATCAAAAAAACTGAATATATCGTTGTTCATGATTTTTCTTCCTCTTTCCATAAGGATCCGTATTGATATATTAGAAATGATTTTTTTTTAAAAAAAAACCCGCTTAATTTTCTTTGTTTTTTGAAAAGTTAAGGTCTATTTTTATCGAAAAAATTAATAAATATATCAAAATTCATATATATTTTTTATATTAATTAAACTTAGATTCAGATTGATATTTAAAAAAAAAATCAAAATTTCAGTTATGATTCACATTGTGAATCTATTCAGATTCACATTGTGATCTGTTCAGTTTCACATTGTATATTTGCTCATATTTACATTGTGAATCTGCTAAGATTCACAGTGTGTGAATAATAGTAAGTCAAATTTACATTGTGAATTCTGAAAACTAAACTATATACAGTTCATATTCACAATGTGAACTAGAAAAGATTCCCCGGCGTTGCCGGGGTCGGAAGGTATTGCTTTGTAAAGTAAAGTAGCATGTTGGTTGCTTTTTGTCCGTTAATGTGAGGGTAATTTGGTCTTTTCAGGTAGTAGGGACTGAATTTGTCACCATGGGTAAACCATATGGACCATTTATGTAATTTTGGCGGTGGTGGTGGTGGTGGTGATGGCAGATGGTGGGTGGGTTTATGGTATTGGGTGTGTATTTTCTAATAAATAAAATATTAATTTAAAACCAAAAAGAGAATGTTAAATCTGGTAAACCACAGGGACCAATCGTGTAATTTTGTCTAACAATAATAATAATAATGATGAGGGACCATTTCTACCAAAAGACTAAATACTAATAATATGTAATAAAAGGCGAGGGTTATGAAAAATTCAAACCAAAGTGAAAGGGTTGTTTGTGAACAAAATCATAAAGATGAAGGGTCAATGTTGTAAGTTGGAGGACCAAAATTGACAGAAAAGGTGCCACTTTACTGTTAAAACTTTTCATAACTTTAATATATATATATATAATAATAAATCCATTTGTTGATTTTACAAAACTAATTTATGAGTAATCAAAACAATATTATAAACTACATAGAAATATATTTCATTTCATATGTAAATTTCACTTAATTTATGAATGATCAAATAGTTGAAATAGTAAGACAGATTCACAATGTGAATGTTAAAATTGAAATAATTACAGTTTATATTCACAGTGTGAATCTGAACTGAACGTTTTTTTTAATCGATGATGATGTTTATTAATAATGGACAAAAAATTGAGATTTTTTGTATAATTAGTTTTTTTGGGATAAAAATAAACTTAAAATATTGTAAAAAAACCAAACGAAGTGGATTTTTTTCGAAAAAAAAGTTTGTTTTTTTATATATTAGCATGAATTTGAATGGAAAGAGGACGAAAAATCGTGAACAACGGTATATTTGTTTTTTTCGATAAAAAACGTGGCTTAAAAAAATTTTAAACGAAAAAAAGAGGTGAACTTTTTGGTAAAGATGTGAGTTTTATGGTATAATCCGTTGGACGTGCGTCCAATATACAAGTGTACATCCATTCCATTGACCGTGATCATTATGATTTCTGATGCTCACGGTTGATTCCTTGGTTGCTTATTAATAATGGTTTTCTATTGAACCTATATATATATATATATATATATATATATATATATATATATATATATATATATATATATATATATATATATATGAAAAGTGAATATACATTATATATCATTAATCAACAAATAAGCAAATAGACTATGATCCTAGCTGTAACCGTTTTAGTTTGTGCTTATAGCAATTAAATAATTAACAAAACTGCAAAATTGGTCCCTGTCGTATGTATTTTTTTTCGAGGTTTAGTTCAAACCTTGACTTTTATGACTTCATGGTCCTTTTGAAATAGTTTGTTTGTTGAATTAGTCCCTGTTAAATTTGAAAGACTAATTATACCATTTTAATTTGTTTTTGTATTTTTTCAAATATTTTTCTATTTTATTAAAATTTTTAAAAGTAAAAACAAATAAAGAGGGGCCTCTCTCTCTCTCTCTCTCTCTCTCTCTCTCTCTCTCTCTCAAATGAACCTCTCTGTGTGTGTATATATATATATATATATATATATATATATATATATATATATATATATATATATATATATATGTGTGTGTATAGTAATCACATTTTACCATTATCTGAAATATATATATATATATATATATATATATATATATATATATATATATATATATATATATATATATATATATATATATATATATATATATGAACCTCTCTCGTCATCTTCTACACCTGTATGAAAAAACAAACACATCAAAAATTCTTAAAATAAAAAAAACAATATAGAAGTAGCGATGCAATGATGGTGGATGGTGCAAACAGACTTGCTCGATTCTGTGTTCCAAGACCTTATTGACCCCGTTTCGATTTCCTAAGACCATATAGACCCATTGATTCTGATAACTGCAGAAACACACACATGTTCCATTTTTGCCACCCAAAATGTCGATGAAGATGGCGAACACCGATCCTGAAGGAATCGATGGTGTTCGTATGACCTGGAACGCCTGGCCACACACGAGGCAGGGGTTTCAGAAGGGTTAGTACAAGGTGGTGGGTTTCCAAATTCCGGGGTTTCTAGGTTTTTGCTGCCTGCTTCTGAATGTGCATACCCCTTCTCCATCTCTGTTTCAGAACTGGAACATTGAGTGTATGTGTGTTGTGTTTTGATGAATGCGATTGAGAGACCAATGTGTGTTTGTTTGTGTGAAATGTGTCTGAGTTTTTTTGATAAAGAAGATATATATATATATATATATATATATATATATATATATATATATATATATATATATATATATATATGTGTGTGTGTGTGTGTGAGAGAGAGAGAGAGAGAGGATCTTGTATCATTTTCAAAACAAGTTAATTTGTTGAAGAGCTTTAGAGATTTTTATAGGTGTAGGTGGATGTCAAAGATTATGAACTTGGTTGTAGAAATGTTGATGACGGAAAGTGTTTCCATTGGCATAAGAACTGGAATCGAAGGTGAGAAAGAGGGTGGAAGAAGTGGACATGGTGTCTGAAGCAATTAAGAAAGGTCTTGATTTAGTTTTGACTTTTTCAGTTAAACATTGTTCATCCATCCATCCATACAAGAGAGAGAGAGCCACCTCTTTATTTGTTTTTACTTTTAAAAATTTAAATAAAAAGGAAAAATATTCAAGCAAAGACAAATTAAAAGGGTAGATTAGCCTTTTTCAAGTTTAATAAAGACTAATTCCACAAACAAACTTATCACCATAAAAGTAAAAAAATTAACATACCACATAAACCATTTTTACAGTTTTATCTAAATAATTTGTCCTAACCCATAATCCCCGATTAATAGGTTATTTTGACCCCTGTAATTTGATGCAGTTAAGGCCCTTGATTTAAATATCATAAGGTGGCCCAATAAAAACGCATCAACTCAATAGCAAACGCAATGATAAATTTGAATATCCAACTGAAAGAAAAACTTTGAAATCGTAGTTAGGGAAACAAGATTCAATAATATTACGAAGGTTCTTGGAATCCAAATTTCTCGTGCTCTTATACCACTTGCTAGGTGCAAATGATGTATTGAAAATTGAATTATCCTGAGCCAAAGACACGACGTGCCATCTTTTGAATTATCCTGCAACATATTTTACGATATCCAGACATATGGTCAACAAAAAAAAAAAAATAAAGTAGATAAACTACAGGATTCTCAAGATAACCATTATTAATCATTACATACATCTTGTTTTGAAACACCCGTATGTGAAAAATTGAAAATCAGATAATGAGAGCTGTACATGTGCTATGCTTTTAGAATTACAATAGAAATTGATAAAAGTTGTATACCGATTCAAGTTCACAAATTTAACCGTATGTCCATTATGAAATACGACATATTCATACCACAATAGATTATATCTTACGTATATGTTCCCTAAAACACTTATGAGAGGTGTTGCCAAAAATAGACCAATTTGCAAGATCTGGAGTGATCCCAATTTGGATTCTATATGATCATGGCTGCCACTAAATGCTACACAACTTATTACGTACACAATTTTATAGTTGTGGTTTGCATGATTTTATTTCCATGTGATTTCTGACTAATTAAACTCTATATTTCTCAAAAATGTATTTTTTTTTCTGATAATTTATTTCATATTGTTAAAGAAATACAAGGTTTTTCTTCGATATATTTTTAGTAGTAGATTACGTTATTGATTGCTAGTAATTGTTATTCAAGATCAATATTTTCTATTTTCATTTGCCATTTGTTTGTTATTAAGGGACATTTTGCACATTTTATTACAACAAATTAACTGACAATTCATAGTTTAAGAATATTTATACTCTAAAAAGTGTGTAGGATCATATAAGGTAATCATTTTGCAATTCACGAAGTGACGAAGAGGCCATTATTAAACCAAATTATATTAAAAAAAATCAAAATCAAAGATCCTCTAGATTGCAAATTTACCTAAATAGTGTCAGCGATGCTTTTAATCCATCTACCCAACAAAAACACGTAGGAAAATAAGGATCATGAAGATGTCATGCAAGAAGAGTTGAACGAATTTGCAAAAAAAATATGTTTAAGGAAAGAGTAGCTTAACTAGATCGTCGATCCTAGTGGTAAAACAATTATAGGTATCTACGGCTTGTTTGTTTATTTTCATTAAACGAGGTGGATCAACGCAAAAGAGTCACATGAAACAAGACACATTTGGTTACCAAGGGTACAATCAACATGAAAGGTAGGTTTGCATATGTTTATTAGTAGAAATAAGAGTACAAACAACCCATATATTATAAAGAGTGGGCGGAGTGATGAGAAAAACGCATCCACAACGGTAAATAACGAGGAAGAAACTTCGTTTGACTAAAATTTTCCTGTCTTGAATGAACCTTTGAGGATGCAAACAAATAAGGTATTTTCACTTGCAACAAGTGAAAATACCCTATTTGTTTGCATCCTGAAAGGTTCATTCAAGACGGGAAAAGTTTAGTCAAACGAAGTTTTATTCCGCATTGTTATGTACTGTTCTGGTTGCGTTTTTTCCATCAGATTGGTAGTAGACACTTGGTTCTTGTTATTGAGTTACTTGTTTGAACAATGGAGGCTAATACAACTTTTTTTTGAAGCAGCAAACGAAAAATATATTAAAAAAAGGCGCTGCACTTAGCAAGATGCTAAGGAGCAAATTACAAAGTATATCAGTTCAAAGAGACAATTACATGATAGAATTACATAGAGAGAAATGGTGATATGCTCCACTCCGCCCATTTCCCACATTCGAGCTTACTTCTATGTTTGCACCATAAGTAGGAGCTAGAAATAATATTGTCTGCCACCTTTGTGCGAGATATTTTCAATTCCTTGAATACTCTGTCGTTTCTTGCCTTCCAGATGTTCCAAAGTAAATAGTACACAATGGAGTTGAAGAGTATTCGCTTCTTTGGGCAGCTCCCCCAGGTTGCTGCAAAGTCGATGACCTCCTTAATATGAGAAAAATCTTGTGTTTTGATGCCACACCATTTGAAGATCCACTCCCGGGTCCCTTTTGCAAACTCACATTTAACGAAAAGATGGTCCACAGATTCAGGCTCATTGTGACATAATTGGCACAATTGGTTGGGGATTAAGACGCCTCTTTCAGCTAATGTTATTACTACTGGAATTCTAGATAACGAAGCTCTCCATATGAAACATCGAACTTTCAATGGTACCATCTTGTCCCAAAAAATAGGTGTACCATGTTGGGGGTTGATCTTTGCATCTATGAATCTTCGCATGATGTTTAAAGAATAAGATCCATCCGAATTTATCATAAACCTGAAATCGAAGGGGGATTGGGGTGGGATCTCCATAGAGCCGATACATAAATATAACTGCCAAAGCTCAGTTAAGGTTGCACAGTCGTTTGGGTCCTGTTTCCAGTTCCATTTGAATCCCGAGGCTGACAGTCTCTCCTCTAACCTGCAAGATTTTACCTTTTCTCTCTTGTATAGGCTCGGGAACCGATCTTGAAAAGGGGAATTACCATACCAAGTGTCCTTCCAGAAAAGGATATTGGAACCACGTCTGGGAGTCAACTTGAATAATGTTTTCCAGTCGATGTTAAACTCATCTAAGTGACGAATCGCCTTCTTTATGTTGCACCATGCCCCTGCCGATGTTTTCCTTGCAATGTACGTTGCCGGTTTCTTTTTTAGATTATGAATACTTGTTATCGCCTCACTCCAAAGTTGATGTCGTTCGTTTCGTAGCCTCCACCACCACTTTGTGAGTAGATATATATTCTGATCTTTTAACGACCCAACCCCCAGACCTCCCACCTTTTTTTATGCAATTACCTTGGACCAGTCCACCCAGTGTAATTTGTTTTTTTCTTGTCCCCTCCCCATAAGAATCTGCGCCTTAACTTTTCAAGAAGGTCGAGAATACCCTGTGGCGCTTTAAACATGGACATGTAGTAGGTTGGGAGGCAGTTTAGAACCAATTTTATTAGGGTAAGGCGCCCGCCAAATGAGAGAGATTTGGCTTTCCAGGTTGATAATTTTGACTTAAACTTATCCACAATAGGCTGCCAATTTTTCTTTAGTGCCATATTTGCCCCAACTGGAACCCCCAGGTAGGTGAATGGGAATGTACCTTCAGTGCACCCCAGGAATATGCCATACGTTGAACCTCCTGAGAAGAGACTCCTATGCCAAAAAGTCTGGATTTGAGGAAGTTAACTTTGAGCCCAGATGATATATGAAAACATTTGAGAATCCGTGATAAGTTCTTGATGCTATCGCTGCACCATTCACCTGCAAAAATAACGTCATCTGCATAGAACAGATGAGAGAGTCGTGGACCGCCATTTGGTAGTTTGATACCTTTGATTAACATTTTGCTGCAGGCATTGTTGATTGATATGTTCAAGCCTTCCATTGCTATTATGAAAAGAAAAGGCGATAGGGGATCACCCTGTCGGACACCTCGTGAGATAGGAAATTCTGTTGTTGGGGATCCGTTAATAAGCACTGAAGCCATGATGATGCAAGACATCCCCTGATCCAAGTTCTCCATTTAGATCCAAACCCCATTTGCATCATAATTGAGTCTAAATAGTTCCAGTTAATACAATCGAAGGCTTTTTCAAAATCGATTTTGAGGAGGAATAATTTTTTCTGAAACTGCTTGGCCCACGAGAAGATTTCATTGATTTTGAGGAGGCTAATACAACTAGTATTGTAAATTTGAATGGTTCTAATTATCAAGTTTGGAAAGACAAGATGGAGGACCTTCTTTATATGAAGGATTATTATATGCCTGTTTTTAATACTGACAAACCTGAAGATAAAACAAAAGTAGAGTGAAATATTTTGCATAGAAACGTTTGTAGGTATATTTGACAATGGGATTATGATAATGTTTTGAACCTTATTAGTGCGGGGACTCATGCTCGTACTTTGTGGAACAAACTTGAGCAGTTGTATGCTCGAAAGACTGGGAACAATAAATTGTTCCTTATTAAACAATTGATTGGCTTGAAGTACCATGATGAAACTCCTATTAGTGATCATTTGAATTCTTTTTAGAGAATTATTAATCAGCTTGCAGGAATGAGTATCAAGCTTGAAGATGAGTTACAAGGTTTATGGTTCCTTGGCACTTTATCAGATTCATAGGATTTTTTAGGACATCCTTGTCCAACTCTACACCAGATGGTATTATCACCATGGAATTGGCTAAAGGCGTTTTAAATGAAGAGATGAGAAGAAAGTCACAAGGCCCCTCATCACATTCAAATGTCTAGGTCACAAAAAGCAGGGGGAGAAGTCAAAGTAGAGATCCGAATAACAAAGGGAAGCATTGCTGTAAATCTAAAGGAAAGTTTGTTGACTATGAATGTGTAACGATTGGTAATAACAGGTCAAAGTTCGTCGATCAAATCATCGCGAACACCTCTGTAAAAGAACCTATTGTGTAGTATTCTGTAAAAGAACTTACTTGTAATTGCATACAGAATACCTTAAATATTTCTCAAATTCGACAGTTGCTATTAATCGGAAAACAATTCAGAAAATAAATATTAATTAATGCCCTAAAAATAAATTGTTTGCATTAAGCATACTTCAGAGCTATAGATAAACAAATTATGTTCTCCAGATTCCATTAATATAAATAACGTCCAAAACGGAGATCGTATGACGTAGTTACGTCTCTTTTCAAATTATAAAATCAATATTTATCTGATTTTCTTGAAACGAACTTTGCACTGCTTCATTTGGAATAGCTACGAACCTCGTAAATTGTTTTTGAGTATGTTTTTTAAACTCAGAATGTGGTGTATTATTTGATTTCATTTTTATGACATTTTAAATCTCGAGCAAAATCCAATTCGTAAAATCTATCGAATTAGAACCAATTAATCACGAAACTTTAAAAACCATTTTCAGGAGTTTCATATATCAGAATAGAATTCCATTTGCATTTTTATGGCACGCGAATCGAAGCTTGAAAGGGAGGGACATCACAAACATGACATAATGCATGGTACATAAAAGTACCATGCACATGTGTTATCCTCAATAAAGTCTTGTAAATTCACATTTTTTTTTGGAGAAAACAATCTAATCTTCTCTCTCACTTTTCTTCTTATTTCTTCTTGTTCTTGGCAAGACACCTTCCACCGGAGGTGGGTGTTTTCGACCACCGTGAGGGCAACAACCGTCTTCTTCTTCCCCAATTTGCTCGTCGATCTCATTCAAACACCCCCTGTCTGGTGCTGCTGTTGCTCTTCTTCCCTTCGTTTTGAAGCTGCCGACGATAAGAAAAGGACACACAAAAGGGGCACCGGAAAAGGGCGACTGCGCCTCCCTTTTTGCGATAGTCCACCCACTACTGAACCACCCTCCACCTGTTATGTTGCCTTTGATCCGCTTCACCATCCCTCCTTCGCGTTTTTTGCCAGATAGAAGAAGAACAAGTGAGAGCTTCCGGAGCAGCCCTTGTTGCCTTGGCAGTCGACGACAACCCTACTGTCACCTTCATGTTTCTCCCTCTCGATCAACCAAGAACCAAATCCCCTACCTATTGTTTGCAATGGTTGATAAAAAACAGCCCCTCTAAGTTGTATTGTATATCAAAACAACCCTTTTTTTGTGGATCAAAACAACTTTTTTTCTTTATTTTGGATCCTAAACATTCCCTCAATTTATTTAAGTTTATACAAAACAATCTCGGTGGTTTGTTTTAGCTCAAAAAGGCGTTGATTGCAGTTTCCCACGTCAAGCTTTTAAAAGACGAACCAACTTCAAACCTAGATCGAGATCACACATATAGGGTGAGTCTTGATTGGGGGAGGATACATGCATGTTAAAGTAGAATGCTAGAAATCACCAATAAATATCACAAGTTAAAGTAGAATGCTAAAAGATGATTTACTTATACCTTGTGTGAAATATGAATATAAATATTAATAAAAATCGCAATATTATAACTAGATTGCTATAAGGATTCAAGTATATTTGATGAATCATAAAATAGTAATCT
This sequence comes from Lactuca virosa, assembly GCF_052849685.1. NCBI lineage: Eukaryota > Viridiplantae > Streptophyta > Magnoliopsida > Asterales > Asteraceae > Lactuca > Lactuca virosa. Next base: position 63,226,070 of record NC_136427.1, on the reverse strand, counting down.
TTGTAGTATACATGCATGAATATATTAAGAAAGTATGAAAAGACATTATATTTATGACCAAAGTTGTTATTCAACATAATTAAGTACAAAAATGGTACATTGCCTAAATTGGTTGAAAATCCAAGTTTGAACACTTACATGATAATTAGTTGAAAAATACCAAAAATCAACTATTATTTATGAAGTTATGTAAAAACGAGTTTTAAAACGATTTTTTTTAATATTTTTATAATTATTATAAAAATATAAATCATTTTTACTAAATTATGAAATTTGTCGTACATTGTAACAATTGTGACTTTTGGCTCTGATCACTATTTATGAAAAGTGACAAACGTCGAATATAATAGACTTAATACGTTATATATATATATATATATATATATATATATATATATATATATATATATATATATATATATATGATAAAAATATAAAGTTTTGTATAAAGAAAAATAGGAAAAATCAACCAAATCGTCCGTAAATCATAAAAATTAGTGTGTCGAAACGTATATATTATACTATATATTTAGAAAGTACGTGTCACCCCGATTCCAAAAATATAAATTTCTTAAAAACCTGAGTTTATATGAAAGAGATATGAAATTTACAAGATATAAAAATCAGCCGCATAGTTAAAAACTATTAACGTCAAAAGACACGGAGAGAATGGTTGACTTTTGGGTAAAATCACCAAAACGATAATCGCAGTACTCTTTAAATTTGAAGTTTTGTAAAAGAAACGCCAAAATTGGAGTCAGAGAATTATGATTTTTTCGAAATCATTAAATTATATAAAAATAAGGGCTAAAAATAAAAGTCAGAATTAGTCAACGCAACCTAAAAGAAAGTTATAGTACTTGTTGATAGCTACGCTTGGATATAAAAAACGTTGAAAATGGAGCTCGTTTGAGCAAGATATGAATTCTTGAAAAATAATTAAAAATTAGTCGCATGGAAAGAGCGTGACGCACACAAAGTTCTAGAAGGGGAAATACGGCACCAACGACATTCAAACACGTGGCAGTAAACGAATGGAACGACGTCACAAGCGTGCGGCGCGCACCCCAAATGCAGGACGCGCAATCCAAAAATAAAAAGCGTTCAAAGTTCATTACTTTTGCATGGTAAAAAACTGGATCCTTCCTATTTCCTTTTAAGACTTTCTTTTTCATTTTAATTTTTGTTTTTATTTCCTCCATATTACTTTAAGAAAATTATTATTATTATTTTCCCTTAAGCCCTGTTAGTCCTGAGCCCTGACCACTCCTCGGCAAGCATAAATTATCGATAAAAACACGCTTCGAGGGTGAGTTTCACGACCCATTTTTCTATCGTTTTATAAAATATAGGGTGATACATGCTATAAAACTACTTTATCGATTTTACAAAATATTATTATTTGAAATATATTAAGTAGTTTATGCGATAAATACGTTAGGATAATATGCCGGTAGTTACTCTGCGTAGTTTTAAGCCATGATATTATGCCTAGTCGTTATGATGACCAATTCTAAGTGATAATTATACGTCGACGTCACTCTGTCCGTATAAATAGTGATATTTAGTATACACCGCCGTTATTCTGCCCGTATCATAATAATTATACGCCGTCGTCACTCTGTTCGTATAAATAGTGATATTTAGTATACGCCGTCAATACTCTGCCCGTATAAATATCTATAATTATTATACGACGTCACTCTACCCGTATAAATAGTGGTATTTAATATATGCTGTCGATACTCTGCCCATATAAATATCCATAAATATTATACGCCGTCGTCACTTTGCCTATATAAATAGCGATATATAGTATACGACACGCCGAACCTCTAGAGCAACATTATACACAGTCGTAGCACTAGCCAAATTTAGGATAAGACACCGTACCTAGTTGTTACCCTGTCCAAATATCATGTTTCCAAATAACCATAATTAGGGTATATATGTGTACCACAAAATAATATATATATATATATATATATATATATATATATATATATATACAAAATAATTATGAGATCTAAAAGATATAGTTATCAAATATAAAATTAAAGGGGTTTATATTATGATAGTTATAGATATAATCACTCTAATAGAAGTATCCAATGTGCATACTTCTGGAATAAAATATATAATCACTCTCAATAGAAGTATTGCTTTATACACACATACTTTTGGAATAAAAGATATAATCACTTTAATAGAAGTTTCGAAGGTGAATACTTCTGGAATAAAACATATAACCACTCTCAATAGAAGTATTGCTTTATACAAGCATACTTCCGGGATAAAAGATGATAATAGAAGTATCCAATGGGCATACTTCTGGAATAAAAGATACGACCACTCTCAATAGAAGTATTGCTTTATACAAGCATACTTCTGGGATAAAAGATGATAATAGAAGTATCAAAGGGGCATATTTTTGAGATAAAAAGTAAAGCGTTAAAAGTTTAGTATCTAGAAATAGTAAAATACTATTAGAAGATATCTTAACAATATAAATCAAAATAGTTTTATAACTTAATAAAGTTACACATAGAAAGTATTTTCAAAGATATAACACTTAAACCTGTGAGCTCACCAACATTATGTTGACATTTTCAAAACCTCATTTATTCCTAGGAAACCGTGAGACTGAAGCCTGCATACCCAGAAGCAACAGTTGATAGAGGAAGCAACTGGAAGACGTCTATCGTTTATCATTATGCCTACCTGTTAAGGCACATTTGTATTGGGAATTCTAATAATCCGATGTAATCTTTTATCTATCAATAAAAGTGACATTTATGTTTCATATTATTTTGTACCGTTCAATGTATGTTCAATGGCTGTGATCCAATATCCCTACGTCACACAGCTCGGCGTTTCCGTCGCCGACGAGGGTGTGACAGATTGGTATTAGAGCTTTGGCTATAACAAACTAGTACTTCCTTAGGAAATACAACTATATCCTAGGGGCTTATACTCCGATTAGGTTTGTCCTCTGTGACACCTCGTTAAAGCGGAATCACGAAGGGTGATAGGCTATGGTCTCACAACACAAGGTAAATAGGGTTACCAACCATAATCATTGAGCATTTTATGTTTACATCATATTCGAAACAATAATAATATTTTAGTTCCATACTACATAGTCTAGTACATAACAAGAGAAATAAACATAAATCATTGTGACGTCTTAAACTGGCTCACTGGCCGTTTCCTGAAAAGCATGCAAAAACAAGGGTTAACTATAAAATAGTTGGTGAGTTCACAAGTTTATAAAAGTAAATCATTTAAGTAAGAAAATATAGATTTGTTCAATTAAAGTTCCAACTCTAAATGAGTGTTGAATGCCAAAGCACTCTTTTCACAACCAAGCCTAACGACCGTTCTTGCGTGTAACGCCCGCAGATTCGGGCTAGTCAATTTAAATACAATAAGCGTCAAAAATGACTTTTTGATGGAAGATTATTTAGAAGGATTAATCTTAACCAAGTGGTAGTATATGTTACAAGGGTTCCATACATATAAAGAACGCCGAAATCCGAGTTATAACGAAGAAGTTATGACCCGTCGAAGTTTTACGGCAAAACCGGCACGACACCGGGAGACGTAAATAGTGAATTTATGATAGAAGACATTTTAGCCTTATTAATCTAAACGAAAGTTGTAGTATACATTAAACCGAGAACATACAAAAAAAGAATGCCCAAATCTGACTTCGTATGAGGAAGTTATGAATTTTCTAAGATTTGGCATAGCAGTGCACGACCCGAAACTCGGATTTTAGTTCGAGCGGTTTTTGGCCTACGCGACCTAAATGAGAGTTGAAGATCTCATTAATAGGAACTCAACGATAAAAATACAAACAAAAACGGAGTCCGTATGTAGAAGTTATGAATTTTACGCGGACATTTAACAATCTAATCTCCTCCTACTGTTAAATTTAAGATCGGTCGATAAATTAGCTGAAGGAGTCTAAACAAAAGTTGTAGATTATGATCCCACCTACGCGTGGATATAAAGAACGTCGAAAACGGAGCTCGTATGCGAGAGTTATGATTTTTCTAAGTCGGGAGGGTGCTATGCGAGTTTGGGTGATGTGGCGCGATCACAGCCGTTGCTTTCTCCCCAAGAAAAGCCATCAGATGATGACACATGGCACTGACTCGGCGAGTCAGTGACCCAACTCGGCGAGTCCAGCTGCCTGGCAGCCTATAAATAGAGGTGTCGGGTTTCCTCATTCTTCACACCATTCCAACCTATTCTCTCTCTCTCTCTCTCTCTCTCTCTAAACTCTCTCTCTCTAAACTCTCTCTCTAGCCCCCAAACCCCCCATAAGCCTAGGTAAAACCCCTAGCACCCAAAGGAATCCCCGAGAAAAGAGCCTTTCGGCTCAGGAACGCTGCTCTAGCGAAGCCCGGTTTTCGAGAAAACCCGCTGTAAGTGAGATATGCCTAACCTATCTTTAGTATAGCTTATGTTTCAACATAGTAATGTTATTAGGATCTTATAATGAGTATTTGGGCTACTATTATGACTTATATAAGTATCGTTATAATATCTTTTTAACTACTCGCGGTACGGGGAATCTGGTTTAAAGGGCCGCATAGGGTTGTTGGATTTCAGAAGTGCTATATGCCAAAATGGTCCTGCCCTCCGGTGTTTTATGTCTGGCCACTGTCTGTACATAGTGGTTGGAAAATATTGTTTAAATGCTTATATAATAGTAATAATAGCTAGACTGTTAATTAGTCTCGGTGAATATTAGACTAAACCCTAGTGGTAATGATCCTAGGTTTTGTCGAAGGAAATTGTTTTAAGAGTAATGAAGTGTTGTCCGAGTGCCGAGTCACCACCATATCAGGTGAGTGCATAGTTACTTTCATCTTACACATAGATATGAAGTATTTTACATAAATTACGTGCTATGTGTGCATATTGTCTAAATACTTGCTGTCTATGCTGAATGAAAGATTTTATACATGTTTTAAATGATTTAAACTGTATATGTATTTTATATCTACAAAATATGTTGGCTAAAACATGGGTAGATGAAATATGAATTGAATGTTGAGATAAGAGGTGATATAGACCATGAGATAAGGGTGAGAGGTGAACAATGAGAGAAGCCTTTTACCCAAGTGTGGCCCCGTCATCTTGCAGAGTATGGATGTGTTGAAACATAGAAGTGATCCTCTTAAACTTAATCCAAACCGCAGCCTCTCTCTTATCCGCAACCACTCTGTCATCAGAAGTGAAGTACCGCAACCGCAGTCATCTTCATCATCACTTAGTCTTAGTCTTTTATCTATTTTTCTTAAAGTACTTTCTTTTATCCAATGTGTCCTGCGTGACAACTCTTAACAGATAGGACTTTTGTAATCTTAGAGACTCTATAAAAGGAGTTCTCTCTTTCTGAATGAATACACATCTCTACGCTTCTTGAATCTCATATCTCCTGAAATTCATAACTTACTCATCTCCTTCTTACTCTCTAAACTATAATCTGAAATATATCAGATCTAAACCTCTCCTTCTGAGCAAGTTAGTCTTGACTTAATCACTAAGTTTGATCCCACTTACTAACTTGGTCTGATCGCATTCCTCATTAAGAATCAACTTAAGTGTATACTTGATATAATACTTGCTGTCTTTTATATTTCCTTATATTTCCGCACCTAATCATCTAACTATCTAACTCTAACTTATATTATTGTTGAGCTTTATGATCCTTTGAGATAGACTTTAATTTCCGCAATATAAACTAGTTCTAATGTTTGTTCAAGTGTGTTTCACAAGTTTTTCTCTCAACAATTGGTATCAGAGCCAAAGTGCTTGCCTTTTGAAACAAAACTCTGATTTTCAAAAAGCCTTCTATACCACTGAAGCTCATTTCTTATAAAAAACACAACTAAAATATCTTAAAAAAAGGAAATATGGCACAAGCATTATCTCTCAATGTTTCCAAAAGTGTTGGTGGTTCTAATAGAGCCCCAATATTGGTGGCAAACGAATATCATCACTGGTCTCAGAGGATGGAAAGATACTTAAGGAGACTTGGAAGAGATGTATGGCGATCTGTAGAAGAAGGGCCACATGTTCCTGTTCTTACACCAGTTCAAACCAACGACGCCACAGCCAGACTAGGAGGAGGTCAACCAGCCCTGAATCGTCCCACCAAAGACGATCTCGATAAAATGGAAAATGACGCTGTTGCCTTTTATGAGATTTCTTGTGGAGTTGCTCCCGACAACTTCGACATTATCATAAACTGCAAATCAGCAAAAGATATCTGGGATGTTCTCAAAAACTTATATGAGGGTACAGAACAAGCTCAAGATAAGAAGCTCACAACTGCACTCAAAGAGTTCAACAATTTCAAAGCTCATACTGGCGAAAGTTTGGAAGACTCCTTCAAAAGGTTCAACCTGATTGTCACTAAGTTATCTAGTGCTGGCACGGTTCGAAGCAACCATGAGACAAATCTTCAGTTTCTCAATGGTTTGGGAAGACACTGGACGACTGCTAAGATGATAGTCCAAGGAGATAGAAAGATCCATTCTTTATCTCTCTACAAGCTCTACGGTGAACTGCAAGCACAAGAATCCACTGTACTCAAAGATTGTGCTGACTTCGGAGGACCACTTGCTCTTATAGCACAAGCTCCACATACTCAATCTTACTCTCCCTCGTATGACAATCCTCCGCAGTCATACGAAGCTGACTCAGAGTATGATGATGAATAAGAATTTTAGAATGCTATTGCTCTTGTTAGCCAACAGTTCAACCGGCTACCACCTCCTTCTTTTCGTAAAAATCACCAGTTCAACAAACCTCCATTCAACAACAACTTAAATCCTCAAAACAATCATTCCCATTTCTCCAAAAACACTCACCCACCACCGCAACCTCAGACTACTCAACCCAAAGAGGCACCGAAGCCCATCAATCCAACTGACTCCGGTACCTCTTCAGAAGATAAAAGTGATATTGTAATCTGTCACAAGTGCAACAAGGAGAATCACTTCGCCAAAGACTGCAAAGCTAATGTAGTGAAAGATAGAGCATTCTATCTTAGAATGACTCAAGAATTGGAGGAAAAGGAAAAAGCAAGGGCATATGTAGCCCATGTAAAAAGAGACCATCAAGTTTGGTCATCTGGAGATGAGGATGAAGACATCAGCAACGTCAAAGTAAAAGGCAAGATTTGCATGCTGGAAACTGCGAATGAAGATGGGTCTACAAAGCTGGAAAATAACTACTGCTACATGGCAAAGGATGAGACTCTAAGCATCGTCGAACAGGTAAAACTCATGATTCAAAATCTAAATTATAGCATGCATGACTGTCAACCCTTCATAGACAATCTTAATGACACATGTGTTGCCGTCCTTACAGACTATAACAAAGCTCTAGATGAGAAGAACATAGCATCCCAAGACATGTTTCACGTAAGAGGACGACTGGATAACAAAAGACTCAAAGTAGCTATGTTAGAAAAGGACTTAGAGTTAGAGAAAGATGCAATAATGTTGAGTGAAACACAATTAGAAATAGCTTTGAACCAAAGAGATTTAGCTCAGAGTGAAATTGTACGTTTAAATCTTTTAATAGAAAAACTGTTCAATGGGAGTGAAGCTATTGAAAATCTTGTGAACAATGGAACCGTAGATAACACCTATAATTGGGGTTGGTCCAATGGATATCCTACCGCAAAGGATTCCTCACCCCGATTTAACAAAGATCGACTTTATGTCCCTCCTGACCGAGAGTTCCATTTCCCAGTCAATGACAAAACCTTTCCCGAAGACATCAGAGCTCACTTCGGTAGACTTCATAACCTGAGTAACAATTGTGTCATTGAGGAAATTATGCCTGAATTTTCGAGTCACTCAAGTGATCAAATCCCTATATGTGGCACAATCTATCCCAATTCTCAGACTTCATCAGTTGTTGATGAGGAAATTGTCATAGAAGGTCCGAAGTCTCAATGGACTTTCCATCTCTGCCCTCAGACCGCAATATCTCTCACTGCAGTCATGGACCACAGTCTGCTCATCTGCCTATCATCAAATGTCCCACAAAAGTCTCAACTCAGACTTACTCTGCGGTAGTCAAATCTTCCTTACCGCAGACTATTGTCAAAAGCACTGTGACTCTTCAGCCAATTCATCATGAAATATCCATAGAAAAATTTGAAGTAGGTCAATGCTCTCAAAATCCTGAACCCTCTAGTTCGGATGAATCAAGTCCTCGTTTTCAAAAATTATCTAAGGTTTCCAGGAAACCGCAGCTGAACATCAATGACTGCGGTTCTCCAAAAACTGAGGCTAAAAAGGCTTTCAAAGAGGAATTTCGTTCCCGTGGCAAAAATCGGGATATCTTTTCAAAAACCAAAAAACGAGTCAAAATTCCAAAATCTAAGAGTCCAGAAAAGTTTGTTTTCTCAAATTATCTTTCAAAAAACTCTTAAATCAAGAAAACAAACAAAAGGGAATGTATAGTCTCTAAAACCATTTCAAAAACATCTGACACAACCCAAAAGAAAGTAAAGTCTTTTCGAAGCAATGGTTGGCAAATCTATTCCTCAGATGACCCAAAATGGAAGGGGATTTTACCAACTCCAATACTTTTAAAATCACATCAAAGTTTTAAGAAATCACTTTCTAAGAGATCTACAAGTGCTCCCACTCCTGCAAAACGTACTTTTTCAAATTCCAACAGCACTACTGTCAGATCTCACTTCTCTCGGACTGGTCACAAGCCTACTTCTTCATCCAGACCGCTGACCAAACAAAATGTCAGGGTAAATGACAAAATTTCTGCATGTCAGTGTAGTTGTCAAAGAAGTTCATCTCAAGTCAAATCTCGTTCTTTTCAAAAACCTCATAACTTTTCTAAATCTCGCAACACTCCAAAAACTCACAAACACCCAGGACTAGGCCTAAAAGTTGACACGAAACCTGTCCCTACAATCTTGGCTCATGCATCAATTAGAAATTCATCTTTTATCCCAGGCTCCAAAATCGTTTGGATGCCTAAACTAACCGTGTAATTCTCAGGTTATGTGCAAGGAGGAACAGGAAGAAGAATGGTTAATCGACAGTGCCTGCTCCTTGCACATGACCGGAAGGTTGGAGTACCTTCGGGATTTCAGGCCAATTTGCAACGGTGGAAATGTCACTTTCGGCAACAATACGAATGGGATAATTCGAGGTTATGGTGTACTTACTACAGGAAACTTCTCTATTCAAAAGGTTGCTTACGTAGAAAGCCTCAAACATAATCTCATCAGTGTAGGCCAACTATGTAAAGCAGGCCACAGGGTTGAATTTGACAACGAATACTGCTACGTTTTGACTAGCGATAGAAGCACCTGTTTGATCAAATCCAAGTCCAAAGGGATGATGAATCGTGGAATCAAGTTTAAAACGAACCAGAGTATGAAATCAATTAAGAATGTGAGATTGAACACCAGATGTAAATATGATCTTGTTTCAGCTCTATTACGCTTTCGAATGTTTACAGAGTACAAAGACAGGTCTGTAAAAACTCTTATCTAACTATAGTAAATATCCCTAATTATAGGGAACATAAAGCGTACAAAAAATATACTAAGGCATAGACACTTACACTTCGAATAAAAGCGCCTTAGTAAAATAGATTACAAAACATTCGAAGAGTTCAAAATACATTTCGACTAATTACAACAATTCGACCCTTACAATCTCCCCCTTTGTAATCATAGTCGAACTACTTAATTTGTAAGAAGCTGGATGGAATACAACATCACTCTTCGAATCTCCGTGTACCAGGAGATTATCTTCTTCAGCTCTTTCTTATCTCCTTCATTATTCTTCCTACAATGATTCATACGAACAATTAAGTTCGTATATTGAGATGTTGAATATCTCTCCACTTCGCATGCTTGGAATAAAAAACGTTTAGCTTTTCCAGCTTTGTCTTTTCCTGCGAATACCATTCCAAAAGGCTTCAAACAGATTTCACCATCATCATACTTTTTCAATTCTGCTTGAGTCTTCGTAGGAGCCATTGGTGCTTTTATTTCCATTCCTTTAGCTGTAGCTAACTCCACATCTGTTAGTGCCAAGCACTCATAATAATTTTCGATGAAAATCTTGATGTGAGCAACCCCAAGCTTAAATTCATCAGGTTCCGTGTTTTGAAGATATGAAAATGATTTGTCTTTTAAAATCAATGCAACTTGTATAAGATCATACAAGTTCATTAATGGAAAATCTGCAATTGTAAATTCGCAAATATTTCCATTTGCCCTGGCAACCACATACTTGAAATTTTGGACTGTGTTTTCGAACACCACATCCTTTTTCATACTTATAACTTTCTTGATCTTTATCAAAGACCAAACTTCTTCAGGGGCTTTTCCAAGAACAGCATGGAATCGAATTTTCATGTGTGTACCTTCATCCTTTCCTTTAAAATTTCCTTCTGCTTTGAACTGAGGCATGATGAACATCATTTCGTTCATTGGAAAATCCAGCTAGCTTGTATCAGTATTCGTGACCAAATAACTTTGTTTTGGTTTCTTCTCAAACGAATACATGTGATTAAACGCTACCTTGGCCTCAATTGTTTCGTAACTGTAGTGTTTGGATGGATCACCTTTGTCCATTCCCTTCGGATCACTAGCACGCTGAGTCATAATGCTTTGAATCAACCTTAGTTTTTCAATTTCAGCTTCTGCTTCAGCCTTCTTTTCTTCTTTCGACTTTTCCACAACAATCGATTTCCCTTTATCTTTCAAGGCTGAATTATCAATTACCTCTTTTGGTTTCGAACCGCTCTCACCAGTCTCCGTAGGTTTACCAATCACAATTCCTTTCGAAATTGGTCTTGTAATAGGTATCGTTGTAACGACTGTTGAAGTAACCAGCCCAGCAGAAACTATAACTGGCTTTGTTGTTGGGATCTTTGAAGAAAATACCTTTCCTAAAACTTTCACATCTTCATCACTCACCTTCGACTCACCAATTTTTCTTTCTCCCCCTTGCACCCCTGTGAAAACAGGTGGGGCATATATTGTTGGAAGAAGGCTTGAGATGCGAGAGAGAGGAGCAAGTTGCTTGTTAAGAATGGCTTCGAATTGTATGAATTTTTGAGATAAAAATTCAGGAGTAATCAGGGAAGAAGAAACTGGCTGGACAGAGAGTTCCTTTAATTCCTTAAGCAAAGCAATCACTTCCAAAAAGTTGGCACTTTCAGATGATGAAAGTTGAGTAAGTTGAGGACTCAAACTTTCATATAATTTGACAAATCTTGTGACTGCGTCACAAATGATATCAACTTTCTGATTCAGAGATGCATAATCTTGTTGAACATTTGCAATCTCTTTTTGCATATCTTCACGAAGTTCATGAATCTGCAAATTGACATCCTCCCCGACTTTCTTTACATCTTGAATAAAGAGAACATGCCTTTCCTTTGTTGCATTCTTTAATTCTTTCAAATCTCCTGCAAACTTCGAATTTTGAGAATTAATTCGTAGTTCATTGTTTTGATCACTATGATCAACTTTCTCCAAAATTCGAGATTCAGAGTCTGTAATCATCCCAGATACTTTACTTACAACTCTGGCTTCGAACATTTTCAACAATGAATCAACCTCTAAACTGGAAACAGACGAACCACCCCCCAGATCAGCTTGAGATTGAATTATAGAATTCAACTTCTGATTCAAAATCTTAAATTGCTTCATTGTCATCAGCATATGATCTGGAAAATCCTCTTCTTCGTCATGAAACTCTAATTCTTCAAACATGCCCCCAAAACCCTCATTATCAGTTTCTGTCTCCATAAGAATGGTTTCTTGAACAGTCGAATTAGGTTTGGGTCTGTCAGTGGATTGAGAAGAAAAAATAGAAGTAAATGGTTGATTGATAATATTTTCGAATGTAGGGGAATCAGTGGTTGATGTAATGGGAATAATGGATGGTGGTAAAGAAACAATACTTTCGAAGGGAGCAGAAGTAGATTGACCTTGAGCTTCATTCTTCGCATCTCCGTCACCCATATTGACATTTGCATCCGTATCAGATACGTTTGCAGGGATGCCTGAAGTTCGTACCTCCTCAGAAACTGATTTGGCAACCGAATCTTCGGGTGGTATGACGATTGTCTGCTCAGGAGTTGAGCTTTGTACATGAAGAGTGACGTCTGGTGTTTCAGGAATTCTTTCATCATCATCTTCTGTAGACTCAGTAGAAAACATAAGCTTTCGTGTCTTCTTCTTCTTCTTCTTAGATATGTGTTTAGCCATATCTGTAGCCCTTCGCTTCTTTGATGATGGAGAAACAGGTGCTGTAATTTCACGAATCAAAATACCCTGATAGTAACCTGAGGCTTTCGTACTACATGAGATGTTGGAGACTTACGTAGATGCGAAGACATCTTTTTGATTCTTCAAAACATACTGGTCTTCGAAGGAATAACCACTTGCTCTTGAGACTCAGGAACAACAGGTTTAATTATTTGAGTCTCTGCAATTGATACTTCTTGAACCACAGACTCTTCAACTGTAACTGGCTTCTTCTTTGGAGATTTCAAAGATTGCGAATCCTTGGTTTGCTTTTCAGAAGAATCCGGTTCAGGCTTCTTCGATCGTTTAGATTTCTTTTCTTCCCTTGGCAACAATTTCCCAGTTGGAACAGTAGAATCAATAGTTTTCAAATATGCCACTAAGACTGAATTCGAAGGATCAACTCTTTTGAGCATAGCATCAGGAATACGAGTAACAGATGGAAAATCCTCAGCACTATCTGTGACTTCCTTCGGATAGTGATACGATTGAAAAACAACTTTTTCCTCATCATTGGGTACCAAAATCCCTTCCTTGTTGTAAAAGTATTGCAAAATCAAGCTCCAGTATCTTGCACACGAAATACCATGAATAACATTCGTGTGTTCTACACTCTTTTGGAATTCCTTCCACAATTGTGTAGAATAGTCCACTTGAAGATCATATTATATACCAGCAACCATTGCATAAACCTCCATTCTTCCTTTATCAAGACCAACTGTTCTCCCAGTTAAACATCTTAGAAAAATACCAAATAAGAAATTCCATAGTCGTGGAAGACCAGATTTCTTAAAATCACTGATCTTTGATAGTGGAGGCTGATATCCCATCTCATTAAACATATTAACGATTTGAGGGAATGTGAAAGCAACATATAGATGTGAATTCGAAATTTCAAGAATTTGGCAAAAGAGTTTCTTGGATAGCCTGACCTTTTTGTCATTCACCAGATGGAAAGTAATTGTATCTGAAGCTTTGTTGTAAGTAGCAGTTGATCCTACTTGAGAAAGCCATGACAGTGGAACAGAGAATGAACTGAACATCGCCTTAGACAAAACAGAGTTCTTCAAGGCAACGATTATCATCTTTAATTCTTCCGGGTATTGAGAAACATCACCCTCCAAGTAATAGTTTGTTGCTTGAATCTTCATTATTGGTAATGAAGAGACATCTTCAGTGGTTTGAGAAGGATCAACATCAACATGAACAGAAGTCGCCATTGTTAGGGTTTGAAGACTTTGATGATCAGAGAATTTGGGAATTTTTCTTTTTGACCGCATAAACTAATAATGAACCCTTGAATCCCCTTTTATATGTAACCCTGAAGTTTGAATTTGAAGCGGGATGAATATTTAATGACATCTGACATGGCACCTTGAAAATCGGACCATTACTGCGTAAAAGTAGCCATGCGTCAAAAAGTAGCTATCACATCTCCTTGAAAACCGGACAGAATACCATACGTCATTTATAAACAGCCTGTATTGTTATCCCCAAGAAGATTGTAACCGTCAGAACCCTTCGTATGGAATCAAGGCTCTTTTGCTTTTGGGATGAAAAGCGAAGTCATATGCCAGTTGTTTGAAATCATCAGCCTGAGTTGGTATTACTCAGAACCTCAAGGATTTCGTGAGTGCAGTGTTCCAAAGAATTTAGACGAGAAACAAAGATAAGAAAAATTTGGGATACTGTGATGTCAAAATATTAATTTGACACAAAGGCAGATAAAATGCCGGGCAAAGATTGCTTCATTAATCATTAAGAGAAATGATCAACAGCTTGTGTAGGTTCCCGTGAATTACAATCGAGTACTTGTTGATAAGTATCGAAGGGCTTCTTTTATAATGCTTCGTGGGTAGTTAAAAAAAAATTTCGTTACATGTCATCCTAAACATAAGGTGAGAAATTGTAACAGAAATTACTTGTTTAACCAGTGTAGTCAGTGACAAGTTTTCTTTGAAAAATTTTAAGTGACATTGAATTTCGAATGAACCTCACACGGAAATCATATTCATGAAAAAATTTGTGCTGGATCTTGTTGGGTAACAAACATCATGTGTTTCGAATGTTTGATCAAGACCACTCATTCGAAATGAATATGATTTGGAGTTTCGAATTTTGGTACTGAAGCAAATGTTTCGTGAAAATCTGGAACATTGTTCCCCGTCAATTCCTTAAAAGTGTAGTGAAAATTGGGTTTCACTTTCATCACGGTCTCAAGATGTCAGATCATAAACACAGATTTTTGATATGTCTAAGTCTCGATGGGTTTGATCAGAGACCTCTCGGACATATGTCTTCGTGTGTGATCGTGTAAGAACTTTATAGGTGAAAAAGATTGATGTAAGACACGAAAAGTACCTCTGTTATATTTGGACAAAACAGTAAACTCTTAACTCATTTTGAGAAGAGTCAGGTAGCTCAGAGACTAATGTGAATATAAGCCTGATTGGGAAGAAATTTTCGTATGAAAAATTTCATTAAGGCTTTCGTACACACACATTGAGTCATTGGAGGCTTTGGACAACATGCAGCAGCATGCTTCTAGGGACAACTTAGCTAGTTCAAGTGATGAAAAATGTATTGATTCATACGAAAAATGTACCTGACCCTAGAACTGCAAGCATAATCCACTGTATATCTTCATGATTATCTGCAACAAAATACTAAAAAGAAATAAGAATCAAAATATTTTTGATGTTTTGATTTTTCGAAAGTAGAGATAGAACAAACAAAAATCTTTTTGGATTTTCAATTTTTCGAAAATTGAATGACACAACAAAAGAAAATCTTTTTGGTTTTTTAATTTTTCGAAAATTGAATGACAAAACAAAAGAAAATCTTTTTGGATTTTTGATTTTTCGAAAATTGAATGACAAAACAAAAGAAAATCTTTTTGGATTTTTGATTTTTCGAAAAATGAATGACAAAACAAAAGAAAATCTTTTTGGATTTTTAATTTTTCGAAAATTGAAAATAAACTGTACTTGTTGCAAAAATACAAAATTTTATCATCCCCTTATAAGTGACAAATGTACGAATTCGAAGGGGTCGAAGCGTTGACTATGAACAGTAGCCTATGAATCAACCCTTAAAATAAGTGACAAATTTACGAATTCGAAGGGGTCGAAGCGTTGACTATGAACAGTAACCTCTGAATGCTGACGGTTATTGCTTTGTCTTTCATTCAGTGCTTCTGAATCATTCCTGGTCATTCATCATTCGCCTTTTTCACATGGAACAGAATTTCCATCGATCATTCCAAGTCCTTCTATAATTTTCACAAGGGATTTTTCATCTAAAGGTTTCGTGAAAGTATCAGCTAACTGATCAGTTGTTTTCACGAAATGTACTTCAATATTTCAATCCTCCACGTGATCCTTGATGAAATGATAACGAAGTGCTATATGTTTAGTCTTTGAGTGCTGCACAGGATTATGACAAATTCTTATTGCACTTTGAGAATCACAATATAATGGAATCTTTTTCATATTGATTGCATAATCACGCAATTGACTTTGAATCCATATAATTTGTGAAGTGCAAGCAGCAGCAGCCACATATTCTTCTCCAGCTATTGAAATTGATACACATGTTTGCTTTTTCGACTGCCAGCTCACCAATTTGCCATCGAGAAATTGACATCCACCACTTGTGCTTTTTCTATCAAGATTACACCCTCCCAAGTCTGCATCCGAATATCCTTGTACAAAGAACCCAGTTTTCGAAGGATACCACAATCCTAACGAAATTGTTCCTTTAAGATAACGAAATATATTCTTCACAGCAGTGAGATGTGGTTCTCATGGATTTGACTGATACCTTGCACAATTACACACAGAAAACATGATATCAGGTCTACTTGCTGTAAGATAAAGTAATGAACCAATCATGCTCCTATAAAGAGTTATGTCAACTGCAGGTTTATCTAACGAAGGTGTCAACTTTATGCCAGTTGCCATTGGAACTCGTAACTTTGTGCTATTCGTCAATCCAAACTTTTCTAGAAGATTCTTTGTATATTTTTCTTGATTAATAAAAATTCCTTCTCTGCTTTGACGAATATTCAGTCCAAGAAAATTATTGATTTTTCCCATCATGCTCATTTCGAACTTACTTTTCATCAAATCTTCGAATTCTCTAGATAAAGCAGGGTCAGTTGAGCCAAAAATAATATCATCAACATAAATTTGAACAAGCATTAGATGATTCCTAACTTTCTTTCGAAATAATGTGGGGTCAACAGATCCTTGTTTAAATTTAAATTGTTTCAAAAATGAAGTAATAATTGCATACCATGCTCGTGGTGCTTGTTTCAAATCATAAACTGCCTTATCTAAAATATAAACATGATCTGGATATTCCTCGTTAATAAAACCTGGGGGTTGTTCCACGTAAACTGTTTCTTCAAGCTCTCCATTTAAAAATGCACACTTCACGTCCATTTGATAAACATCAAAGTCTTTGTGAGCTGCATAAGCCAGAAATATACGAACCGCCTCGAGTCTTGTGACAGGGGCAAAAGTTTCTTCATAGTCGATTCCTTCTTGTTGTGAATATCCTTTAACAACAAGTTTGGCTTTGTTTCGAACAATATTTCCATCTTTGTCGGTTTTGTTTTTAAAAATCCATTTTAACCCGACAATCGAAACACTTTCAGGTTTAGGAATTAATCTCCAAACCTTGTTTCGTTCAAATTCAGACAATTCAGATTGCATCGCAACAACCCAATCTGAATGTTCCATTGCAACCTTAACTGTTTTTGGTTCAATTTTCGAGATGAAAACATTGAACATGCAAAATTCTTGATGAGTATTCAATACCTCATTCTTTGCACGAATTTGAGCTCTTGTTAAAACACCCTCTTGTGGATTCCCAATTACTTGATCCTTCGGATGATCTCTTGTCCATTTTTCCATTGGCGGATATGCTGGATCAAATTCCAAAGGTGCATCTTCGTATATATCATCATTCTCTGAACCTGCAATCGAACAAACATCATCAAAATCATTATTATTCTCAATGTTTTCTAAATGCTCCCCCTCAACATTATGCTCCCTCTCAACATCATGCTCCCCCTCAACATCAACATTCAATATTTCATTCTCCCCCTCGAAAGAATGCTCTCCCTCAACTAGAGTATTCGAATCCAAGTGCTCCCCCTCCACTGGATTGTTTTGCATACTTTCGCCTTTCTCTGGAGAAATTGATGTTGAATCATCAGTAAGCTTCGTTAGTTCAGAGAGATGATTATCATTTGCATTTATTTCAGCATCAACAGCATGATCTGAAATTCCAAAAATTAAATCATAATCAATATCTAAGGTTTGTGAGGATTCAGATTCATCTTGTATGTTTTTCAGAATAGGATGATTTTCAAACTGCGATGTAGTTTGTTTAATGTAGTAATCATCAAATGTAATATTAGAAGTTTTTTCAACTTTTCGTGTTCTTTTGTTCAACACACGATATGCGACTGAATTATGCAAATATCCCAAGAAAATCCCTTCATCTGCTTTAGCTTGAAATTTCGTAAGATTATCCTTAAGATTCATAATGAAGCACCTGCATCCGAAAACATGGAAAAATTTGACATTAGGTTTTCGATTGTTGAGAATTTCATATGGAGTAATGTTAAAACGACGATGAATGAAAGATCTGTTTTGAGTAAAACATGCGGTGGATACGGCTTCAGCCCAAAGGTATTGTGGAAGATTCGCATATGCCAGCATAGTCCTTGCTGCTTTGCATAGAGACCTATTTCTTCGTTCAACAACACTATTTTGTTGTGGTGTGTATGGAGATGAAAAGTTATGCGAAATCCCTTTGTCCACCAAAAATGAATCAAGGACATTGTTCTTAAATTCAGTTCCATGATCACTCTTAATTTTTCGAACAATCTTTTTCAATGTTGTTTCCATCTTTTTGATAAAGTCAATCATGATGTGTGCAACTTCGGATTTAAGCCTGAGAAAATAAACCCACGTAAATCTGGAAAAGTCATCAACAATAACTAAAATGTACCTTTTCTTGTTGAGAGTTGAAACTGTCGAAGGACCACACAAATCAATATGTAAGAGCTCCAAAGGTGCGACAATTTTCGAATCTATCGTAATTGGATGACCTTGTTTATGTTGCTTTCCAACTTCACAAGCTGCACATAAAGAATCATTGTCAAATTTAAGTACAGGTAAACCTCTTACCAGATCTTGTACCACAAGTTTATTGATGTTTCGAAAATTAAGATGAGAAAGTCTTCGATGCCAAAGCCAACTTAAGTCTGATGTTGCTTTCGAAAGAAAACATATAGCAGGTTTCCCTACTATCAGATTGATGTCCAAAGTGAACATGTCACCTTTCCTTTTGGATTTCAGTAACACTTCTTTAGTGTTGAAATTCGAAATAACATTTCCTTCTTCATTAAAAAGAACTTGATTGCCAGTGCCCACAACAAGTTGGGAAACACTTATCAAGTTATGTTGAAGGCCTTCAACATACGCAACACGGTTCACTGTGAATTGTCCGTTCGTGATCTTCCCATATCCTTTGACTTGACATTTTTTATTGTTCCCAAACTTCACAACTCCAGCATTTTTTAGGCTTCGAAAATCACGTAAATTCTCCTTCTTCCCAGTCATGTGACGAGAGCAACCACTATCAATGTACCATTTATTATCATATTGCTCGTCACATAGTACCTACAATCAGTGGAAAAATTTAGGTACCCAAGGCTTTTTGGGTCCTTGGAAATTAGATTTCAATTTCGAATGTAATGAAGAACTTTTAACCCAATCACAAACTTTGGTTTTGAGACTATCAATTAAGTTCACATCTTCATTTAAAGGAACCGAAACATAAGATTTTGATGGTTTCGAATGTTCACTGACATTACCTTTCGAATTCTGAGTTTGTGAATGGACATTCTTTGCTTTTATTACTGGTTTCCAAGCTTTGACTGATATGTTCGAATCCTTAGAAGATGAACTGCCGTTTGATGAAGTATTCACATACTTCTCATATGCTTCGTGAATTTGCTCCTTTGAAAATGTATTCGTCTGATACATCTTTCCTTTGCCTTCAAGCCAATGATCAATGTTCTTCCTTGAAGTCAATCCTTTTTCACGTGAAATTTTCATAGTTTCTTTCTTCGTATGATTAGGAAAATTTGGCTTTTGAGGAACAAAATCAACTTTTGGATTTGTTAGAAAAGATTGAGCATATGATGTATCAACTGTTGATTTAAAATGTTGACGTTGAAAGAATTTTTGATTTGGATTTGATTTATTTGAAAATTTTCTTGGAATATTAGTTTCTGAAACTTTCGAAAACTTTGGTTGTTTATTCACTTCAGACCTTGAATGATTTGATTGTGATGAATATTGAGTTTTTGTTGAAAAAGAGGAATTTTTAGCTTTGAAAACATTTTTGGGTGAATGTGATTCAGACATCTTTTGAGACTCAATATTCTTCCAAAATATTTTCTTCCTAGCTTGTCTTTTTGAAATGTTGTTTTTCTTTGAAAATTTGTCAATTTGATCTTTGAATTCCTTGGAGTTTAGTTTGACAACTTTTCCATTTTCCTTTACAACTTGTTTTGAATTCTCTTTTTCAATTTTCAATTTTTCAACCCATTTTCTTTATGGTTTTTGACGTTGAAACACGTATGAATTCTTTGTTAAGTTGTTTTCAACTGTGCTTTGATTTGCGAAAAAACCTTCATCAGTTGTTTTTGAATTATCCTCCTCAACTAACTTCTTTAATTCTGGTTTGATATTCTCAACATTTCCAGTAGTTACGAAAACTTGATTTGGAAAAATGACATCATCTGTACACTTGAAATTTGGATAAACCACCGTATTCGTTTCAAGGTAATGTTCACCTTTTTCAGTCATTACTTTTTCGAACTTTTGTGTATCACCATACACTTGATCAACCACTATTCGAGGAGTTTCTTCTTCCTTTGAAGATTTCTTTCCCTTCGAAATTTTCTCTTCATCTTCATCATCGCTATCATCAGTTTGACTGTCTTTGAGATCCACGAAGTTCATATCACAAACTTTCGAAGTTGAAGGTATATCAGTTTCTTTCTTAACCATCAAATCCTTAACTTTTTCTTTCCCTTTAAATGTTGATGCAACATTAACAACAGACAACTGGGAACAATCAACATCCTCAAGTTCACTAATTTCACTAATATTGTCAGAATCATCTTCAATATCAGCAAAATTAGATTGAGAATCAGATGTTGAATTCTCAGTCTTTTTCAAAATTTGAATTTGTTCAGATTTAGTCAAAGTATCATTCACTATGTTAACTAATTCATTCGTATCAAGACATTCATCAATTTTGACAATTCCATATTTATATCTATCATCAAGAACTTTGTCAAAATCAGCTATTATTTGCTCACAATCATACGAAATATTATCTACCTTAGCTCTTTCGTATGCTAGAAAAGGTAGTAATTTTCTATGTTGCTCTTTACTTATTTCACATGAATGATGTAAATCAGTTAATTTTCCATAAAGTCTTTTAGCATAATTACAATAAATGTTTCTTTATGCTAGCAAAAGTTTGACTTCACTTGATAAAGTATCCCTATCACACGTAATATTTGTTATTTGTAATTCCAAACAATCAATTTTACTTATTTTCATGTCTAATCGCTTTTTGGTCTCTTACAACTCCATTGACAACTTGTTGGCCTCATTGCTAGCAGACACAACAATTGAATCAAAATAAGTAACCGTCTCATCAAAAGATATTAGTTCATAATCATAAGCATGTGTAGGAATATTAAAAGATTCGAGAATTTTACGTACCTTTGTTGTCACTGGAGATTTGTCTGCTGTCTTGGATACGAAGCATCGTCCTTTCACTTCGAATTCCTCGTCATCTGAGTCCTCCTCCATTTTCGCATACATTGCTCCATGTGTTGGATTCCTCATTTCTTCATCGTCTGATCCGGATGACCAGATTTGATACGTTCCATCTTCATCCTCATGTTCACCTTTTGCAACCAATGACAAGTTTTTGGCTTTCACACGAACCTCCTCAAGCCTCTCTGCATAATACGCCTCATCTTTAACTTTATTCTTCCTCTCATCCTTCTTCCGAAGCATACAATCTATCGCAAGATGATTAGCTCCGTTGCAATAATAACAATCTATACCAGCATCACCTTTCAGCTTTTTCTCGATCTTTCCTTCAGACATTTTCAAATCTTTCTTCTCAATTTTATTTTTCTCCTCAACAACAGTTTTACTCACAGCACTTCCTTTTACCTCAGCAAGCTTAGTCTTCGGATTGAACGGCTTTTTGAAAAACTTCTTAACACGATTATTCGAGTAAAAAGCTATTGCCTCATCATCCGATTCATGATGAATCCTTCTTCTTCCTCAGAATCACCATTTTCAGCTTCTTTCACAGATATCTTTGACACAAGTGCCAATGGACCTCCCAAATTTAGCTTCGTCTCCTCAGCAATTTCATTTACCTCAGTTTCGTGTGTCTTCAACTAATTGTACAAATCATTGAGAGTTGATGTATCAAAACTTTGCTGATTCTTCACCATCATACTTACGCTTCTCCATTCTTTTCGAAGACCCATCACAAAGATGAGATTGAATTCCATTGAAGTCCTGGTAATTCCATAGCGATTACAACGATAGATTAACTCGTTCAGTCGATCATAGTAGACTTCAATTGTTTCACCTTCTTTTTGTTTGAAATCTTTCAGCTCAACCAAACACTGTTTGATTGAATTGATTTTCGTCTTCTCACTTCCTTGAAACTTATCTTTCAGATTGTTCCAGATCTCCTTTGTAGTTGTACAACTCCTTACATAATTGTACACAACTGGAGGTAAAGCTCCTCGCAATTCTCTCATACACCTCTTCTCCAGTTTCTTCAGACGATCAATTTGATTATCAACACTAGAACTTGTAGAAGATGATCCAATTGTTTGAACATTCACTGGAACATTGACATTTGCAGTGATAC
Source organism: Lactuca virosa (assembly GCF_052849685.1). Lineage (NCBI taxonomy): Eukaryota > Viridiplantae > Streptophyta > Magnoliopsida > Asterales > Asteraceae > Lactuca > Lactuca virosa. Next base: position 63,203,737 of record NC_136427.1, on the reverse strand, counting down.
ATGACCATAAGTCTTCATCAAGACCATTCAGATAATCCTGCATACGATCAGCCCAGTGATCATAATATTCAGGGATTAGCATTGGAATTTTGGTTGATGATCCTAACAGATGAGAAAACGAGGTTATCGAATTGAGATTGAAACTCGCCATTGTTGTACGGAAGCTGATTTTGAAATTTTTTAAGAAGATTTGGAAATTTGAAAACAAACTAGTTGAATCAAATCGGAATTGCAAGAAGAACACTCGATTCAACAATTCAAATGCAGAATCAAATCACAAACTAAAATCTAGACATGTTTTTCACGATCAAAAAGTGCGGAAACTTTTGAACCAAAAATTTGATTCAAAAACTTTTTGAATGGATGAAAATCAGATCACAGATGTGATTCCTGCTCTGATACCAATTGATGAATCGTGGAATCAAGTTTAAAACGAATCAAAGTATGAAATCAATTAAGAATGCGAGATTGAACACCAGATGTAAATATGATCTTGTTTCAGCTCTATTACGCTTTCGAATGTTACAGAGTACAAAGACAGGTCTGTAAAAACTCTTATCTAACTCTAGTAAATATCCCTATTTGTAGGGAACAGAAAGCGTACAAAAAATATACTAAGGCATAGACACTTACGCTTCGAATAAAAGCGCCTTAGTAAAATAGATTACAAAACATTCGAAGAGTTCAAAATACATTTCGACTAATTACAACAATTCGACCCTTACAAGGGACCATGTATCCTTTGGACGTTTCTCTGATCATTGGGAAACCGCAGCTATGCTTCCTATCCAAAGCAGTATCTGAAGTCAGCTGGCTATGGCACCGAAAGCTAGTTCATCTTAACTTCAGCTATATCAACAATTTGGTCACCGGAGAACTCGTCCGAGGTCTTCATGTTCTCAAATTCAACAATGACACTCTCTGCTCAGCGTGTGAATGTGGCAAACAATCAAAGGCAAGCCATCCCATGGTGATTGATTCTTCAATTTTTGAACCACTGGAACTCTTGCATATTGATCTATGCGGTCCATCTACCGTAGCTAGTCTTCATCACAAAAAATACATACTGGTTATAGTTGATGACTTCACTCATTTCACTTGGCTCTTCTTCCTAAGACTTAAATCCGAAACTCCGCAGATGCTGATCAATTTTATCAAAGAAATTGAACTTCAGATCAAATTACTAGTGCGCCGCATCCGAAGTGATAATGGAACCGAGTTTACCAATCATCTCTTAAACAGTTTCTTGGTTTCAAAGGGTATCAGTCACAACTTCTCAGCTCCCTACACACTGCAGCAGAATGGAGTAGTAGAGCGAAGAAACCGAACTCTGGTAGAAGCAGCCAAATCTATGCTTAACTTCGCACACCTTCCTCTCTACTTCTGGGCCGAAGGAGTGGCCACAACATGCTTTGTTCAAAACCGAAACATTGTTTGCAAGCGTCTCAGTAAAACTCCGTATGAGGGCCTTAACAACCGCAAACCAAATGTCCGATTCTTCCACATCTTTGGGTGTAGATGTTTTGTGATCAACAACATAGATCATCTTAACAAGTTCGCACCGAAGTCTGATGAAGGCATCTTTCTTGGCTAATCAACAAACAAGGTAGCTTATAGGGTTCTCATTAGACGCACAAGACTAATAGTCGAAAGCTTCGACGTCAAATTCGATGACTATTACGTTCGCAACATTGCTCCATCAACCGAAACCAAAGCAATCCTGGAAAGTGATATTCCTGCCTCTTCGGGTCCATTAAACATAGTTGAAGTAAACTATGATGATCTCTTTGACCCTGTAGAGACTTCTAAGTTATCCGAAGTTCTTGTGTCCCCGGAAGCTCAATAGCAGCATGCCGATGTATTTGGTCCATCTCTATCCGATGAAGTATCACTCAATACTTCCACCTCGCCGGTTGAGGGGGAAAGCTCCACTCCGGATCAAGTGACAACCATCGAGGTTCCAGTACTTGATGATGTAGCTCCAGTTCCTATCCGCAGAGGATCTCTGCCCTCAAATGTTTCTTCTGACTCAGATGATGAAAATATAGAGAACATTGTCACAAGAACTGACTCAAGGATTATCACACTTCCAACAATCTAGGGGGAACCTTCTCAGGTTCAAGGGGAACTCCCGTCCGCAATCCAGGGGGAACCTCCATCATTTGCTCAAGAAAACTCTAATCCCACTTTCCCTAATCAAGACAATTCAGCGGGCTGCTTACAAGTCCAGGGGGAACTGACGCCCCCAACCGCAGAATCTTCAGATATTGAAGACATCCCATCCACCGCAGCCGCTGACCATCTACAACCCCGTCTACACGTATGGACGAAGGATCACCCACCGGGTCAAATCATCGGAAACCCATCAGCAGGCATCCAAACTCGATCCTCACAAGATTTATCTGATCACTATCACTATGCATCATTTATGTCCTCGGTCGAGCCTCGAACCATCAAAGAAGCATTAATGGAGCCTGATTGGATTATAGCAATGCAAGAAGAACTGGAAGAGTTTGAAAGAAACAAAGTGTGGCAACTCGTTCCGAAGCCAAAAGGTCACACTATTGTTGGTACCAGATGGGTGTACAAGAACAAATTGGATGAATCCGGTGCGGTAGTCCGAAACAAAGCGAGACTAGTTGCTAAGGGGTATAGTCAACTTGAAGGTGTTGATTATGATGAAACATACGCCCCCGTAGCCAGGATGGAAGCCATACGCATCTTCTTAGCGTATGCTGCTCACAAGAATATCAATGTACATCAAATGGATGTAAAAAGTGCCTTCCTGAATGTTGAATTGAAAGAGGAGGTTTATCTTCAGCAACCTCCGGGCTTCGAATGTCTTGAATTCCCAGATCACTGTTACAAGCTTGAAAAAGCAGTCTACGGTCTAAAGCAAGCACCAAGAGCGTGGTATGAGACTCTCTCCGAATTTCTTGTCTCATCCGGATACAAAAGAGGAGTGATTGATCCCACCTTATTTAGAAAGGCAAATGGTAATCACCTTATGCTTGTACAAATATATGTGGATGATATCATCTTCGGATCAACTGATCAGGGGATGGTCGATGAGTTTGCAAAGCTCATGACCAACAAGTTCCAAATGAGCATGAATAGAGGGATTAATTTCTTTCTAGGACTTCAAGTGAAACAAGTCCCTCAAGGGATATTCATCCATCATGAGAAATACACCTCTGAACTGCTGAAGAAATACTCAATGGACAACTGTTCCTCGGCCAAGGTCCCCATGGCCTTCGGATATAAGATTTCTGCTGATCCTTCCGGAGAATCAGTAGACCACAAAACTTATAGAGGAATAATTGGCTCGTTGATGTAACTCACCGCAAGACGACCAGAAATTGTGTTTGCAACAGGAGTATGCACAAGATACCAAGCCGATCTGAAAGTATCTCACATGACCGCAACAAAGCAGATTCTCAGATACTTAAAGGGCAGCAAGTCTCTAGGCCTCTGGTATCCCGCAGGGAATGACTTCAGCCTACAAGCATTCACTGATGCGGATCATGCTGGATGTAGATTGGACAGAAAAAGCACTTTCGGTGGATGTCAATTTCTTGGTGGAAGACTCGTCAGCTGGTCATCAAGGAAACAAAGCTGTGTCTCACTATCTACCGCAGAAGCTGAATATGTAGCAGCAGCCAGCTGTTGCTCACAAGTCTTGTGGATGAAAACGCAACTTAAGGACTACGGATACAGGATGTTGCGGATACCGATTTTCTGTGATTCAGAGAGTGCCATAGCGATTTCTCATAATCCTATTCATCACTCTAAGACGAAGCATATTGAACTAGGGTACCACTTCATTAAAGACCATATTCTGAAAGGTAACATTAAACTAATTTTTCTTCATACTCATGAAGAGATTGCTGATGTATTCACAAAGGAACTTGACTCTACAAAACTCAACAGTTTCTTACAAATGTTAGGAATGATGAATCCGGACCCGCAATTCTTTTTGAATTGATAGGTACCGCAGACCACTCTTAGTCACCATTGCGGTCCTAACTAAATATATCTATCTTACATAGTTTCAGTATATCTTGTGTACTGCAGTACATCTTATGTACCACAATATACCGTATATACCGTAACCATATATCATACCTATATTTCAAGGGTCCTTATTGATTGTTATTTCTGATTGTGTTCAAGTGTTCTTCTCAGCTTCTTCTACCGTAGTTATCCAACCATTCATCCGCAATGAAGTCTTAATTCGGAATGGAGTCTTAATCCGCAATGAAGTCTCAAACCGCAATCTCAGTGATTGAACTTTCAACTACTTCATAAATTCTTGAAACAATGTGTGCTATTTAATGATCCTTCATTAAATAAGAAAAACATTCTCAAAAAAGAAATATTCGTTTTGTAGCATATGATCGTTTTAGTTCTTCTTTTCAAATAAACCTTTTGTTAGACCTATTTTAGGTGTGATGCCAAAATAAAACAGTTTCCAATAAAAGAAATCTTTTTAGGAAATCCTTTTCCTTAAACTGTCTTTTCCACTTACCCCCAAAACGTCAAATCCGTCACAAATTCCACCTTTATTCAACGGACTATCGCCCCTCACCACACATTCTTCAGACATGGGATATTGGGCCTGATATTTCATTAAATGCCGTTTTTTGGAAAATTAACAAAAAACACTTTTCGTTAAATGTTTTTGTGGCTGATAATGATTTCATTAATTTAAAAAAAACTCAAAGGTTTTTACCTTTAACCGCTTTTCTTTAGGGTAAAAACAAGAATTATTTGAAATCCGCCACTATAAAAACTCTCTTTTCTTCCCAAGAAAGTTTTACGCTTTCTGATTTCTCTCAGGCGAACTTCATCTTCGTCACCCTCTTGCAATCCCAATTTTTCTGCAAGTTCTGAAATCTTTTCTCAAAATGGTGAAATCAGGCATTTCCAAGAAACAATCGAAGATCTCAGCATCTGTTCAACCAGCTGGTTCCGAATCTGCTACAAGGAACCAATCGCCTTCAATTGAATCTAGCAATTTTAGGGCAGTCTTCGATGATCAATTGTTCTACAATGATTCAATCCGTCTCATGATCAAGTTCATCTCCAATCATCCATTGTTTGGACCTTTCGACTCATTCACTGATGTGGTTCCCATCTCAACTCTGTTCAAATGTGCTTTCTCGGCGTACCGACCACTCAATAATCTTCAAGAAGTTCATCTGAACTTGGTGGATGATTCATTGGTCATTTTGACCAAAGACAAGTTTCTTATTGCAATCAATCTTTTGGTGCATCCCTCAACCAAGTTCTTCTCACCAATTGTAACAGACATTCTCTCCACTCTATACCAGATGGGATACCAAAAGAAGCTCAAGGGCATAGGTGAGTTCAAGAAGAACCAGTTGCCTGCGGTATGGCAGTTTGTGTGCCATTTCGTGATCCGCAGTTTATCTGGAGGAACCGGAGGCACAGACAACATGGGCCTCAAATTACTGGAATTAGTATGGAGCATCTTTACAGGCCATGATGTCAACTACGGCCAAATCCTATGGGATGATTTCCTTCAGTACATCCCTAAGGAAAGTCCAAGAGAAAACCCCACAGAGCTCACATTTGCAAGATTTTGGGCTCTCTGCATTTCAGATCTTCATTCCGACGCCAAGATCAGTATGGGCAACGACATCAACTTCTTTATCACACGTGATCTCAAAAGGTACGCACCCTCTAAAGATCAATCTATCTTTGGACCAATCAGGCGTTTACCCATTCATATTTTAACTACTGTTGGACTTGAGACCAAAGAAGTCACAGATCATATTGAGGCTACGGAAGGTATTGACCCATACCTTTCTACCCCGCCTCTTCCCAGTAAGGATAAACTAGCCTCTACTGACCCCACCAATCCAGAGCATACCGCAGCTCCATCTTCCACTACTTTATCTCATTTACCCTTAGCTAAAAGGCTCAAGAAGTTAGCCTCATCCAAGCAAGGCCCTCGCAACATCATCAAGAAACATGCAACTCCAAAGAAAAGTAACGCTCCCAAGAAAGATGAACCAACCAAGAAAAGGAAGCTCAAACACGTTGTATCTTCAGACGACAAATCCGATCCCAATCAATCTCCTGCCCTTGAAGTTGAAGTTGAGTCAGATGATGACTCCTTACCAATCGCTATTATCAAGAAAAGGAAAACCAAATCCTCTAGCCAAATGCGTGACCGGACAGATACCACAGTCTCTCAAAAGGCTCCGGTAGTTCTTGGGGTTGCCGTAGACCCATTCTCTTCAACCATTCCTGACCACTCAAATACAACAAGTGTATATGCTTCATCCAAACGTGGAGACTCTCCCCCAACTAAATCCCAAAAGGATTTAATTGGTTCTTCTCGCCCTAATGTCTCTAGGGCTTGCAGACTTCATTTCTTTGAGGAACAGGAGTTGCGCTCCATTCTAGACCTTGTAATCCAAACACTCAATACACCTACCCAACTGCAGGGCAATTCTTCAGCCCATGCCAGAACGGAGCTGAGGCCAAACTTGACCATGGGTCAAGGAGATCGAGGAAGCTCTGGAAATCCTACTCTGCTTACATCTAATACAGGTGGTTTAGGCACGGTGAGCACAAATGTGCAAGGATCCGTGAACCCGAGGGACACCTCGGTGCGATTTCAAGGACTTGACGGTGATGACTCAGATGATACCTTTGCTCGCTATCGTCCCGCGACCGAGTCTGGTATCAAAAAGTTTGAAGCATTTCGAAGGGCATTAAAAGCAAGAAGAGATCAGCAATCTAAACAGCTTCAGCTCAAGGAACAGGAAATTCAATCAATAGCCAAATACTGGGCTGATGCAATCAACAATGCCAATACCGTAACCAACATCATCAAAATTCAAGACTGGATGAATGCAATGGCTGAGACCATCCACAAAGCTCAGTACAATCCAGATGGTGCACGCTCATCCATGCCCCCTCCAACAACTGCTGCTAATAACTCTCAAGATGATGGAACCGCAATCGAAGTCAGTTCCACGCCTACTTTTGGCTTCGATGACTTTGACATGAATGAGGTCAATCAACCGGAACGGTCAGATGATGTCATGATGATCTTCGATGATGAAGAAGAGTCGAGCAGTTCTCAGCATTCCACTTCTAAGCCCAAGGAGAAGAAGAAGAAAAAGAAGCTAGCTGTCTCCAGAAAAGAATTCTTGAGTCTGCAAGATAAAGTTGATCAGATCCTAGCTGTTGTAAAATCTACTCAACCGCAACCAGATGATATGCCAGGACCGCAGTCTCTCATTGAACGCATTGAACGCCACATCTCTGAGGTATCCGCAATCAAGACAGAACTTCAAGCGATAATTGCAGATCAATCCAATCAATCAATGAAGCTTGTGGATGAAACTCATAATGCATATGAGTCCACCATTTCAGTCCTATAGTCCACTATCAACAGCCTACGTCGCTCTTTGACGTCCAAATTTCATGGTCCGGAAATCTTGTGCCTCACCAAGGAGATCCACAAATTGCTTTTCAACACCGCAATCCCAAACAACCAACAACTTGCTGATGCACTAAAGGCTCAATTCAACGAAGTTTGTGGAAAGATTGATGGTCTTAAGCAATGGCTTGAGGAAGCACCAAATGCTCCTTCCTCAAGAGGGGGAAGTGAAGACCGAAACTCGAATCAAATCTCTCATCAACATCCTCATCCGCATCAACATTTAAACTCTCCCATCATTCATGAAAAAGTTCCTACTCCACAACCCTCACCGCAGCCCTCTCCTCAGAAAAGTCCAATCCATTATCCTCACCAGTCTCTAGTTCAAGATGATCAACATCTTTCTTCACAACATCCGGAGACTCCCCCTCATCTTAAAAACTTAGCCCCAGAAATGTCTTCTGATAACTCCTACGACTCTCCCAAAACCAAACAGAAGAAAGCTGACTGGAGAGCAGCCAAATTTGCTGAATTAATTTGGAGAGATCACATATTCGACATTACTCTGGATGAATCCCTTGTCAATTCATGGGTTAATCCCATCCGAAGACCACTGGATGATGACTACAAACCCTACCTCACCTTTGTAGAACCTCCCGCGGACGGTTATTGGGACATTCCCATCTCCTCCAATGCAAAGTTCTTTACAGTGTTTGAATCGTTTGATCGCAACCTCCCAGATGATCAAAGGTTGCCTCTAGAGTTTGAAAGGCTTAACAGATTTCATGCCAAGCATGGATCTACAATCGAGAAGATCTGGTCCAACGACAGACCCACCGCAGTAAAAAACTACAAGCCCCGAAAATGCATGAAGGCAGAATTCATCCAATATACCCTTACCAGAAGAAATTCAGACTACATCCGAACCCAAGCTGATTTCCCTTGCATGAATCCGGAAGAAATCTTCCTGATTGCAAAGGTATTTCAGAACAAGTCTGAAAAACATCCGAAGATGAAAACTACGTATGAAAGGGCCTGTGACTTTCTAAAAGAGACTGTATGTGACTTTGCAAGAATGGATGTGGACATCCACCCAGTACTTGCTCAGAAGTTTAACCGTCCACCTCTTGAACCAACTCTAGTCCTGACTGAAGGCTTTCAAGAAAGATCTCTTGGAGCAACTAACTTTCCAGATCTTGGAGTCATTTTTAAACGCTTGAATGATGAAACAAAATACTTCATTCCTATGACTGCCATGAACCGCATGACCAGGAAGCAATTAGAGATCACTCAAACTGCATTCAACAAATCAAAACACACAACTGCTGAGGTGAAGTTTGAAATCTCAAGGAGGATTGCGTGGCTTAAGGAAGTCAGGAAGTTCTGGAGGATTCTCATCAAGTTTCTCAAGCTCGACTCATGAAAGGAAACTTGAAGAGGTCACTTAGGGGGAAATTGTTGAAACATAGAAGTGACCCTCTTAAACTTAATCCAAACCGCAACCTCTCTCTTATCCGCAACCACTCTGTCATCAACAGTGAAGTACCGCAACCGCAGCCATCGTCATCAGCACTTTGTCTTAGTCTTTTATCTGTTTTTCTTAAAGTACTTTCTTTTATCCAATGTGCCCTGCGTGGCAACTCTTAAAAGATAGGACTTTTGTAATCTTAGAGACTCTATAAAAGGAGTTCTCTCTTTCTGACTGAATACACATCTCTATGCTTCTTGAATCTCATATCTCCTGAAATTCATAACTTACTCATCTCCTTCTTACTCTCTAAACTATAATCTGAAATATATCAGATCTAAACCTCTCTTTCTGAGCAAGTCAGTCTTGACTTAATCACTAAGTTTGATCCCACTTACTAACTTGGTCTGATTGCATTCCTCGTTAAGAATCAACTTAAGTGTATACTTGATATAATACTTGCTGTCTTTTATATTTCCTTATATTTTCGCACCTAATCATCTAACTCTCTAACTCTAACTTATATTATTGTTGAGCTTTATGATCCTCTGAGATAAACTTTAATTTCCGCAATATAAACTTGTTCTAACGTTTGTTCAAGTGTGTTTCACAAGTTTTTCTCTCAACAGGATGACAACGACGGACTATTCTAGACAGTCCAGTGGAACACTAGCAGGCTCGCAACCTGTAGGTGTTATGAACGATGTGTTCACCCGGTGTACTCTAAACCCTGGCGATCATGCAGACTTGGTGCCTAAACCTTGGCGATCATGCAGACTTGGTGCCTAAACCCTGGCGACCATGCAGACTTGGTGCCTAAACCTTGGCGATCATGCAAACTTGGTGCCTAAGCCCTGGCGACCATGCAGACTAGGTGCCTTAACCCTGGCGACTATGCAGACTTAGTGCCCGTTGTGTAAACCGTGGCAACGATGGACTTCGTGCCGATTCCTTAGGATGATCATTAGGAATGAATGAACGAGGAATAGCTGATTCTTAGGGTAGATCCTTAAGAGTAAAGAAGATAATGGGGATGGGTAATTGGGTTGATTGTTTGATGTTTAAACATAATAATTATATTATTGTGGGTTGAAAACCCTATGTACTCACCAGGTTTCCCAACCTGACCCACTCAGTTTATTTGTATCACATGTGTTTATATGAAGTTACATTACACTGAGAGATTAAGGAGATATAAATCACTAGTGATAATGAATGTAAGTTCTGTTTATGTTTATGTTTCTGTATTAACGATGACATCCCAATGTTTTAAAATGAATAAAATACATTTCTTTGGAAATGATTTGATAATGTATTTATCATGTTTTTCTGGGAACAAATTCCACCACATTTTTATTAAAAAGGGTACTCTGATTTTTATAAAGCATAAACAAAATCGGTCTTTTCTGGCCGTGAAAATTGGGGATGTCACATTGCGCCATTATGTCATGTCCATGGTTCCCATGATGTCAGTTCACAGAAATATGTACTCACGGTTCTAGGTGAGTGGGGGCTGTCTACCCCAAATAGCGTTATCCATAAGACCGTCGGTTCGAATACTAGTTAATAGGTTGTAGTTTGGTTCTCGGGGACTTAACATACAAAGTTGATAACAAGTTCATATCACAAAGTTCATATCAAGAGTTCATAACATAAAGTTCATAGCACAAGTTCATAACACAAAGTTCATAAAAGGGTATCGTTCAAAGTTCACCAAGTTCATAAAACAATATCCTTCCAAGTTCATAAAACAATATCGTTCCAAGTTCATTAAGTTCATAAAACAAGGCTCATCAAGTTTACAAAATAGAGTTCAACAAGTTCATAAAAAAAGTTTCACAAGTTCATAAAATAGTATGGATGGCTCATAAAACAGTAGCATGCTCTCCACCCCAAAACATGAAAACAGTAAAAAGGGGGCTGTGAATACTCACTAGGGAGAGTTTGCGGTTCGAGCTTCGCGGTTCGGTGTTGTAGAGATCGATTTCTACTAGTGCCCTACGAAACAAATAGTTTCTAGTGAGATAGAATTCACTAAACCACTAATCCATCATCTAAGATCTACATATCCAAGTAGTGGTGTCGCAAAGTGCCCAAAGTTTGTTCTGTTCATTATTGGTATTATTGAATTCACGGTGCCTTGTGTTCAAAATCCATAAAGACATGAAAATGACTCGAAAAATTGTAAAAATTTATATTCTGGTTCTAACAAAGGGAATTGGTGTTCAGAAATTTTGTAGACATTTTTGAAGGTCGTTTGATATTTAATTGTAAATTAAAGCCCAAATAATAGAGAAAATTCAAAATATATGGTAAAAAGTTTCTAAAACTCTCAATTTAATTTTTACAGGTTCCCACAATGTTCCCAAGGTTAAGAAAAATATTGGTTAGGGTCTTTGAGTCCAATGACCCGAATATGTAAATTCATGCTCAAATTTAATGAAAAATATGGATACAATACCAAAAAGTGTCCAAATCGTCTGAATATTTACATGGAATTCTCATTTTGTGAATATATTAATAATACAATTTTTCAGATTTTATCTCTTTTGAATAAGATTATTATGAATTTATGGTCATTAAATCATTATTTTTATAGAAAAATAAGGATTTTGTTTAAGCAGTTGGGATTTCACAGAACACCTCTTAAAACTTAAAAACACTTACTTTCATAAGACAATTTTTCTCAGAATTATTTCGAAGACGAATGGGGTATTCAACCTCCACAAATTAGGGAATGTCGCACTATATAGTGCATAAGTTCTAAATGTAGCTGAAAGTTCACGAATTTGTGTACAAAATTCTATTGAGGTTTTAATCCATGAAATTTTAGGCATTCTTTTATGGATATGTTATGTTTCTAAAATATTTTTCTCCAAATTTAGGGTGGGTTTTAAGACCCTTGATCATGTAATGCAAGACTAGTGATCATAAAAAAGTGCTGTTTGTGCAACTTTTTTGTAAAAATCGTCAACAATAAGATTTTAATGTTTTACAGTAAGGCCAACTGGGTTCGAAAGCTAACTCAAGGAACGAGTCCTCAGAAAAATAATATCGTGATTTGGTCAAGAAATAAGTGAGTTATGACCTTTTAAAGTCGAGTAAAAAATATGACTGATTGTTGAAGAGTAAAACTCATGAAAACATAGTTCAAACATATATTTTACCTAATGATATCGATTTGTTTTGCTTAGATTGAGATAGAAAAATATTATATTAAATATATTCTGTAGAAATACTTGTTTCTAACCATTTGATCTTACATGCAACCAAGATAGATGATACTAAACTTTTGAAAATCGGTTTTTGGTGCTAGATAAGGCTTGCATGTGCTCACATTTGCTATTGAATTTGGTTTGATCATGGATCATCACCATTTACAGAACATGCAACATGTTTTTGATGGTGATCTACAAACATCAAGATCAAACAAAGGTTCTTTGCAAGAACATGCCTTAGAAATCGAAAATTAGAAGGAGAAAGTGAGTAGAACTTGTAAAATTTGTTATGGATCTCCAAGAGGTCTATGATAAGCAATTACCCTTTGATATGAAGCTTCAAGAACACCCAAAATAAGGCTGAAAATTCATGGTTGAGGGGCTGATTTTTAGAGAGAGAAAGTGAGGTTTCCAGAGAGAAGGAAGAGAGAAAGTGAGATTCTGTCTCTCTGGATAGACCATCTCTCTCGTCGTCTCTTTGGGGCTATACTCCACCCAAATCGTCCACAAAAATACAGTAATGTGAGCTAATATATGAAGAACGAAATGGAAAAATATCTCCAAGAGAATATGTCTCTAAGATCCCTTTTTTGCTCTCATATTAACGTGCAAAATCTGGTCTCGAATTTTACAATATAGGGGCTACGATGTAATGAGTGAGAGAGAGTGAATAAGATGTTGTGTATGTCTGAATTTTTAGGGAGGAGAGAGGGTTATTATGAGACTTTTCTTGGTAAGCTTACCCTCTTAGAGTCTTCCCTTAACTTTTATAAAAATTTGGCTTTAATTTTTATATAAACTCTAAGTATTTTCATAAACTTCCAAGAGTTTATTTCTTGGTTTTTTTGAACTTTTTGTTTTTAGAAGTAAATTCATAAACTTGAATTATCTTGAATTAAGTTATAAAAATGATAACTTATGATTTGATTTCTATAAAATCAAATTTTTATATTTCAAATAAATGAAATAAAGGTTCATAACATATGAATGTAGGATTATACAATCATTGGATTATATTTTTGGCTCATAATTCAAATTATGATGTGTGCATATTATTTCCAACTTGTAATTAAATCAAATTATGATTTAATTAAATTAAGTTTGATAATTTATCAAACTAGTTAAGCACGCCATATGTTCCGATTAAGAAATTAGGGTATTCTACATACCCATGAGCTTTGATATTCCGAACATGGTTTTTGTGTTTAGTGTTGAGATTGAACTTTGGCACTTTACAACCTAGTTGGAGTATTAACATATCAATGTGACTGCTTAGTACAAGCTAAGTTACACTACTTGTTCTAAGGGATTGATTAAGTCGCGATCTAACTCAACTTGTTTCCTAAAGCCAAGTTATATGCACACATGGAAATGTCAAGGTTCTAGATGAGTCCTAACCAGAGTTTTGACGGTTGTCACATCCTCAAACCTACAAATAAAAAGTATTATTATTAATTACCCTACTTATAGACTACTTATGGGAGAGGTTCCTAGGCTGGAAATTGTCGCTTTGAGTTGATGAATTTTAGAACGGCCATATGCCAAAGTGGTCATGCCCTTTGACTTTTCCTACCTAACCGATCCTTACTTGTTAGTCTTGAAGTACAAAACAACAATTAATAAAACACACAAAAAAACTTCAGATAAAGAGTTTTATAAACTTAGTAGCACCTAAATATATACAACCAAATATATATAGGAACCCAAACTCAAGAGTTTAGATCAAATATGATGTCTAAGATTAGCACGAAATGTGGTCCGAACCACAACTAGGCATGACATGTACACCTATGCTTAATAATGGTTAGAACGACATACAACTAGTCTTGAATATGGACGTTGATAGACTAAACTCTCGAGAATTCCATAGAGTTTAGAAACCCAACGATATTGACAAGTACTATCTAGGGAAGATAGCACTATCGTCATGAAAGAATGTCAGATCTTGGAAATAGGGTAACGAGACCATTTCCAGAGAAATATCAAGTAATGACATCCCCTCTTAAGACAAAGGATACCCATTTTCCTAAGGTTCCCATACATCTATTTAACCCCCGACGAGGAACCTCAGAAGAAGTGTGAATCCTCAGAACCAACAAGAGAGCTAGCCGAATCGTCATAAGAGCCCTCTAAGGACCCTTCAGAGTCATTTGAGGAGGACGAGCCTACTGAGGAGGAGAAAAATCCCACCAAGTAGGAAGTTGATTGCTTGCATTATGTGGATAAGAAGGCCATAAATTAACATAGGATTCACTACCAATCCTTATCCCTCGAAACTTCATTTAGTTCCGCCATACCTAACCTCACGTATCGCGAGTCAATGATGAGTTAGGAATCATCAAAAGAAGCACCATAAGCCGGTCTAATATGACCCAAAGGTTAGGTAAGAAGCTAAGAATGGATAAAAGGATTGAGGCTCCAGGCACAAGTTGCAAAGAAAAGTCATCACCGCAAGAGCAAGAGCCTGTGCGAAAAAGTTAAGAACTCGATTTGCTTAACAATAGATCCATAACCTAGTATGGTAGGCTTCCAAGTTATGCCCTAAGCCTACAGATTATAAGAAGTTTGGTTATGCAAGAAAGTAGTATAATCGCTATCCCCCTATAGATAGCCTTTTAAGTTGTCCCCTCCTAACATAGAAATTTTTGTGATATTGTTTTTACACTAACCCGTGCGCTTAGTCGTTACTACCCGAATATGTAAAAGGAGTCATTGACTAACACTTTCTCTTTCATTAACTATAATAGGGGATCCAAACATGCCTCAGAGAAGAGTCATCAGAAGAAACCCTATGGCACAACCAAACCTTAACGCAACAGCCATCGAGGCATTGATCACTCAACGAGTCGCTGAAGCCCTAACTAATAGGAATGTCAAATCCGGACAAGGTAGAGGAACCGGAGGAGATAGTACACAAGGTGGTAATGGAAGCCACCCAAGGGTATGTACTTATAAGGAATTCAAAAGCTGTAAGCCCAAAACCTTCTATGGAAATGAAGGAGTAGTAGGGCTAACTCAGTGGATCGAGAAGATGGAGTCAGTATTTGAGATCATTTTCTGTGTTGAAGATTACAAAGTCAACAACTTCCTTAATTTTCCTGACTCATCTGTGCCACGTCGTCTCACACCCCCGAACCAGACGGCGGAAACGTCCGGGGGCTTGCGCGTGACTTCATCCTTGTAGTATCATCACATAGTATATAATTGAAACATAAAATCATCATCATCACACATATAATATAACAACGTACATTGTTTACATCGAGTATTGTGTTTAAATATTACATGCCAGAAATATAGAAGTACGATGGAACAAAATACAACGAAGCATCCATTAAATTGTTCAGCTCAACCTGCTTTAGCGGTTACCTGAGAATACAAGTTAATTTGAAAAAGGTCAACATAAAAATGTTGATGAGTTCATAAGCATGTTTTGAGAAAATGATTTGTATAACTTTGTAATCACAAGAAAATCCTGTATTTTATTAAAATAGTTTAGCGTGTTTGTGTCCGATCTGGTATTAATGCATGTGTGTTTTTGTTTAGTAGAATCCCAAAAGTAAGTGAAGAGAATGTAAGGAAAATGTCCCCAGACAACCCTATGTTGTCTGTAAAAGAGAATGCTGCCATACTAACCCCCGAGGTTGAGTACCAGTGCGAGTATGTTCCTGAGTAATCCCAAGAGAAAAGAGAATGGTCTCCCGTAAATTTCATAACGTTAATTCCTCTAAGTGAGTCGTCATAACCATACTAAATAATGACAATTTCGCCTGTCTTGGCGTTGGTGAACGCCGACGGAAAAATAGAATAAGGTTACAGTCACCCTAGAATGATGTAGTCTAACTGTAGCGAACAACTCAGGTGTGGGGTATCATCCCCGTACAGATCTATACACAAAACCCCGCTCTCCCTCCAAGAGACTCTGGTTATAACTACAGGCTAAGACCGTAGACTCAATAGGTGTCAACCGACACGTCTCACTAGATCCTTAATCGAATTTTACGCGAAGAGAAACATATAAAGCTCATTCTGGGCCCAATGAACCATGTCTGCGGACCACTGAGTCTCACTGAACACGTAAGTCATTTTCAGGCCCGAAAGAAATGAGATTATACAACATGGGCCCAAAATATATGTAAAAGGACAACTAAGGCCCATTTCACATGTAAGGTATTTATAGGCCCAAATAGCACACAATTAGTATCCAAGGTCCATTGCGTATGTTAATGGGTCAATGGGGTCCAATAAACATATAAATAGCATTCAGGACCTATCAAGCAAGTAAATGGGCCACTAAGGCCCAATAATCATGAAAATGACAAAATTAGCCCGTTTGTTGTTATTTTTGCTAGTATTAGCCAAATTATTTACTAAAATAGCATGTAAAGCCCACTTTTGTAAAAAAAAAAGACATTCTTGGCCCGATAAGCCAAAAAATTTCAGTTAAGGCCTAATCTTAGTAAAAATGACACTTTAGTCCCCATTTTGGACAAAACTTGTATTTATGGATAGTTTTTGGAAAAAATAACATTTTTAACTCATTTTTGTCAAAATATCATTTTTGGCTTGATTTTTGTGAAAATATACATTTTCGGCCCATTTATAGAAAATTTCATATTTTTGGCCCAAATGTTCATAGTTTCGCAACTTTGACCCCTTTTTATCAAAAATTTACATTTTTGACAAAACTTTCTTGAAAATGACAATTTAACCCACAAAAGACCAAAAATTACCATTTTTTGGGCCCAAAACCGTGAGGAGCCCAATTAAGGCCCATTTGTAAAAAATTTACATTTTTGGTCCCTACAAGGTCTCAAATGTCGAGTTTAACCATTGTTTAGCAAAAATTTCCTTTTGAACCACATACTAGCCGAGAGTTACATAAACAACCCATATTTGATCATTTTTGTCATTTTTAGCCCTTTTTATGATTTCTTAGATTCAAGTATTCTTGATATATTTAAAACCTTTTTCTTGTGAGATATGTTGAAAGGAATGTTATGTTAAACCAAGATCATCATCTTTTTAGTGGATCTTTTAGTTCATGAAATTTACAACACATAAACACATATGTAACAAAAGAAAACACTCAAAATCATGCATACACACATAGATCTACACAAAACAACTTGTATTCTCCCCCAAAACCAAGTAAAAATCGAAAATAGGGAGTATGAACTCACATTGCTTTGATGTTTTCGGTTTTTAGTGATGAGATGAGTAGATATCGGCCCTAGCAAGCTTCTTGAGAAGGATTTTCGAACTTAGATGGTTCTAAGAAGCATGATTCACGAAAACATGGGTGTAAGAGGAGTGAATGATTTTAAAGATGAAGTATATCACTTGGGTTTGTAAGATCTTACCATAATGTGAAGCTTGAAGTGATTCTCTTGAAGATCTTCCTTACCCATGATTTTCTTGAGAGAAGAAGGGTGGAAGAGAGTTGAGAGAATAAGGGTTGAGTTTGAAATGAGAGAGAGGTTAGAGAGTGAGGGAGTGGCCGAGAGTTTGAAGAGGGGAGAGGGAGAGAGAAAACATTACATAGATATATGGGATTTACCTTGTTGTATGGTGGTTATTGTGCATGGATGACCACCATGCAACATTGAGGTGTCATGGTTTGAAGTTTCTTAATATCTCTCCCTTTCTTTCTCTCTTTTTTTTACCTAGTTGGGCCGAGAATAAGGGAGAAGAAAAGAAAAGAGGAAATAGTTTGGGCCTTACTTGCTTGATTTCGATATTATGAGGTCCATGTTGATGGTTTTGGGCCCATTGGGCCCTTATGAGGGTTCACGGCCCAATAGTGATAAGGTAAAAGGGTTTACGGCCCAATGAAGCCCATGAACATAGTTTACAGCCCATTAGGGCTTATGAAACCATTCACGGCTCATCATGGCCCATTAGGGATAAAATGGATTATTTTAGGCCCACATGACCCAAAATACTTTAGTTTCATGGATGTGGTCCAATTAGAGCCCAAAATAGTAAAATTAAAAGTTTATTGGTCCATTAGGCCCAATAAGAGAATCCTAGCCCATAATAATCTTGAACCAGGATTTTTAGGGTTTTCAATCCATAGTTGAACATATGAGATGTATTGTATTAGGTTTTGAACTTCAATCAAGAGTTTGGATTTAAATGGATGATTTCGTGTTAGCATATAGCACGTTATTCACTTAGAGTACAAGTTTTTACAGTAGCTGATGTTTACATGGAAAATAGAATTTCCTAGTTGAAAATGCTAGTTGTGACACGTCGTGAATACTGCAAATTCAGCAACTTCCTTAATTTTCCTGATTTACCCTCACTCATCTTATCCCACTCTCACTACATTAAGTCCTTCCCATTAAAAACTTATTTATACTCTAAGATTACATCAATCTTTTAGCAATATCAAAAACTCTCATCGATTTGACCATTACACAAATTAACCAAAATACCCTCATTGGTCTAATCATTTATTTTGACATTTTTATCTATCTTTAATACATATACTTACATAAAAGCCATATTTATTTATATAATCAAAGATTTCACTAATAACTTCGATATTATACTCATTTCTCAATTTTATCCCTTAAGGGAGTATATTCATATTTCAATATTATTCCCGAAGGAATCATACTCATATCTCATCATCAATCCCAAAGGAAAGATACTCATATATCATTATCAATCTCGAAGGAAACATACTTATATATCATCATTAATCCCAAAGGAAAGATACTCATATATCATCATCAATCCCAAAGGAATTATGCTAATCACATGCTCTGCTACATGTTTATATGTATATCTCACACAAAGATGCCAATCATATACATACATGCTCAAATACATGATATCTATGCATATTAATGCTCTATATTTGATAACATTCACTTAGTGCCTCAAATCCATATATATATATATATATATATATATATATATATATATATATATATATATATATATATATATATATAATTTAAACATATAATAATCATAAGGAAAAGTGAGAGAAATAACTCATCTTGACTAGGGTTTATGAGGACGATACTCCAATAATTTCTCCTATTTTCCAAAGGTCCTTCCTTGATTTTCTATTTGATCAAATTCCAAAATCATCAATTCTTAAACCATTTACATGGTTTAACCTATAATTATACTCATTAACTCTATCAATATACTCAAACCAACATCTTTATAGCGTTTAGTTCCATGTAAATCAAGCATTCAACATTTATAAAAGGTTTACTCATTCAATTCAACTATCATACATATCATATTTACCTTCACTTGTCTTAACCCATTAAGACCCCTTTTCTTATTAACACAAATTTCACATAAAGCATCATGTTTACAGTCTATCATTCATATACTCATAATCACTAGAAACAATCATAATTAAACTATATAACATCAGTTCCAACTTAATACCATTAATTAAGCTCATACCATTAATCTAGGGTTTCATCACAATTATGAAAAATCTTGCCAAAAATCCAAATCTAATGTACGTTGCTGATATCATTCCAGCTTTAGGCATTTTTATCCCATCTTCAAACGCTCATATCTCCTTTGTTTCTTATCCGTTTTTAATGATATTTATATCCACGTGAAGGTGGAAACATGATCTACATGTTTGTAAAGTCATGTCTCACTGACTTAATTCAGATCTTAATTTATTAGGTCAAGAAGTTAGCCTAAAAAGCATAAAAAATACTAATTTGACCCTTTTGGCCAAAAATGCATTTCTCATGCATTATTTCTCTAGAACTCAATCCTTCTAACCTCTTATAGTGGTTTAAACTTGTCTTGCCCATTTTCATGAAGTTAAAACTTCATATTCTCATATTTTTCTCATAAATGACCAATTTGCCCTTTTTTGTTAATATTGTCAAAAAGTTACATCTTTCTAAAATTTGGGTTGTTACAAAAAGCAAAAAGCACGTTGGTCAGTGAAAGTATATTGATCACTACGGGTGAGCTGGTAATAACACGGAAGCACTGGTAGGCCCTTGTGCTACCAGATGGCAAGAAATTTAGAATAATCGAAGTTTAGTCCATGAAAGGAAAGCTAAATTTGAATTTGGTTTTCTCCTAAACCTTGTCTTATGATTTTAGATTGGAAATGATAGATTCACATGGATGAGAACGTATGCACCATAAAATCTATGTGGAAAATTTTTCACTCCAGTTCATAAATGATTATGAGGAATCACTTTCGCTATTAGATTTTAAAGATCTGATAAAGATCAATATGAATATTGGATATTGCTTTCTCAAATTCATAATATGATTACGACATCCTTCATATTTCGAATTGTGAGGAATGGCAAGGAATTGTTTGAACTTTCAAGACATATATCTGAAAGGGTTTAAACTCACCCATATACTATCCAATAAAGGTTTATAAGCTTAAGAAGTCTAGTTGGAGACTTATCGAAGCATCACGTAATAGAAATCTATACTTCAGTAAGAAAGTCAAGGGTATTGATTTCTAGATGTCCGGTTGATTTCTGGGTACATGTCAGAGCTAGTGGGAGCATAACTGTTATTCTAGTATTGTATGTTGACAATACTGTTCGTAGTGAACTAAGTTCTCAATTTGCAAACTTTAACGTTTGGGAATTGTTTTGCTATGATGTACTTAAGGAATAGGGCACTCATATTTTTTCGAATCTTAACGATTAGATCGTATAGTTTAATAGAACTTAGTCATAGCCATATATGAATATCATGTTGAAATGATTCAACATAGGAAATTCCATATATGAAAATATTATGGCAAGAGATTAAACATATATCAGGTCCTTATGTAAGACATAATTAATTGAGTCCCATATGCTTCGGGTATATGATCGATTACATATGCTATAATATCCACTTATTCTGATTTTTCCAAATGCCTTGAACATTGAGAGGAAAAGGATTAGAATTTTTTGTATGACTAGATTTGTTAAGAAACTGTCAAGAACATTCTGAGGTTTCCTGAAGATTGGTTTCCTGTGGACAGTTGGAAGTATGGTATTGTTTGGAAGGACCATAGTGACATGTTTCAGATTGAGATGATTCTTGGTCAAAATTTATGGTCGTATGAGAATATGGAAATGTTTACATAATGGGAGTTGATTTTCAAAACTTTAATGCAAGAGAAGTGTTCAAGTAGCGTACCTTGAATTTGAAACTTCGTTATCTTGGAATTGTTTCTAATAACAAAGTTCCAATGGAACATTCTGTAATAGCGTTGGCTCAGTCTCTATGACTTTGAAGCCTTGACATCACAAAAGGTTAATGCATATTAAGTTGAAATTTCACCAATTTTTGGATAGTGATAAGAATTTGGAATTGTGAAATGAGCATCATTGAAATAGTGTCCGATCAATCTGTTCACAAAGGAAAGGAAGGACCATAGAGAGGCATAATATGCTTGTTCATAACATGGCATAACTGATGTTATTTAATTCAATTGGTTAGTTGATTACTCAAAAAATTATACAATGAATAAAATCGTAATTATTATGATGATTAAATAATAGAGATTATTTATATTCAATAGGCTTGAAACCATAGTTAATTAGTTTATTATTGTGTTTCACTTTGCATGTTTTACTTCCTGAATGATTTGATTATTCGAAATTTCATAGTCGTTCATACTTTTGGAAGTAAGTAGTGAATAAAGACAATCATGAATTGGTTTGTAGATTGTCTAATAAGATAAGACATTGCAATTGTATTGCTACAACATTCATGAGTACTTAGAAATGGAGAATTAAGTATGGGATAAACCCGCGCTCAGAGGATTATTTCATGGATTATATCACGAGTAATTCTGAGACGATAACAACTTGTATTCTTAAAATGGAGATATATGAATTGTAATTTACAAGTCGGGTGTGCATTGGTGTTGCGAAAACACATCAGTAACATGATGTTATAAAATGTAGTATCAGGCATGATTTGGTGAGTAAAGACACAAGAATATGAGTCAAAGTTTATTCGTTCCTTTTGACCTAACGGAAAAAGCAATATGTTTGGGCCCCTTGATGATTTGTTGTCAACATCTGAAGTGCTTGGCCGAGCCCAGACTGAATTGATGTGTTTAATAAGTAGTCTGAATTTAGTCGTCATAAATCATGAAATCGGGAAATAAAATTTTGGAAAATGAGATTGATTTTAATCTATATCTCATATCCACATGATATCTTGTAGAACAAATGAATATTTGATCACTTATCTAAGGACAAATATCTGAGCGGATCAGAGTTCGACAGTTTCTTTGGAAAGCATCATTTGTTGTTTAATTTAGAAGTTATACCTGTAAATTAGGTTTAGACTTATGCAAGTAGGAGACTGTTGGATTAGGTGTCTAAGCCAATAACTAAATTAGTATAATCTTGAATTATTAGCAAAGGCCTTTTGGGTTGCCCTCAAACATAGTAATTGACTGGAATGCTTTTTGGAGAGAGAGACTGGTTTATTAATTTATTTTATAGTTAATAAATTAATTAGAAATCAAAATAAATGATTTATTAATTTATTATGAGAATAATCTATTAATTAGAAATAGTATTATTTAATTAAGAATTAATCAGAAATTAATTGGAATTAATTTCAGGATTAATTGGATTAATTAAAAGTGGAAGGACTAAATGTGACAATGTTCAAAATTTGAACATTGACCAATTATAGAACCTACCTAGGAGGGGGGACAAATTCTAGATGGTATTTAGGGTTTTCTTGGGCAATAAGGAAGCCTAAGAGTCCTTAGGGAGCAAGGAAAGGGGATATGGCTTATCTAAGGAAACCTGCCTTATCCTAGTTCCCTTAGTCACCTATATAAACCCTCCTAGGGGTTCATAATTTCATTCATCCTTCTACAAGAGTGAGAATCAAAAATTCTCATTCTCTCCCCTCTTTTCTCTTTAGCCTCCAACTTGCTAGGGTTTGGGTGTGAGCCATTAGAGGTACGAGACTTTTGGTGCTTGCTTTCTGAAGACCAATAATAGGAAGGATTACTAGTTTATTTGTAATAAGAAACTAATGTATGTATTTTCTAATAACCCTTTAGTGATTTTCGAAAATAGCTACATACTTCTAGGGTTCTTGATATTCAATTATTTGTTGTAAATCATATTGAGAACATAGATCCTTTAGGTTGCATGTGAACTTAAGGTTTAAGTTTTTCTGCCAAAATAAGATTTTTGTAACCTTATAAACCCATCAATTATATCATTTAAACATCATAGTAAAAATCATAAAATTCCAATGCGGTAAAACTCTAGGGGATGCTGTGCAGTCATGTCGGGCCCTTCCCTTTTGTACCGGAAGCATTTGAAACCATAAACATGAAACCGTAAGCACAAAGGTTAGTGAGTTCCCAAAATACCACATACCATACATAAAATAGAGATTTATATGTTTCATCCATAGTCTTACAATTGACATTATGCCATGATTCGTATCATGGTCTTTCCATGAAAAGATGGGGGCCAAAACCCAGGTCTTACAGAGAAGTGCCAAGAGCCACCTCCTGATCTTTCATGCAAGTATCACAAAGACAACTAGCATACTACATATAATTGGCAAGTTCCAAACCCTGTTCTTGCATATAATGTGCCGAGAGCCATATCTAGGTCTTTCATACAATTTCCAGGTGCCACCACCCGGTCTTTCTACATAACATAATCCAGTGGGCCGACATTGGTGTCTTCTACCCAAAAGTACAGTGAGGAGACTTACCTCAAACCTGAAGATAGCCAAATCTCACACACACGCTATTGCTACCAAAGCTGCTTATAATTAACATATCAAAAACCAATACTAATCAATAAATAGAGTGATAGACCATCATCAAGGTCCATTTCTTATTCTCTTCCATTAAGCTTAAATACCATTTTACCCTTCCAAGGCTAAACCTACCCATCTTGGCCTAAAGCCCAAAAATTGCCTAAGTACACATCCGAAAATACGCCATGTATACTCCACCCTTACGCCTTGCGTACTAATCAATCACAGAAAAGGAAACGAGTCAAAACCCGTTACGCGCTGCGTACCAAAGGGTTACGCCCTGCATATTTGATTAGCTTGCCAATCGTCTTATTAAGCTCTTAACAACATGAGACTAAACACCCAACACCTGGATCTGACTCTTATGGACGTATTAAGTCATAAAGTTCCTGACTTTATTGATGGGTTTTATGTACTTTAACATTCCTATGGTGCACATACAACCCTAATGCTTTGGATCTAAGTTTTCTCTAATTATACATGCAACATTGTTTTTCCAAAGCATAAAGCCTAAACTTGCTTGTCTTTGACCTTTAGGAGCCTAGCACCTCAAGTGTGATGCCTCAAATGTCTTATAACAAACCAAGAACAAGAGAATGAACTTGAGAGAGAGGCTTGGGAGCTCAAAATCGGCTAGCTTCTACTTTAGTATGCATGGGGGCCGATTTTAGGGTGTTAGGGACTTCTTTTATAGCTTTGGATTACAACCATGCAAACCCTAATGACTCTTCATATTTCTTAGGCCTTTTGGGCTAAACCTTTCATGGAATTTCATGTAGGTTTAGTCCAACCATAGTCAACATGAGTCATGAGTCCAACTAGAAGTATTACTGATTTACCTAATCAGTCCCTGTAACTTTAATCAGCTTCTTTTGATCACCAAATTAATACCAAATTAATTCTTGATCAATACTAATTAAATAATGTGATTTCTCAATTACTATATTATACTTATAATATATTAATAAATCACAATAACCTCTTCCTCAAATATCCATCCTATCAAATTTTTCCAGAGTGTTACAACCAAAATGGACCATGCTATTATTGGGTCAAGTACATACCAATTATAGTTATGGGCTTAGACACCTAATCCAACCGTCTCCCACTTGGATAAGTCTAATAACTATAATTGCCAATGTAGCTTCAAATCCGAGTAGCAATCGTAGCTCTCTAAAACCAATGTCGAATCTTGACGCACCATTTAGATAAGGGATCATATAATCCTCTGTTCTTCAAGATATTATGCGGACAAATACATGGAACATAGTCATACTTAATGTGCGGCAGTTTGTTTCCCAATTTCTGATTTGTTTGACATAGAACTTAATTGAACGCATCAATTTAGTCCTGACCGGGCCCGACACATAAGTCAAAATAAGATCATCGAGGGGCCCAAGATATCGCCTTTAATCCTCTTAGGATAAAAGGAACATATAAACTTCGACTTATATGCTTGTACTAACTACTTGTTAAATCATACACAACAGCACGTTTTATAACATCAAGTTACTGATGCGGTTTCGCATTGTCAATGTACAACCAACTCATAATCAACAACTCATATATCTTGGTTTGAAAATTATACAATATTATCATCTCACAATCACTCGTGATAAATTCCATGAAGTGATTCATGTGATTGTGGGTTTAGTCCAATGCTCAAATCTTATTTCAAGAGCACTCATGAATGTTTGTAGCAAACCTTTGCAATGTGTAACACCTTAGACAATCTTACAAAACCCATTCATGACAGTCTACTTACATAACCTACTCCCAAAGTATGATCGAATGTGGATAGTTTTAATAATCTTATTATTCTGGAAGTCAAAACATGCAAAATGAAACAATAGTAAATAATTGACACAAGATAGTAACTTTACTTATAAATAAAACTCCTTTTATTCAATCATCAAATGTCAATTACATTTTAGCTATTACAAGTTTCTAAATATCTATCTAATAATTAAGACTAATATCGTCCTGCAACCCAATACTCCTTGCATGCAGCAAGTGCTTATCCCTGTTGAGTCCTTTTGTAAGGGGATCTGATGGGTTTTTCTCTGACAATATCCTCTTCACTACGAGTAGTCGTTCTTCTACTTGATGTCTTATAAAGTGATATTTTCTGTCGATGTTCCTGGATCTACCATGATCCCTTGGTTCCTTGGCTAAGGCAACTGCACTTTCATTGTCACAGAAAATATCCATAGGCTCCTTTACAGCTGGTACAACTCCAAGGTATCCAATGAAGTTCTTCAGCCATATTGCCTCCTTTGCTGCTTTGCTTGATGCTATGTACTCTGATTCGCATGTTGAATCAGCCACAGTTTCCTGTTTGGAACTTTTCCATGTTATTGCTCCTCCATTAAGGGTAAATACCCAGCCCGACTGAGAGCGGAAATTATCTCTGTCGATCTAAAAGCTGGCGTCACTATACCATGTCACTCTCAAGTCATCACTCCCACCGAGGGTAAGGACCCAGTCCTTTGTCCTCCGTAGGTACTTAAGAATGTTCTTTACCGCAGTCCAATGAGTGCTACCAGGGTTCCCTTGATATCTGCTAACCATGCTCAAAGCAAAGGCCACATCATGACGAGTACATGTCATAGCATACATGATCGAGCCAACTGCAGAAGCATATGGTATTCGACTTATTTCTGCTATCTCAGCCTCTGTACTTGGACTCTGAGTCTTACTTAGTTTGGTATTGCTCTGGATAGGTAAGTCTCCTTTCTTGGAATTCTCCATGTTGAAACGTTTTAACACCTTATCCAAGTAGGTGCTTTGACTAAGTCCTATTAGTCTTTTACTCCTGTTTCTCAATATCCTTATCCCTAGAATGTAAGCAGCTTCCTCAAGGTCCTTCATAGCAAAACACTTCCCAAGCCAGGACTTAACCTCCTGCAGGGTTGGAATGTCATTTCATATGATCAGTATGTCATCCACATACAACACCAGAAAGCTAACTATACTCCTATTAGCTTTGACATATACACAGGACTCATCCTCGCTTCTCGAAAATCCAAACTCTTTGACTTTCTCATCGAAACAAAGATTCCATCTGTGAGATGCTTGCTTTAATCCATAAATGGATTTCTCAAGCTTACACACTCTATTAGGGTACTTTGCATTGACAAAACCCTCTGGCTGACTCATGTAAACATCTTCAACCAACTTCCCATTAAGGAAAGCGGTTTTGACATCCATTTGCCATATTTCATAATCATGAAATGCAGCTATGGCTAGCATAACCCTTATAGATTTAATCTTAGCCACTGGTGAGAAGGTCTCATCATAGTCAACTCAAGGAGTTTGAGTAAAGCCCTTCGCAACCAATCGTGCCTTCTATGTGTGTACTTTCCCATCCATGCCGGTCTTCTTCTTGAAGATCCATTTGCACCCGACTATCTTACGACCCGGTACATTGTCAACCAAGTTCCAAACTTGATTGTCATACATAGACTAAATCTTGTTGTCCATAGCCTCTTTCCATTTTGCAGACTCGGGGCCTGCCATGGCTTCCTTGTAGTTGTTAGGTTCATCCAAGTTTACCAGTGTATTATCACTGATAAATGTGTCACCTTCAGTAGTAATATGGAAACCATAAAACTCAGGTGCTTGTCTAACTCTACTGGAACGCCTCAGATGTAAGGACTCGTCAATCGGTTCAACATGAGTTTCCTCCTCGGGTTGAGCGCTAGTGTTTGAGGTTCCTTCATCGGTTAACTCTTGAAGCTCTTCAAGGTCAATTTGCCTCCCAGTGTCCTCTTGGCATTTGAGTTCTCTCTCGCGAAAGACTCATCTCCTTGCAATGAAGAAAACATTGTCACTCGGTCTATAGAAGAGATATCCAAAGGATTTCTGTGGATAACTGATGAAAATACAACGCTCACTTCGAGGTTCGAGCTTGTCGTGAGTTTCTTTTCTCACAAAAGCCTCGCAACCCCAAACCTTGATGTGTGCTAACGAGGGAACCTTCCATGTCCACATCTCGTGAGGTGTTTTGGAAACCTTTTTAGTTGGGACTAAATTAAGGATATGGGCAGCAGTCTCTAAGGCATACCCCCAGAATGAAATAGGTAACGAAGCTCGACTCATCATAGAACGAACCATGTCTAGCAAGGTTCGATTGTGCATCTCAGCCACACCATTAAGCTGTGGTGTCCTAGGTTGCGTCAATTGTGAAACAATTCCACATTCCTTAAGATAGTCATGGAACTCAATACTAAGATACTTTCCTCCTCGATCGGATCGAAACATCTTTATTTTCCTGCCCAGCTGATTCTCCACTTCTTGCTTAAACTCTTTGAACTTTTCAAAGGTTTCTGACTTATGCTTGACTAAGTAGATATACCCATATCTACCAGTGAAAGTCACATAGAAGCGGTTAGCATCCCTTGTGGCGGTTCTGAAGGGTCCATACACATCGGTGTGTATGAGATCCAACAAACCTTCACCCCTTTCACAAGTACCAATGAAGGGTGACTTGGTCATCTTTCCAAGCAAACTAGATTCACAAGTGTCATCTGACTTTAAGTCAAATGACTCCAACACTTCATCCTTTTGGAGTTGGGCTATGCGCTTCTTGTCAACATGTCCAAGACGACAATGCCATAAGCATGCTTTATCCAAACCATTGGACGAATCGATGTGCAACACATTATTTGCTAAGTTATCTAAAACCATCACAGTTTCATATATACCATTACAAGTCAATGCTTCAAAATAAAATACACCATTATAATTAGCATTAATACTACCAATTTCATTATTAAAAGAAAAGGTAAAACCTTGTTTATACAAACTATGAAACGAAATAATATTTCTCGCCATATCTGACGAGTAGCAACAATTATTCAAATCTAAATTTAACCCACTACTAAGCAATAAAGTATAAACTCCAATCTTGGTGACAAGTGACTTTTCCCTATTCCCTTTGATCAATTTCATCTTCCCGTGCTCCACATCCCTACTTCTTTTTAGACCCTGCAAATTAGAACAAATGTGAAAACCACATCGTGTATCCAGGAACCAAGAATTAGCATGTGATGAGTTATTAGACATAATAGTATAAATACCTGCGAAGGAGGGCTTGATCTTCCCATCCTTTATGTCCTGCAAGTATTTGGGGCAGCTTCGCTTCCAGTGCCCTTTTTCATGACAATGGAAACACTCTGCTTCCTTTGGATTTGAGGAGGGTGTAGCAGGACCACCTTTGGACCTCCTAGAAGAGGATCCAACATGGGACTTTCCCTTATAGCTCTTTGAGGAAGCTTTCCTCTTCTTTCCCTTCCCATATCCAATTGCCAAGACAGGGGCAGTAGCTGTATGAGTAGAAACAACATATTTTCCTTTGAGACTACTTTCAACAGTCCTTAAAAGACCTTGAAGCTTGCTTAGAGTCACCTCCTCCTTGTTCATATGATAAGTCATACGGAACTGATCATAACAAGGAGGTAAAGATTGTAGGATAATGTCAGTTGCCAACTCTTCATCGAAGTTGACATTCAGCTTCAGTAAGCGGTCCACAAACCTTTGCATCTTTTTAAAGTGGGTCGTGATAGACTCTCCATCCTTCATTTTGGTAGTAATCATGGAGGCTATGATTTCATACCTCTCCTTCCGAGCACTTTGATGGTACCTTTCCATCAAATCCCGATACATTTCATAAGGCCAAAAGTCCTCATAGGACTTCTGAAGCTCAGCAGTCATGGTAGCAATCATAATACACGACACCTTTGTCGCGTCCCTCTCATGGGTCTTAAACTCAGCAATCTGTTCGGGAGTAGCGGTAGATTCATCAATCTCCTTAAGCTCTTTGTCGAGAAAATACTCTTTGTCCTTGTAGCGAATGGCCATTCAGATGTTTCGAATCCAATCATTGAAGTTCGATCCATCAAAAATGACCCTCCCACATAAATCATGAGGGAGAAAGAGCCTGGAGCAGTTGAGTTTGAAGTAGTGTTGGAAGACATCTGAAAAGAAAGACAAAGTTTAGGTTAGATAATGTCACACCCCAAAACCGGATCGGCGGAAACGTTCGGGGGTGGAGGACATCATGTACAGTATCACAAGAATGCATAATAGTAAACAAGCAACAACATCATCCATTGCATTAATAGTAATAATTTTAATACAAGTGTGTTCTGAAGTTTATAAGACACCAAAAATGAATAATAAAAATAAGAGATGAGTCTTGGATGTGCTCCATCTTCTCAAAACCTGGTCGTCGGTACCTGTCTACTGGCGACCTGAGAATACAAGTTATTTTGAAAGCGTAGATCAACATTAAAGCTGGTGAGTTCATAAGTATTTTAGTGTCATTGTTTGTATAAGTTTGAAGAATGTAATTGTAAATGTTTGATGAAAAGTTTGTAAGTATTTGATGTAAATGTTTGAAACCTTCCTAGAAAATCCTATATTTTCTACTAAAGCAGTCTTCTACCAAGACCCAACTGTTCTCTATGTTTGTTCTTTTGTAAAAGTATGAGTTTTCCCAAAGTATGACTATCATTACCAAAATATAGTTTCTCATTACCGTTTATGTGAGAAGATCACAATGTAAATGAAATGGGAAAATAATGATGTACTGTAGTTTTATCTAGGTAACTACTAATGTACTAACTACCTTTAAACTTGTTAGTTAATTAAGGTAAAATGTGATATGATTGTAACCATACTCGATTGACCAGTAAAACACAATGTTCGAGACGTCGAAATGATATGACATTCGTTACCCGCAGACCTACAGGTCCCACTGTAGTTAGCAGCAAGGTGTAGGAGGGTCAGTCCCGTATAGATCTATACACAAATTCACGCTCTACCTCCAGAAGACTCTGGGTACAAAACGTGACACAACAATATATGCCGAGCCATGAAGTATTATCTCACATTAATGTTATAGTATTCTTGTATTTGTATAGTAAGTACTAGTGTAGTATTCTCTCTGTCTAGTATGTAGTATGTTCTTTAGTGTATAGTGTGTAGTATGTACTGATTCTCGTTATAGTATGCTCTATCTGTTTCTCTTTATAGTGAGTATTGTTTCTCGTTATAGTATTTATTGACTCATGTATGAACTGACTCTTTGTATGTTTCTTTGTTCTAGTAATAGTATTAGTAACTTCCTAAACTATACCTATTATAGTTTACTAGCAATGTTGATTGTATGAATGAACATGTTTGTATACCTTTGCTACCCAAAGGTATTGAACTGGACGAAGGACTTTTATATCTATATATACACATAATATATAACTAAGATTCAAACGACCTTCGGACAAACAACCAATACCCTAAGTCCACAACCAAACAAGGAACAGGAAGTAAGGCGAGCTATCAGTCCTAAGTCCTTTCAATCCTACTTATATAACTATATCCATATAGATATGCATTTGACAAAATATAAGTTTAAAAGAGTTTGATAAAGAGTTTTGAATATAAAAGAGTTTGTAAAACTATTTGAAGCAGTTTGTTTGATAACACAGTTTGAAATGTAACAAAATCCATATGTTGGATAGTTATTAATCACATGTGATTGATATAATAACTATAATAGTTCAACTTGTATTCCCCCCATAAAAGCATTTAAAATCATTTAAAAGATAAGTTAAGGGGTATGAACTCACCTGTAGTGAGTGGTATGAATGAAAGATCGGTTTGTAGGATGCTAAGTGCCAAGTGAAGACTTGAGCACAACGAATCCTAATGAGCATATATAGGCACATATATAAATATAATTAGTCTATAAACAACTAATTATGCAAGGAAAGACATCCTAGGTCATAGAAAACACTTAGATTCAAGTTCTAGAAGCACAAAGGGTTGCATCTAAGGGGTGTATGGCTACAAATTAGTGTTTACGGCCAAGTGGTATGCTTCATGTGAGTTTACGGCCATAGGGTTTACGGCCCTATGAGTTTACGGCCGTAAACTCATAAAGTTTAGTGCCAAAGAGTGGATTAAAGGTCTTACAATCATAAGGAAGTGTTCTAGTCTCTTATCCAAGCCTTAGGAAGAAGTTATGGTCCATATGCACCACTAATTAGGGTTTACGGCCAAGGGAGATGCTCTTGGCCGTAAACACCTCATGTTCTTGGGAAATGCTTGATTTCAAGGAGTAATTCAAGGGTCTTTTCAAGGTAGTAAGTATATAAGAGGATACTTACAATGTAGAAGCTTGAAAGAGTAGTTTTCGGCCCAAAGAACAAGAGTTTTCTTGAAGAAATGGAGAACGCTTGAAGATCTAACCAAAAGAAGAGATTTCATGGATGAAATCATGTATATTCACTAGATATTGAAGGATATCAACTTGAAAATGGAAAGATTACTTACTAGATTGAAGATTAAGATGAAAGTTCTTGATGAAAGTTGAGAGAGAAATCGGTTTCTAGGCTTGAAAAGGTGAAGAATGATGAAGTAATGGAAGAATATCATGTTTATAACATGAGTTTACGGCCACCATGTGTTTATGGCCGTAAAATCACATGGTGTGGCCGTAAACTCCACATGATAAAGTTTAGGGCTTGCTTGTTAGGTTACAACTTCAATTTACAATTCGGAAAAGGGATGTCGTAATCTAATTGTAAAATATTTGAAGGTAGGTAAATGACGATTTACCAATTTCCACCATGAAAAACGAAATTGATTATTAAGTTTTAAATGAATTGAAATTCCTAGATTCTTTTGAGATTCATTGAACTTTTCAATGACATGTTTAAATCTCGATTATTCCCTTCAAGTTTGTGACTGGGATGCCGAGGATCACAAACAAGGTGTGAATAACCATGCAAATTAGCTTGGTACACTTAATGTTACAAATCACCTAATCAATGTGACGGTTAACCACACACGCTCCATTGATCAATGATTAACATAAAGCTACCCTTTGCCACACATTGTCAGTCCCAAATCAGTGTGCCGGTTAACCACACATGCTCCACTAATGACTTAACAAGGTGCAAAGTGCAATTTCATGGAATAGCACCATTTTCACATTTTTCCCAAAGTAACTAAGATTGGGAATTTATAAAAGTTTAGTTACTTTAATAATTATCATTATAGTTATTAATGAAGATTAATGTCCTATCCTACCCGTTCGGCTAACAACCCTCCACCAGTCAAGGAAGTGGTGGGTGAGAGTGGACACCCATTACACCACCATTTTATAGGCAGTAACCTTATACCTCCCTTATACACACACACACACACACATATATATATATATATATATATATATATATATATATGTAGGTATTAAACACTTAATATTATAATAGTATAAGGGTTGAATTTTAAACTTCTAAAATTCTAGGGTTTGGTATTAAAGTTTCATAAATGAGACTCTTCAAGTTCCAAAACTTAAGGGCAAGTTTTGTAACTTGTCAAAACTTTTGATTTCCATAACTTATGGATTTTTAAGTTCCATGAATGAGACTGTGACAACCGTCAATTTTTGGCCAAGTCAAAGTCAACCAAAGTCAACAAGTCAAACCGGTCAACTCATCTAACCCTTGTATATTAGGGTTTCCATCATGATCCTTATTGTACTACTCGCAATCTTAAAATAAAGTATCACTTAGAGTTTTCACGTGTTCGGAAATTCTAAACCCTAATTAGGGTAAGTGATGAATCTACTCGATAAAACCTTATTCCATACCCCTCGAGAGCGTATAACATTCATAACAAGGCTTAACAGAGTGTAAGAACCTTGCGTTGCGAAGCCAAACACTCAAAAAGGTCACAAAAGAAGTCTCTACCAATCTCTTTCACTCTAACTCTCCCAAAACGCTCTAAGTATGTGAAATCCCTCCAAGAATGTCAAATCTCTCCCAAATCTCTCTCTGTATGAGAAATCTCTTCAAGAATGTTAAATCTCTCCCAAATCTCTCTCTGTATGAGAAATCTCTCCAAGAATGTCAAATCTCTCCCAAATCTCTCTCTGAATGAGAAATCTCTCCAAGAATGTCAAATCTCTCCAAGTATGTGAAATCTCTCCCAAATCTCTACAAGTATGTGAAATCTCTCCCAAATATCTCTCTGAATGAGAAATCTCTCCAAGTATGTGAAATCTCTCCCAAATATCTCTCCGAATGCCAAATGTCTCCAAGTATGTCAAATCTTTCCCAAATCTCTCTAAGTATGACAAATCTCTCCCAAATCTCTCTCAAAATCTCTCTCAACTTTTTATAATCACTCGGGGCATCCCGACCCTCGAATTTGGCGAAAACTGCCCAAAAACGGAAGTCTACGCGAAAAACGGACTTAAGGAGTCGAAACTCCTCTTAGGAACCGAAACCCCTCTCAAGGAACCGAAACCCTCTCAAGGAACCGAAACCCACTCAACCGAAATGGACCGAGTGCTCTGTCTATTTCGGTCCCCTGATCATGCTGAACCGAGACCTGACCTTGCTGAACCGAAACTAACTTTCGGCTCTCCTTCTCACCTTCGGTCCGAGGAGACTCCATGTTCGGTCCGAGAGGACTACACTTCGGTCCGAGAGGCGACCCTGCGCAGCCGAGACCAAGCCTCGCCTTGTGTCCCTTCTCCTCGCACTCTCGGTTCCTCTTCCCCCTTCTCTCGGATTCCTCTCCAGCAACCGAACCTCGACCCAGAACCAAGAGGTCTCGCAGGTAGGCCATTTCTTGCCGGTTTTCGACTAGTTTTGCATTTTAGGCCCGTTTTTAATTATTTTAACGCGGGATTTTCTCCCAAAACTTTATTTTAACATATAAGACCCCATATTTATTAATTAATCACGTTTTTGGGGATAAATCTTATCCAAGAAGAGTGGGTGAAGTACAAGAGGTGGAGTGTTGACTTTTCTTAGGTTTATGACACAAGCAACCACCCATACCCACTCCATGACCAGCCACACTCCTTCCACCATACCTAAGTCATGTCAATGTACTTTTCCATCATTTTCCAGTCATTTCCCACGTTCTTAGAGCTGGAACATCCACCCTCTCTCCTCACTTCACTCATTTTCTCTCATTTCCACCAAAAGATCAAACACTTTTCTCTCAACTCTTCTCTCTCAATTTCGAGATTTCCAAGGCATTTTCCAAGGCTTTCCTTCTACTTTTGGTAAGTATCTTCATCATCCTTATGATTATTACACTTCCTTCTACTCCAATCATAGATTGCTTACACAAATATCGTCATATTTGTGTTAGATCTTCGAATCTTCAAGCATCTTCCAAGTGTTCTTGAGTTGAACACTACCTTTCTCCATCATCCATCTACTGAAATCACTAAAGGTGAGTTAATCCCCCAATATTTTCATGTTTTTCTTAAGTTTTAAGGGGGGGGGGGGGGGGAATACAAGTTAAAACACCAGGAACACAACTAAACTCATTTAACAGCCTTCATCAGAAAAGTTCAACTCCAGTCACGGACTTTTTTGGTAAACTTAAACATTTTAGTTTTCAAAACTGTATTAGGTGAAAATAGTTCAGGTTCATACCTTTAAAATGACTACTTGCACATCACCATACGATTTTTCTACGATTTATGGTGATTTTTACAAAACTGTCTATCATTTCAGAAACAAATCCGGACCAGTCTGTGAATATGAACATTTTCACACAAGTTAAAGACTTCTAAAAATCATAATAAAAATTATGAATAAACTAGACACATTTTATGAACTCTCAGAATTTACGGATTTAGTTTTCGACTTCGTATGATTTTTCTATGATTTTTCTAAAACAGTGCAGAAAGCTTAAAAACTAGTTAACAGCTTATAACTTTCATAACACTTTGTATTATGTTGAGCAAAGTGTATAACAATACGTTCTAAATATTGAATGTAATTTCTTGTTAGTTTATCATCATAAACTGAAATTTAGTCATTCATGATAAGATTTTTCATTCATTTCGAACACATATAATAAGCTATAATAAACATAGTTTATGGATTCACAGCACTAATGTATTTTCATAAAATAGTTCTTTTTCAGTACAAACGTTTTGGATAAACTATAATAGGTATAGTTTATGTATCATTTACATTTCAAACTCATCTACCAAAGGTTTTCAGTTAAGTTCACGTAAATCTATTGATAAATAAACTTGTGAGTCATTCACTTCGTGTTACCTTCATAGTAATAAATCAAAAAGTCCTGTAAATTATAACCAGAGTCTCTTGTAAGGAGAGCGTGATAGTTGTGTATAGATCTATATTGGGTTTGACAAACCCACACCTGAGCTGCATGCAACAGCTAGACCGGCAGGTCTGTGGTGACAAGTGTCATTTAACGTACGACGCCTGAAGAACGTCGTGTTACGAGGCCATCAAAACTAGTCTTAGCATGGTTATAATAGCTCACATGTGGTATTAATATATTATAAGATTTACGGCTTCTGTTTAAATTAGCGAGTTATATCGATATAACTCACAGGAAATATCTTTAAGTATGGAAATATACTTGTTTTCGGTCCTGGGATTTAGGACCACCTAACTTTAAAAAGGGGTTTTATATCGATCTAAAATCACTTTTATATCTTTAAGTATGGAAAATACTTGTTTACTTTCGGTCCTGGGGTTTAGGACTACGTAACTTTTATAAGGAAAATATAGGATTTTCTTTGGATCATATTTCTATCAAAACCATTTCATCTAGAATTGTTAGACTTCAGCTATAATTGCTAGGTGTATATGCTAGAGTTATATAAGAATCTAGTCACAATCGACTTAGAATTGGTGGGCCCGCCTCATCTCCTGTTCCTTGTTTGGTTGTGGATCTAGGGCAGACCCATTATATTCAACGGTTTATTCAACTTAAATTTTATATAACTTATATACACTGGGCGATTATAGAGGGAATCTATGGGTCCCTCTAGGGTTCATTATCACATAACATAGAAGCATTCATTTCACTTAATAAAGAAAATATTGGATTTTCTGAAAACATACTTTGTCGCTTTTACAAGGAAAACAGTTTCTTTCTCAAAAAAAACTCTTATGAACTCACCAACTTAATTGTTGACACTTTTTCAAAACTACTTGTATTCTCAGGAAATCAGTGAAACAGGAAAACCAACAGCGTTTTGAGGATGGGACGATAAATCGTCAAACGTTTCATTTTGTCATCATAATGTAATTGATTTTGAAACATGTAAACTTATTCCATGGTGTAACCTTTTCAATTATATTTATGATGATTGTATTTACTTTGAGCACTATTATATTCGTTGTTGTGATACTATACATGAAGTCCTCCACCCCCGGACGTTTCTGCCATCCTTGATTTGGGGGTGTGACAGATTGGTATCAGAGCATTGTTTATAGTGAACTAAGTATATCGAACCACATAAGATATACAAACTATAAATGCATTGGGACTAAGGTCTCTGATGTAACATTTTCAAATAACTATACTTTTAGAAATAAATAATTTCTTGTTAAAAGTACATACATGCATACCGGTTTAGTGTCATGTCTAAGGAAAACACAAAAGTTAAAAATAGAGAAGTTGTGCAATGTGAATATGCCCTGGGATATGCAATCAAGTCTGGGAGGGATATAGCCTGATCAACTATATTCGTCCGAGAAATGACTAACATGTGCCGGGGGATAGTCATGGTGGACAACAAGTCTATCAACTTACCAACGCCCATACAAGAAAATCGTTAAGAACCAAACATAATATTAAAATACTATAGGAGTATTTTGTGATACTATAACTAACTTATGTGAAAACTAAAGACCCCTATTAGTAGGTCTATAATGCCTGAGTGCATACGCTAAGGTTATACATAATTAAAGATATTATAGACTCAGAATCTATGACTATTGCTCTATTTCCTGTTCCTTGTTTGGTTGTGGACTTAGAGTAGAGTCATTTATTCGAAGGTCTATTCTATCTCAGATTATGTATAACTGGTATGCACTATGTGATTATAGATGTGACTGATAAGGATCACCCCTATAAGTAATTAATTATAGGGTTAGACGCCTATTAATTATCTCTTCCACTCCTATTCTCGCGACGTATAGCCCTTCTAAAGACTCATTTTTGTCTCACCTTTAAACATTTTGGTTGAAAGGTGCCTTCTTCGTAGACCTATAGGGTGCGATCATACCAACACTAATACACCGGATCCCATCAAAGCTCCCCAACTAAGTGTGTTTGGACAAACATGATCCTAAGTTGAGTAAAGCTTAACGCCTGTACGAAACCTACTTCTACCCACTATCATAACTCCGTCTCAGGAACTTAGCAGAAACACTAAGAATAGTACAGCAATGTGCAAAAATTTATATATGTGAATATAA
Organism: Lactuca virosa; assembly: GCF_052849685.1. Lineage (NCBI taxonomy): Eukaryota > Viridiplantae > Streptophyta > Magnoliopsida > Asterales > Asteraceae > Lactuca > Lactuca virosa. Next base: position 63,165,577 of record NC_136427.1, on the reverse strand, counting down.
ATTGTAAGAATGCACTTGAGATAATTACCCCCACTCACTAAGTCGTTTTTTCATCGTGAAACAGGATTATGTCTTCACAAGAAGGTAACCAGCCGACAAGCAAGGCAGCAACCCTGCAGATAGATCCTGCTACCTTTCAAGCTGCAGTCACGGCAGCCATGACAGTCGTCATGGCGCAACTCAATGCTAACAACGCCAGCAGAGATGGAAGCGGTACCGACAATACAAATTGTTGTAACAATCAGGAACACCGGCGGGTGTCTGCCAATGAAGGCGCCTCAGGCCACCAACCTACGAACAAGAAACGAGAGTTTTGGAACGAAAAGGAGTGTAACCTACCTCAAAAATTTGCTAGAAGACAGCAGCCCATGGCTACCCCTGCCATTACAACACCAGTCACGACACATGCCTCGACACTAGCCACATGGCCTGTCACCCCAGCACCGGTCATACCATATATGGGAACACTCCCAAAGTGTAACAAGTGTAACTTCCATCACAATGGGGTTTGCCGGGTGATGCACTGTAAAAACTGCAACAAGAACGGACATACTGTCCGTTTCTGCAGGAACCCAACCCAGCACCTCCCTTCAATCACCAACACCAAGGTGGGCCGAATGTGCTACCGATGCGGTGAAACGGGACACTTCAAGAGAGAATGTCCAACTGAGAAGAATGACGGGGGAGCAGGAGGAGTGTGACGAACAAACCAGTAGGAGCAACAAGGAAACCTTTTTAGGACTTTTGTAATGTTTCCAACGACAAAAACGTTTAAGCACCATATGTTTGTAATGAATTTGGTATGCTTGCTAAAATTTCCGTCTTTCGAAAAGTAGTTAAAATACTCTCTCGTCCGAATCAAATCAAAGACATTCATATATGGTCTTAAAATCTTTACCTGTAAGCTGTGATGACTTGGTGCATACATCAGGGTTAATTTTAATCAAAATACCAAAGACTTAAAGCAAATAATTCCATCCTGACTCCTGTTCCATGTCTAGTAGTGGGAATTGAATGGAGCCACCCACTCGACGATTTCACCAATATCAAATTTCATACGATTTACATATACCACTCGACCATAGAGTGACCTGTCAGGGATTATGATATCAAGTAGCATCGCTAACTATCAGAACCCACTCACTACCAGTGCTAGTTGCTGTAGTATGAATCATCTGTGGTAATAATAACATCGAACAAAACGGGACACACTAAAAAGATACTGTTGTCGTCATTCGATTTCAATTGATATAGTCCTCACCTTCCTGACTAAACGGCTGCGAAAAGACCTTTCACCTAATCTCAAAAAACCTTCATCTTTCATAAACACAAATCTAACACGGACCTCCGGGCCATCTCTCGCTGCGAAACCTCAAAAACACTCACCAGAGGAGTATTATACCTTCTGAAACCTTACCACCAGTATTTACAAGAAGACCCTTAGGGAATGTCACGCATGCAGCAGATAAGGTTCAAGCACAGAAGCTTGGGACGAGTACGGTTAGTCTACCACTACTACGTGTATACGCGAGGATAATGTATAATTAAGATTCTACGGACATTGGATGTGTGCTTCCACCCTATTTCCTGTTCCTTGTCTGGTTGTGGACTTGGGGCAGAGTCACCCATCCAACTGTCTCACCAACCTTAATTACATACGACCTATATGCGCAAGTTGATGATAGATGGACCAGGTACGAGTCCTACCATGAACTTCGGGACCAGGTACCCAGGAGTGCAAGTGAACGCCCTATCATCCGAATAAGCCTAGTCGTGTAAACCGAACCCATATGTTCCCTACCGATCTAATCAAACGAGAAACACTAAAGCAGACCCTATGCAGCGCTCCGAGGAGAAATTATCACTTATGGCTTAGTGCAAGTTCGAGAAAGGCTGAAAACACCTCGAGAACACGACAAAACCCGAATAAGCCTTATCTTATATATAAAAACACAGGGTTTTTACTAGTGAATCTATGATGGCTAGTGTAAACATTATGGTCATGTCTCATTAAGATACTATGGACTTAGGATGTGTGATTCCGCCTCATTCCCTGTTCCTTGTTTGGTTGTGGGCTTAAGGCGGGGTCACCCATCCGAATGCCCTTGTAATCTTAATGATATACGACTAGTTTACATCAAGCGATTATAAAAGAACTGGTAAGACTTATAATGCAAGTTTCATCACAATTTGTTGAAACATTCGTAATGCTGGAACTCACTAACTTCATTATAAAATATTCGAAGTAGTAATACCAAGGATAGGGCGGAGAGCATAAAGACACACATTGAATACACTATCATTCCAAAACAATAACTCCTTTTAAATCGACTCAGCTCAAGTTACAATAAGAAATTCCAAGGTCGTCATTTAACATCAAGCGGGTTGTTCCTCACCATAATCAATTTCTTGTACTACGAAAAGTTCCCCCATCTTTTCCTCCAAATTCTTGAAGTCCCAGTCAAAACGCTAATTTCGGGACGAAATTCTTTCTAACGGGGGGATGATGTGACAACCGTTAATTTTTGGCCAAGTCAAAGTCAACCAAAGTCAACAAGTCAAACCGGTCAACTCATCTAACCCTTGTATATTAGGGTTTCCATCATGATCCTTATTGTACTACTCGCAATCTTAAAATAAAGTATCACTTAGAGTTTTCACGTGTTCGGAAATTCTAAACCCTAATTAGGGTAAGTGATGAACCTACTCGATAAAACCTTATTCCATACCCCTCGAGAGCGTATAACATTCATAACAAGGCTTAACAGAGTGTAAGAACCTTGCATTGCGAAGCCAAACACTCAAAAAGGTCACAAAAGAAGTCTCTCCCAATCTCTTTCACTCTAACTCTCCCAAAACTCTCTAAGTATGTGAAATCCCTCCAAGAATGTCAAATCTCTCCCAAATCTCTCTCCGTATGAGAAATCTCTCCAAGAATGTCAAATCTCTCCCAAATCTCTCTTTGTATGAGAAATCTCTCCCAAATCTCTCTCTGAATGAGAAATCTCTCCAAGAATGTCAAATCTCTCCCAAATCTCTCCAAGTATGTGAAATCTCTCCCAAATCTCTCCAAGTATGTGAAATCTCTCCCAAATATCTCCCTGAATGAGAAATATCTTCAAGTATGTAAAATCTCTTCCAAATATCTCTCCGAATGCCAAATCTCTCCAAGTATGTCAAATCTCTCCCAAATCTCTCTAAGTATGACAAATCTCTCCCAAATCTCTCTCAAAATCTCTCTCAACTTTTTATAATCACTCGGGGCATCCCGACCCTCGAATTTGGCGAAAACAGCCCAAAAACGGAAGTCTACGCGAAAAACGGACTTAAGGAGCCGAAACTCCTCTTAGGAACCAAAACCCCTCTCAAGGAACCGAAACCCTCTCAAGGAACCGAAACCCTCTCAGGAACCGAAACCTCTTAGGAGCCGAGACCCTCTCAACCGAAATGGAGCAAGTGCTCTGTCTATTTCGGTCCCCTGATCATGCTGAACCGAGACCTGACCTTGCTGAACCGAAACTGACTTTTGGCTCTCCTTCTCACCTTCGGTCCGAGGAGACTCCATGTTCGGTCCGAGAGGCGACCCTGCGCAGCCGAGACCGAGCCTCGCCTTGTGTCCCTTCTCATCGCACTCTCGGTTCCTCTTCCCCCTTCTCTCAGATTCCTCTCCAGCAACCGAACCTCGGCCCGGAACCGAGAGGTCTCGCATGTAGGCCATTTCTTCCCGGTTTTCGACTAATTTTGCATTTTAGGCCCGTTTTTAATTATTTTAACGCGGGATTTTCACCTAAAACTTTATTTTAACATATAAGGCCCCATATTTATTAATTAATCACGTTTTTGGGGATAAATCTTATCCAAGAAGAGTGGGTGAAGTACAAGAGGTGGAGTGTTGACTTTTCTTAGGTTTATGACACAAGCAACCACCCATACCCACTCCATGACCAGCCACACTCCTTCCACCATACCTAAGTCATGTCAATGTACCTTTCCATCATTTTCCAGTCATTTCCCACGTTCTTAGAGCTGGAACATCCACCCTCTCTCCTCACTTCACTCATTTTCTCTCATTTCCACCAAAAGATCAAACACTTTTCTCTCAACTCTTCTCTCTCAATTTCGAGATTTCCAAGGCATTTTCCAAGGCTTTCCTTCTACTTTTGGTAAGTATCTTCATCATCCTTATGATTATTACACTTCCTTCTACTCCAATCATAGATTGCTTACACAAATATCGTCATATTTGTGTTAGATCTTCGAATCTTCAAGCATCTTCCAAGTGTTCTTGAGTTGAACACTACCTTTCTCCATCATCCATCTACTGAAATCACTAAAGGTGAGTTCATACCCCAATATTTTCATGTTTTTCTTAAGTTTTAAGGGGGGGGGGGGGGGAATACAAGTTAAAACACCAGGAACACAACTAAACTCATTTAACAGCCTTCATCAGAAAAGTTCAACTCCAGTCACAGACTTTTTTGGTAAACTTAAACATTTTAGTTTTCAAAACTGTATTAGGTGAAAATATTTCAGGTTCATACCTTTAAAATGACTACTTGCACATCACCATACGATGTTTCTACGATTTATGGTGATTTTTACAAAACTGTCTATCATTTCAGAAACAAATCCAGACCAGTCTGTGAATATGAACATTTTCACACAAGTTAAAGACTTCTAAAAATCATAATAAAAATTATGAATAAACTAGACACATTTTATGAACTCTCAGAATTTACGGATTTAGTTTTCGACTTCGTATGATTTTTCTATGATTTTTCTAAAACAGTGCAGAAAGCTTAAAAACTAGTTAACAGCTTATAACTTTCATAACACTTTGTATTATGTTGAGCAAAGTGTATAACAATACGTTCTAAATATTGAATGTAATTTCTTGTTAGTTTATCATCATAAACTGAAATTTAGTCATTCATGATAAGATTTTTCATTCATTTCGAACACATATAATAAGCTATAATAAGCATAATTTATGGATTCACAGCACTAATGTATTTTCATAAAAGAGTTCTTTTTCAGTACAAACGTTTTGGATAAACTATAATAGGTATAGTTTATGTATCATTTACATTTCAAACTCATCTACCAAAGGTTTTCAGTTAAGTTCACGTAAATCTATTGATAAATAAACTTGTGAGTCATTCACTTCGTGTTACCTTCATGGTAATAAATCAAAAAGTCCTGTAAATTATAACCAGAGTCTCTTGTAAGGAGAGCGTGATAGTTGTGTATAGATCTATATTGGGTTTGACAAACCCACACCTGAGCTGCATGCAACAGCTAGACCGGCAGGTCTGTGGTGACAAGTGTCATTTAACGTACGACGCCTGAAGAACGTCGTGTTACGAGGCCATCAAAACTAGTCTTAGCATGGTTATAATAGCTCACATGTGGTATTAATATATTATAAGATTTACGGCTTCTGTTTAAATTAGCGAGTTATATCGATATAACTCACAGGAAATATCTTTAAGTATGGAAATATACTTGTTTTCGGTCCTGGGATTTAGGACCACCTAACTTTAAAAAGGGGTTTTATATCGATCTAAAATCACTTTTATATCTTTAAGTATGGAAAATACTTGTTTACTTTCGGTCCTGGGGTTTAGGACTACGTAACTTTTATAAGGAAAATATAGGATTTTCTTTGGATCATATTTCTATCAAAACTATTTCATCTAGAATTGTTAGACTTCAGTTATAATTGCTAGGTGTATATGCTAGAGTTATATAAGAATCTAGTCACAATCGACTTAGAATTGGTGGGCCCGCCTCATCTCCTGTTCCTTGTTTGGTTGTGGATCTAGGGCAGACCCATTATATTCAACGGTTTATTCAACTTAAATTTTATATAACTTATATACACTGGGCGATTATAGAGGGAATCTATGGGTCCCTCTAGGGTTCATTATCACATAACATAGAAGCATTCATTTCACTTAATAAAAAAAATATTGGATTTTCTGAAAACATACTTTGTCGCTTTTACAAGGAAAACAGTTTCTTTCTCAAACAAAACTCTTATGAACTCACCAACTTAATTGTTGACACTTTTTCAAAACTACTTGTATTCTCAGGAAATCAGTGAAACAGGAAAACCAACAGCGTTTTGAGGATGGGACGATAAATCGTCAAACGTTTCATTTTGTCATCATAATGTAATTGATTTTGAAACATGTAAACTTATTCCATGGTGTAACCTTTTCAATTATATTTATGATGGTTGTATTTACTTTGAGCACTATTATATTCGTTGTTGTGATACTATACATGAAGTCCTCCACCCCCGGACGTTTCCGCCATCCTTGGTTTGGGGGTGTGACAGAGACCTTTCAAATTCCAAACTTACAAGAGTTAATTGTTTCATAAATAAGGACTTTTCAAATTCGATAACTTGAGGACAAGTTATGGACCCTTTCAATAAACACATAGATCAAATTTAACTAATCCAATTATCACATAATTCATCATTTACCAATTTGTCCTGATTTGATTCATATTACAAGATAACTTCAAATTTTACAAATAATTAGTTTTTCACAAAATCAAGTAATTATCTTAAAATTTAACAACCTTCATGTTTTTGGAAGGGGATAGACATTACCATATTAGTAAAATCAAATTTTATGTACCAAAACAGTTTGTGGTAATGATCATAATCCAAACAAGCCAAAAACTCAAAAATTCTGCCATCTGATGAACCAACTCGTCGAGCTAGGCTTTGGAATCGTCGAGTTCAAGGCAAAACTCATCCAAATCGTCGAGTCCATATATGGACTTGTCGAGTTCATCAGACAGTGGCCAGAAAAGTCATTTTTCCAACTTTGAAAATCACACATTTGCATCAATATAATAGAAAACACCCTAAGCTCTGATACCACTGATGGGTTTTATGTACTCTAACATTCCTATGGTGCACACACAACCCTAATGCTTTGGATCTAAGTTTTCTCTAATTATACATGCAACATTGTTTTTCCAAAGTATAAAGCCTAAACTAGCATGCAAGGCAACATTTAAATCACAAAAACAGTTAGAAGATTACCTTGTGTAATAGCTTGCTTGTCTTTTACCTTTAGGAGCCTAGAACCTCAAGTGTGATGCCTCAAATGTCTTATAACAAACCAAGAACAAGAGTATGAACTTGAGAGAGAGGCTTGGGAGCTCAAAATCGGCTAGCTTCTACTTTAGTATGCATGGGGGCCGATTTTAGGGTGTTAGGGACTTCTTTTATAGCTTTGGATTACAACCATGAAAACCCTAATGAATCTTCATATTTCTTAGGCCTTTTGGGCTAAACCTTTCATGGACTTTCATGTAGGTTTAGTCCAACCCTAGTCAACATGAGTCATGAGTCCAACTAGAAGTATTACTAATTTACCTAATCAGTCCCTGTAACTTTAATCAGTTTCTTTTGATCACCAAATTAATACCAAATTAATTCTTGATCAATACTAATTAAATAATGTGATTTCTCAATTAATATATTATACTTATAATATATTAATAAATCACAATAACCTCTTCCTCAAATATCCATCCTATCAAATTGTTCCAAAATGTTATAACCAAAATGGACCATGCTATTATCGGGTCAAGTACATACCAATTATAGTTATGGGCTTAGACACCTAATCCAACATTTATGACTTTGCACGACATAAAGGGATCCAAAAAGTCAAACCCTTGATTCATAAAACACTTTAATAACCTCAAACTCTTGCATGAGTGAGAAATAACAACAAAGACTCCATTTTTATTACCCAAGATCCTCAGAAACGTCATAAAGTAACAAACTTGAGCTCTGGAGTAGCTTTTACTTACAAGAACCAAACCATGGGACCAAAAGCATGACAATATCAAGGCTAGTGTAGATCTAAGCTATAGGACCATAACGGTTCAAGATTCATACCTTTTGAGGCTTACAAATGGGATGGAAGTTCTGGATCTTCAAGCTCACTCAAAATCTCACTCAAAATGCTCAAGATCTTCACAAAGAAGCTAGGTTTTTAAAATGACTTCTTTGGGAGAGTGGAGGCTAATTATGAAGAGGCCTCAAGGGACTTAAGGTGTTTAAATAGGGTCTCAACCCTAAAATTTAGGGTTTTTAAATCAACATGAGTACGCCCTGTGTACTTGTTATGTACGTCCAACTTACTCAATGAAGTCCCCACCATCTTTAATGAATTACGCCTTGTGTACACATAGTGTACGCCCATCATTTGCATCATAACCCATCGCAATGAGTACCCTCATTTGCATCATAACCCTCATTCGCATCCGGATACTCCCTTTGCATCCGATCACCCCCGTTCGCATCCGGATACCCTCTTTCACATCCAATCACTATCATTCGCATCTAGATACTATCGTTCACATCCAATAACTCCTATTCGCATCCATATACTCTCTTTCGCATCCAATCGCTCTCATTCACATCCATGCCAATTTTTCATAGAGAACTTCTACCGGCTGCGACTTGTTGTGTTCGATCTTATCTAATCACAAATTGAACATCAATCTTCATGTGGCGACACTTGATATTTTCCAAAAATCAAACTTTTGACTCCTTAACAGCCTAGATTAATAAATCTTGGAAAACAGGTGTGACAAGTAGATTAGTTTGTATATACATGATCACTAGGAACTCCATCTACATTATATCAAACATATAACACATTACCTATTTTGTACTCTTGACCATGGTCTTCAGCTCCACATATCTTTATCGATTTAACTAATTGCATACTATAATACCGACTAGGGGATGCCCAATCACTCGACGATCCACTTCAATTTACTATATATCCCTTGGTACTTTAAATTAATTTCACATTATAGTATAGAGGTAGAATATTGCAGGATGTCAAACGTAGTCGTTGAAACAAGTTAGATCTATTATCTTCTTCGAGAACTTCATTTCCATTCTACAAAGGAAACGATTGTATATTATGACAACATCATTGATGCTTACATGTACTTGAATCTTGTGTATAGGTTCTGTAGTAGTCGTTATGAAAGGTAATGAAATCATTCCATAATACTTCCTAGCAATATAGACATCTAAAACCTTCCCATTTTTTCATACACCTCCCATAATTGAATCGATTCTACATTCATAAGGATGCTCATAACATGGAATGTGGTAGTAAATTTTTAAGTCAACTTAATACTCGGGTTCATATTTCTTTTTTCTCTACGTTCAACTTCACTTTAAGACTTTAATTTATTTAATATGTCCTTGTGCTCTTCCTAGATTGCCATCCCCAATTTTGATCTTTTGGTTTACTTTTGTATTCTATTACCATAGTAATAACGCAATGCAAAAATCACGTAACAATAGCCGGATACACCCAACAATCACAAACCGAGTATATTGGAAAGTAATATATCAATCACAAGTGTTTTTGAAATCAATCATAGATCATCTCAAGGACACCCTACGACCCTACCCCTCCCCACCAACGATCCGCATGTATCTTGTAGTCAAATTCCCATGATGAAAGTCAACCTCGTTTCTAGAGAGAGTTTTTTTTATTGGTGTTTATTAGCTGATTGGCGTTTGACACCACAAATAAGCCATTATGTGTTTGGATAGTTTGAAACTTAAAATGATTATTGGCTTAAATAAGAAGTTTTTGATAAGTTAGTGAGTTCTAACTTATGACTTATTTAGATCAATTTACCATATTAACCCTAACACACACACACACACACACATATATATATATATATATATATATATATATATATATATATATATATATATATATAAAGAAAATATAACCCAAAAAATTGTACGAAAGAACAAAACCCTAAAATTATTGACTGAGGCCTGTGTTTAACACAGTTTCCTTAAAACAAATTCGCCCTATATGGGTGTTTGTTTCCCATGATACAACAGTGGAAAACAATTCTTCTAGATTGCTCGAACGCTCACTTGGCCCAGATTATACCTTGGTTGCAGCAAGAGAGAAAAGATGAAGCAAAAGCGTAAGAGAGGAAGAGATTGATTTCGTTTCATTCGGTGTATCGAATCAGTCACATAGGCGTTGTATTTATACTGCCCAATGTAACTGATGTAATTAAAACAAAATCGTAACTGTCACAATTTAAATTAGACAAATAATCAAGAAATCAAAACCAAAATCTATGATTAATAGCTCTTAATTCGTTTTTGTAACTATTACCCAAAAGGAAAAAATGCCAAAAGGTCCTTAAACTTTTCTGTTCGATCGGTGGTGCATTCGTGTACGTACACAAGTTCAGTGGCCTAAAGCCAATTTGGCTCGTATTTGCACTCACCCTACGTGCGTGTGCGCAAGAGAGAGCCTTGGTTCTAATAAGTCTTACAAATGTAGCTAGTCTTTGTAGTTATAAACCAATTTCCTTTTCATTCTCCCACCAATGTGGGATGAGTTTAAAACCCACTTAACTCTTTTATTTTTTTTCTTTTCCAATTGCCCTACTTTGACAAGTAATTTCTCATTCATTTTTAATCCGTTTTGGACGTGTGATATATCGAAACGAAAATATCACGGAGGAGAACAAGAATATATAATCAATAGTTCGTTTTGATTATATTTAGAGTCCAAAGTTTGTGCTCAAAAATGGAGAAAATCTATTTTTTGGAAATTAATAAAATTAATTTTCCAACAATATATATATATATATATATATATATATATATATATATATATATATATATATATATATATATATATATATATATATATATCCGGCCATTATTTGTCATTTCACATCTATAAACAAAAATTATCAAATATTAAAAACAACTTATCAATTTATTACATTTTTATACTCAATAAACTAATACAAACATTTTTCTAAAGGTTGGTTTTAACACTAAATAAACTAATAAACATTTTCACAAATAAATATAAGTTAGCTTTGAATAAACAATAATCATCCCTAAACACATCAAAATCAACCTTATCTATTTAATACTTTAATACAGAAATCAGGGAACATAAAAATATAATTGCAGAAACAAAGTTTAACCCTAAATAAGATATTATTGTTATTTCACATATATTTCAACTACATTTTTATTTCATACCTGAACAATTTGCATCAAAATACTTTGATAAGCTCACGGATTAATGCCATGCTTCAAATAGGTAAAAAGAGTACTTGGTTATTTAAAAAAATAATATTAAAAATAAATTTCATGTACACAAAATATTATTATTGTGATGGTTATTTTATGAAAAAAATAATTCATTACTAATTTATTATACCTTATCAGAATCATTATATTTTATATAAAAAACAACTATTATTTATGACATTAACCCTAATTACTTCTATCCAATTTGAGTTAAATTATTTACATATATTTTCCAAGCAGGGGCGTAGTATTATTGGGGCCAGGAGGGGCAGTGCCCCCCCTGTTGGGCTAAAAGTAGGAATTGTAGTTCAAAAAAATTAGTTATAGGCCTGCTATCTTCAAACTTGGGCTTTGGCCCCTCCCGATTCCTAATCAGACTAGTCCAATAGTCCAAATTCTCCAAACGTTATCAAGAAATCAAAATCGGTTCATCCCCATTTTCCCAATTCGTTGCCTATATCGCCTGCTGTTCGTTGTGTTGTTGTCTCGCTAGTCGCTTGTGCCTTGTGTCGCTGTCTCGCCAAGTCGCCTGGTCTCACTCTCGCCAATCGCCATCGCCAAGTGCCCAAGTCGCCATTCACAGAAATCAGGTATGTAATCCACTAATCCCGTCATGGCGTCATCCCGAGACCCGAATCCTGTTCATCTGTTCTTTCTTTTCTGATTGTAAGATTGTTGATTGTTGCCTTGTTAGTGTTGGCGTGTTGCACTGCTGCTGCTGTTTTCTGTCAATCTGTTGCCTATTTCTGCGTTACTATCTTACTGAGTTTCTTTTTTAACTTGGCTGTCATTTGCGATTTGCCAATTTGATTTATAAGTTATGAACTTATAGATTTGGTTATTGTTGGTGTTGGCGTGTTGCACTGCTGCTGCTGTTTTCAGTTTGATTTTTTATTTTTAGATTTTGTTATGATTAACAGCTTGTCAGCTTCAAACAAAACTGAAAAGTGAAAACAAAGATTGATTTGGTTATTGTTAAATGAGTAATTGGTTATTGTTCTAATTTTGATTTTGAATTTTTGATTGAATCAATTGTTCCTTCATTTTGATTTTTCTAGATATAATCATGGGAAATATGAAAACCTTAGATTATTTTTTCAAAAGAAAGGTAGATGATAAAGAAACTAATGATGAAATTGAAGAGAGTAAACGTCACAAAGCTTCAACAAGTGAGCCACAACAGCAAGAAACGGAAAATCAACAAGAGAATGAGCCACAACCGCAAGGAAAGAAAATCTACAAGAGAATGAGCCACAACCACAAGAAAAGGAAAATCCTAATGAAGTTCATTTGAAGAATCTAGAAAGAGATCCCGCTAAACGCAAGCAAATGTGGGATTTTCCGGTCAATTTAAGGGAGCAAGTGAGACGAGCTTATATGAATTTAGGACCTTTCCAAATACGTCTTAAGGAGTATCAAGCTAAAGGTTCAACGAAACATCCTCATAGATTCCAATATTCTTGGTTCAACATTTTCCCTAATTGGCTAGAGTATTCTCCAACAACACACGCTTCTTATTGTTTTATTTGTTATATATTTAATGATAAACCAAGTGTGTGTCATGGTTACGATGCATTTACTGTTAAAGGATTTGATAATTGGAAAAAAGTTAATGACGGGAAAAATTGTGCATTCTTGAAACATATTGGTTGCTCACAACATAGAAATGTTGTTGCATTTGCTGAAAACTTGATGAACCAAGCAACACACATTGAAAATATCATAGTGAAGCAAAATGAAGCGCAAATATTGAAAAACCGTTTACGATTAAAAGTTTCAATTTACACGGTTCATTGGTTGACCTTCTAAGCTTGTGCTTTACGTGGACATGATGAAACTCCTAATTCCAAAAATCGTGGTAATTTTCTCCAACTACTAAAACTTCTAGCATCTTATAATGATGAAGGTTCAAATGTTATATTAGAGAAAGCTCCTTATAATTCAAAGTATACGTCTCGGGAAATTCAAAAAGAAATTCTTAGTATTATTGCAAATTAAGTTCGAAAGCATATTCGTAGCGAAGTGGGAGATTCATACTTTTGTGTCATGGTTGATGAGTCACGGGATGAGTCTAAAAAAGAGCAAATGGCGATAGTTTTGAGATTTGTTTATGCAGAAGGAATCATACGGGAAAGGTTCTTGGATTTGGTTCACGTTAGGGATACCTTATCATTAACCTTGAAAACAAATATGTGGAGACAACTTTAACACTATCAATTTGATGTTAGTAAAATCCGTGGCCAAGGTTTTGATGGTGCTAGTAATATGAGAGGGGAATGGAATGGATTACAAGCACTTGTTCTTAAGGATTGCCCTTATGCATATTATGTTCACTGCTTTGCTCACAGATTGCAACTAGCCTTGGTGGCTGCTTCAAGGGAAATTATTCCGGTACACCAATTTTTCACAGACTTAATTTTTACAATTAACGTAGTTTGTGCTTCCAGTAAGCGTCATGATGACTTACAAAAGGCAAAGGCAACTGAGATTGAACAATTATTGGAACTAGGTGAAATCGAATCAGGTAATGGATTGAATCAAGTTGGGACATTAAGAAGAGCTGGTGATACACGTTGGGGTTCTCATTTTCGTTCCGTTTGCAGTTTGATTGACATGTTTGCTTGTACTCGTGTTGTTCTCCAAGGAATAATTGATGACGTATCTGCTACTTATTCTCAACACGGAGATGCTGACGCAGCTTACTGTTATCTGAAATCATTTGAGTTTGTGTTTATTCTTCACCTGATAAAGGAAGTAATGGGAAAGACTGATATATTTTCTCAAGCTCTACAAAAGAAATCCCAAGATATTCTTAATGCTATGGAGTTAGTTTCAGCAACAAAGGAGGGTCTAAATGATTTCAGAAACAAAGGATGGGAGTCTTTACTTGCACAAGTAAAGTTTTTTTGTGAAAAACATGAAATAAATATGCCAGATATGAATGCTCCTTATACTTCTACTCGATATCGGCCTCGAAAAACAGATAATCATGTTACTTTTGAACATTTTTATCGAGTGAATTTGTTTACAACCACATTGGACAAACAACTGCATGAGTTGAATAGTAGATTCAATGATCAGGCGATGGAGTTGTCAAGTCTTAGTTCTACTTTAGTTTCTAAAGTGATTAACGTTGATCAAATTTGTCTTCTTGTTGAGAAGTATTATCCTGAAGATTTTACGGAGCAAGAGAAGATTCAATTACGATATCAATTGGTGATTTTTGATATTGATATGACAAAGAATCCAAGGCTAGGTGGTGTATCAACTATTGCTGACCTATGCAAGCGTCTTGTGGAAACTCAGAAACGTAAGACATATTATTTGCTTGATAGAGTGGTTAGGTTAATCTTGACACTTCCAGTTTCTACCGCAACAACAAAGAGGGGATTTTCAGCAATGAAAATATTCAAGAACCGTCTTCGCAATAAGATGTCGGATGATTTTCTCGCAAACAACTTGGTGATTTATATAGAAAGAGAAATTGCTGAAAACATTGATTCGAAGTCTGTAATTGATGAATTTAAAGACATTAAAGGTCGTCGGGCTGAGTTGTAGTTCTTTTTCTAGGTGTTTTTGGTGTTTATTTGTTGAAAACAATCTGTTTTTTTTTTTTAAGAATGTTAATTTCAGTTTATAATGTTTTTGGCCCCCAAGTTAATTGTTCAAGCTCCGCCACTGTTTCCAAATATGAAAGTGATGATCAAAGGTACACATTTGAAATTACTGTCGTAAGTATCATGAATAATTTGTGTTTCTTATTTTAATTATCGGTGAATAAGAGTGATATAATTGTTAATTTTTAGCTGTTCGAATATTTAATAAAACGAAAAGAAAAAAATAGACTGAATAAACTAATATTTAGATCTATTTTATCATTAACTACCTATGATTCTAAAACCTAGTAATTTGTATAGTTCCCTTTTTTATGTTTCCCTTAAACTTGAAGGAAGGCAGAAATAATGTGAAA
The DNA here is from genome assembly GCF_052849685.1 of Lactuca virosa. NCBI lineage: Eukaryota > Viridiplantae > Streptophyta > Magnoliopsida > Asterales > Asteraceae > Lactuca > Lactuca virosa. The sequence continues at coordinate 63,150,458 of NC_136427.1, read as the reverse complement.
AAAAACCCCATGCCTTCTTTGGACCATTTGTAATGCCAAATTAATGTTTCGGACCACTTTTTGTACGCTTATTACCATACAAAATCCTTATACGATAACCATGTTGTACTTTTTCACCCATGAGGACTGCCAAAATCAAATAAAGCTGGTGTCTTTGGTTACATTTTTCCTCTTCGGTCCACTACAATTATTTTGGATATGTACATAATCATATGAGAAAACAAGTAATATATAGAAATTTATTGTCAGTTATTCACGTGTTATATCATCATTGAAAATTGCGATTACAATTATCTTGAACATGAAGTGATACACTTTGCCTTTGTCTGACCACCCTATTTCTTGAAACAAGTTGATCCCATTAAAATTAATGTTATTGTGTGGACACCTGGATCGTCTTCCCTTGAGAATCAATTTGCATCATAGAGGTGTGTAATCAAGATATTGAAAATGTGAATCATTTGTTCTTTCGGTGTCATTTGACTGTTATTTTCATTGAAAAGATTTCGAAATGGTGGAATATAGATAATCTATTCTCAATATTACTTCTTTTCAAGATCGGTCTTCTTGGTTTGCTTCTGTGCAGTTGCGTTCTTCTTCTGACAATTATTTGGAGGCAGTCTTCTTCACGTTATTGTGATTCATTTGTTTGTTTAGAAATTCTTTTATTTTTTATTATGTTTAGTTAAAGAAGAGAGATTTATAGGACAGAACAGTAAACAGTTATACAAGCGTTTATATGATGAGTGATAGATCCAGATGTAAAAAAATTAATTGGATTGTTTGGCTTGCTAATCGTAGTTTAGTCATTTGATGCGCTGTTTGTTTATTTGTTTTTTGAACCCTTTGAATGTTTTTTGGTTTCGTTAGCGCTTTGCTAACGTTTTAATAAAGTCATGTTTTTGGAAAAAAAAACCCTTTAGGTTTGAAGTTAAAAGAAGTTACAATTTTAAATAAAAAATTTGATTTGATCCATATATAATGCTCAGATGTGTAATGATTTTCAATTATTATTTCATTTCTATTAAGATAAAAACAAATAGTACTTCGCATTTCGAAGGTACACAATGGGGCCACTTGTAAATAAGGTGCGAGACAACTTGTACAGCAAGTACAGTTTCACACAATATCTCATAACACCCTCATGATCCTAAGATCAAGGAGGAATTGCCATCTTCAATACATTTATTTAAGTATATTTAACCCATGTGTTGAATTGGACATGTATTTTTAACTCTCCTATAGTGTTATGCATCAGTTTTCATATGTTTTCACAAAAAATATTCTCTCTATACGAGGCCCCCAATTCGTTTTCCTTAAGACTTTTAACGGTAGGAATTGATAAACTTAGAAAATTAAATATCTTCCTATATACTTTTTTCTATATTTCATCTATCAATTTTAAATTGTAACATGTATAACATTTAATGTTACATATGTGACCATTTAAGATGGATATGATAATATGTAGGAAGAAATATAAGAATATATTTAATTTCTTATTAAACTTTTATTCATTGTACGAGTGAGATTACGAGTGAAATGAATGTGAGGTTAGATTTCTTTTTAGAAAGATATAAACTTTATTAAAGATACAATCAAGAAGCTAAACTAACAAAACAATTACATTAATATATAAAAACTAGTTTAAAACCCATGAAAATTACGGTTACAAAATTAATTAAACCTTCATAGTAAAAATTCAAAATTATTAATCAATTACTTTAAATAAATTATTAATTAAGATATATTTTTTTAGTTATATAAAAATTATAATCGTTGATTTAAATAAATACGTGAAATTATATCACCTTATAATCTGTATTAATTTTATTTTAATTTTAATTTTAATATTAATAATTTAATATAATTAGAATGAAAATTTAAAATTTAAAATTTAAAATAGAGAATCAATATGTTAACAAGTGACATTACATTAATTATGAAGCTTAATAGGATGACACGTGACAAAAAAAGAATAAATCTGCTCTTTTATTAGAATAGGAAAGTGGTGTTTACGTCCAACTCATCCAATTTGTTTTAAACTTTATACTCCTATTGAAAACCCGAAAGAAAGATTGAGAGACAATTGTGTAAAAAATGCCACCTTTTTGGGATTAGCTTTGCCAAACAAAGAATTGTTCCCATAACACCAAATACTTAAGGGATATATCATCCAAAATTTCCTTCGCATGTTTCATCAAAATTACATTAGAAAGCCAATTCTTCCAATCGGCATAATCCACAAACATTAGAATAGATAAATCACACCATCTCATTAACTTACTCCAAATATTCAAAATGATCACATACAAAAAGAAGAGGTGATTCGTAGACTCCACCTCTCCCTCGCCAACTGGACACAAAACGGAGGGAATGTAAACACTTATTTTAACAATGTTATCTATAGTTGAAGTTTATTTAACGCAGATGAGAACTAATTTGAAAGCGGAAATGATAAGGTTCTTTATGGATCTATTATAGCTCAAAACAATAAATATGATGTGCGGAATATATATTTAACAAAATTGTTATTTGACATAATTTCCCATGCCTCTCCATTCTCATTAAACGAATATATATGAAATACATACAATAGTGGGCTACTCAAAGAAGTAAGTAGGCTGAGACAGGAACATGCCTTTATGAAATACATACAATCTCGAGAGCATATTTCTGCTGAGACAGGAACATGCCTTTATTATCACGAGACACAGCAATACCGAGAAAATAATTGAGATCGCCAAGGTCAGTCATTGAAAATTCGCATGCTAACATAGTGATGATGCGCTGTAATAACTCAGTAGAAGAAGCGGTTAGCACAATATCGTCAACATAAAGAAGTAAGTAGGCTGTGTGAGATCCCTGTCGATATATAAATAATGATGAGTCACAGCGGCTATGCACAAAGCCAAACTGAAGAATGTATTGAGCAAATCTGTGAAACCAAGCCCTAGGTGCTTGCTTGAGACCATAGAGAGATTTCTGTAGTAAACAAACATGGTCCGGGTAACGAGAGTCACGAAAACCCGGAGGCTGCTGCATATAAACCGTCTCCTGTAGGTGTCCATGCAAAAGGCATTCTTTACATCTAACTGTCGAACCGACCAATGAGAGGAAACAACCAAAGAAAGAACAGTGCAATGGTGGCAGGCTTAACGACCGGGCTAAAGGTTTGGTCACAATCAATACCCGGGCGTTGAGCCTTACCATTTGCCACAAGCCGAGCCTTGTAGCGAGATAGAGTTCCATCTGCATGAAGTTTCTTTTTGAACAACCATATACAGTTAATAACATTAGCATTAGAGGGGCGCGGTACAAGGGTCCAAGTCCTGTTTGAAATAAGTGCTTGATATTCCTCGTTCATAGCATGATGCCAATTGGGGTCCGTAAAAGCTTGAGAATATGATTTAGGGAGTGGAGAGGTGGAATCAACATGAAGATTCAAGCGGTCAACCTTTTTGATAATCCCATGGCGAGATCGAGTAGCCATGTGATGCTGAGATGAAGCCATACGAGGCGGAGGTGGAGATGTATTATGCGAGACAGGTGGTTCGTGAGGAACGTCTGCCGAGAGAGACGAGTCTGGTTGACCGGTTTGTGGTGAATTGATGTGAGTGTCACCGACGGAATGAAGAGGAGAGGAAGGAGGTGTGACAACGATGGGGTTATTAGAGGTAGTAGGACAAGGTTGGCGAGACCGAAGGAGCCTAGCAGAGATGTGATTCGGTTCATCGGAAAGATGGTCGAGAAACTGATAAGACGGGGGTTGATCGGGAGTCATAGACCCGAAGGGAAAAGAAGTCTCATAAAAAACGACGTGACGAGAAATGATGATTTTATTGGTGGAGAGATTAAGGCAACGGTACCCTCGGTGTTGAGACGGATAACCTAGGAAGATACACGGAGTGGTTCTAGGAGATAGTTTGTGAGGTGACACAATATGAGGAAAACATAAACACCCGAAGACGCGGAGATGATCGTAGGCAGGGGTTTTGTTGAATAATTTTTGATATGGAGAGAGGTTATTGAGAGTTGTGGAGGGGAGAATATTGAGAAGGTGAACCGCCATGTGAAGAGCTTCCACCCAATATTTAACAGGTACATGAGCATGAAATAGGAGAGTACGGACAACATTATTAATGGTTCGCAACATTCATTCGGATTTTCCGTTTTGTTGAGAAGTATGAGGGCATGAAAAACGAAGTTGAATACCATGGGTGTCACAAAAGGAACGAAAATTGGAGTTGTCGTACTCCCCACCATTATCACATTGGAAAGATTGAATTTTGGTGTGAAATTGAGTTTGAACATATTGATAAAAGTGTTGAAACTTGTTGTTCACATCAGATTTCTGACGAAGGGGGTACACCCATAGAAAATGAGAAAAACTATCTAAGAAGATAACATAATATTTAATTCCACTCAAACTCGAAATAGGAGAGGTCCAAACATCAGAGTGAATAATTTGAAAAGGAAATTGAGCAACAAACTGAGACATACGAAAAGGTAATCTAACATGTTTTCCTAACTGACATGAGTGACATAAACTAGATTTATTATTGTTTGAACAAGAAATAAAGGAACTAGACACAAGATACTGAAAGACTTGATGACCGGGATGACCAAGCCTTTGATGCCAGAGGGATGGACCGACAGTGAGGAGAGCTTGAGCAGACGGCTTCGTGACAGGGTAAAGATCCCCTGTACTATCACATCGCAGAAGAGTGTGTTTGGTCTGAAAATCATGAACAGAAAAACCAAATTCGTCAAATTCAATAGAAACCTTATTATCTTTGGCAAGACGGCGAACATAGACTAAATTTTTAATTATATCAGGAGTGATAAGGACACAATTTAAATGTAAGGGACGGAAAAAATAAGAAGAAGGAATGTATGTGTCACCCGAAGCGTTTACAGGAATACGGGACCCGTCACCAACAAGAACAGAGGAGGTCAAAGCATTGTTTTTAACAGAATTAAGGATACCTTGATTTGCGTGAAGGTGAGCAGTGGCGCCTGTGTCCATGTACCAGTCTGCCTGAGCTGGATCATTAAGAGTAACTGTATTGAACATTTGAGGTAGCGTGGTTGCCTGATCGTGAGCCATAAGAGCCTGCTGGATCTGCTGGGATGGCCAAGGCTGTTGTTGTCGAGATGGGCTTTGAGCTGGCAGATGTCGCTGATGGGCTGCTGGGCTATTAGGCAAGGGTAACAGGCCTTGTTGATTTGCAAAGTGAGGCCCAATAGTTGGCTGTTGTGAACTAGAGTGTGCAGGTCCATACGAGCAAGGAAGAGGGCCCCAAGGTGTCATCACATATAGTTGTTGTTGACCAGAAAAATTGCCTCCATAATTGTTATTGAATTGACCCCGATTACTCCCTCTTCCACCCCCACGAGAGTACCTGCCACCACGGTTATTTCGACCACCTGACCGGCCACCGCCTCGATTGTTGTTACCACCACGATAGTTAGGAGAGTGACTGTTGGAATTTGATGCTTGAACGGATAAGGCAGTGGGTGAAGATGAGTGATCTGAGTGGGTAGCAGAGACAACACGAGACTCATTAAGTTTCATCATTTTTTCTTCAACCGAGAGCATCGAGCGGACCTCAGCAAAGGTGGGGAATGATTTGGTATGACGGATGACAATAGAGACATTGTCATATTTGGAAGGCAAACCATTTAATGTGTAGATAACAAGATTGCGATCCGGAAGAGAAGCACCAATATTGTCGAGCATATCCGCAAGTTTTGATACCCGATTGATATAATCATCAATGGAGGAATCACCCATCTATAAGTTTTGAATTTCTATGTCAAGTTCCATGGCTCGTGTGTCTTTGTTATCATGGAAACGGTTTTCAAGACTAGACCAGACATCATAAGCAGTGGTGTTCTTCTTGATAATAGATTGAAGAAGAGGCTGAGTAAGGGTACCATAAATCCAACCTTTGACAATCGCATCTATCTCTTCCCATTCTTCTTTGAGTTCTGTAGTAGTAGACTTTTCAGAGGTGATAGTGGAGGTCTCGGCAGTGGAGGCAGGAGGTAGAAGATGTTTGTGAACTCCAAAACCCTTGCAGTGATTTTCAAACAATTCTCGCCACGAGTCATAATTCATGCGATCAGTGTCCAAGATGAGAGGAACATAAGATTTTATGTTCGTAATACCATAGGGGTTTTCTGATTTAGACCCAGACATATTGAAGATTGAAGACAGGAGAAAGAAAGAAATAGAGAAATAGAATAGGATGATGACGAAATTACTTGATCCAGATGGCAAGGCTTTGATCGACAGACAGAAGAGAAGTGGAGCCGCAAAAACGAGGGAGGGGGGGTAGGGTTAGTCGACCTGCTCTGATACCATGTTATTTGACGTAATTTCCCATGCCTCCCCATTCTCATTAAACGAATACATATGAAATACATACAACAGTCGGCTACTCAAACAAACACAAAAGGGCCCAAATACAAAGGCCTATATACACAAACTATCAGGCTATACAATACAGCTAACAAAAATAATATAGAACAACAACTATAACTTAAGTGTAAAGCAAATAAATAATTTTGTTGAATCTTAACTAAGCTTGCTTGCAAGAATCGAGTTAAAAAACGATGAACAACCAAATTTATGGATGAAAAAAGCAACACATATTCAAACTATATCAGTATATTAATGGTTACAGTCCAAGATATACACTTTTCAACTTATCATAAGAGCCTATTTATAGTACAAAACATGAGTGTTCCATAAGATAAGACCATGCTTAAGTATGGTGGTCTAATATATACCATACCACCATACTTGTGACTAGGGATGCAAGTGGGTCCAAACCTGACTCGGATAGACCTGGATCTGGAAAACTAGGGAACCGGTTAACGAGATTTTGTAGGATCGGAAACCAGACCAGTATATAGGAACCAGTTCCGATTCGTTTTTGGGTAAGGTATCGAGTAAATGGGTCTAGAACCGGAAACCTCGGAAACATCAAACTGGGTCGGGTGGAACCGGGTAAAGTAAGTCTAGAACCGAAAAACCCAGGAAAACCAAATTTTTTTGGTAATTACTTAGTGGGTTGAACTTTAAAATTTTTTAGCTTTATTATAGCCTAAAATAATGTAAAACTCTAAACTACACGTTTGAAAAAACCTCATGATAATTCAACTTCAAACAAATTAGATATACAAGTTTTAAAATTTCATAAAATACAAAAAAAAAAGATGAAAAACATAAAATTTCCAACTTTGATATTCTGACTTTGGGGATTGTAAGCCAATGAATATGAAACCAAAAATGTCAGAATTATAGTATAAAATCATGTACAAACTCTAAACTATACTTTGGAAAAAACCACATGCTAATCCGACTTCAAATGAATTAGATATGCATGTTTTAAAACTTTCACATAATACAAAAAAGCTGAAAAATAGAAAATTCTGACATCATATTTGAACAAGATATTATCTAATAAAATGCATTATAAGGTACAACTATGGTGCAAAGTACATAATAAGTAGACGTCTCTCTTGCAGAGGTCTTTTCTTCAAGCTACAGTTCATCCATTCAATCCTTTGCTTATGTACTCCAAAACCCTTATAGAAACACTTTGATTTTGCAAAACACAGAGTTACAGGGGTTACTTATTCTTTGGATCAACACCCCCCCACACCAAGGTGACCCCTGCAACTAGAGTGTTACTTCAACATATTGTAGAATTTCAAAACACACTTCCAAAACTTTTGGACTCCGAAAAACCAATGAACTCATTCAACTATATAAGGTTTGATGTATACGGTGGTATGATTAGATATGATGATTGCATGGACAATACCTTCAAGATGAGTATTTATGCATCAATGCATTTGTCTCAGTCACAAGAATTTATTTTTTCCAATTTTTCCTTCTCTAAAGATCAAACCATGTTATGGTTCATATGTAGCTACACATTTCTGATCTTGGATTCCTTCCAAAAAGGAATCAAATGGTTCTATTGGTACATCAAAAATTATGTAACTTAATTCACGATCAATTGTGATGACACTGAGTAATAGAGATCATAAAAAATATAGCATAACTATGTAGGGGCCCTACAATTGTGGTGCTTTTTAGTCTTGACATGATTTTTTTTTTGCAATAAAGAACAATTCATCAGGGTTCTTGTCGTTGAAGTCGGCTTGAGTGACCTCAAAATCCATCTTGTTGCAGTATATTGTGTATTAATATAAATCAAACTTTTAAAGTTGTGCTTCTTGAAGAACTTTGGATATCTAGTCTTCTTAAGTGTCTATACTTTTTCAATTCCTTAATCGTGTTTTTTGTTTTGGAATTGACACAACCAATCAAACTCCAAAGGCAATATTTTGTTTTCTGGCAACCAAAGACCAAACTCGGTGAATAAATTAAAAGAAAGCTCCATCTGGGAATAGAGGGATATCCCAATAGATTTATTTAATGGGAGCAACAAATTTTGAATGGTGAACATAATATTCATCAGGTAATTATCTAATTGAATTGGCCCAAGAGACAAACAAGTCGGAATCAAAGCTGAATGGAGTGTCTATTTCTGATTCGGATGAGTATTTAAGTGTCGTTTGTTTCATCCCTCTGGTGATAATTTTTTTTATCCTTCCTTTGCAAGATCTTGAGGAGTATCTATCTTGGGTGAATGAGGGACTAGAATGAAAATTTGAGCAACTTTAGGGTTGACTCGCTCTGATGATTTTCTTGGAAGGGGAGGGGGAGCTTCATATGTTTTCTTCGGGAAAGGAGGTGGAGTTAGAATTTTATCTTGATAAAAAGTGTCAATATCAGACTCTTCTTTAGTATGTATAGAAAAAGGTTTCTTCGGACCTACGACGATGCATGATGAATCGATTTTCTTATAAGGATCTTTATTGGTGTTGGTGTAGGTTCTAAATAAACTTCAAGAGACTTTTCTTCTCCCCTTTTGAGGAAGAAGGCCATGACTTCTCCTCAAACCTCTGAGTCCTTATGGATTTAAGAACCTAAAAGAATTTGATGAAGGGTTTTTGAATGTGATAGTGGAGCTGATTCATGGATAGAACTTCTTGGTTGTTAAGATGGTTGATAATATCATTGGTGGAAATAATTATTTGATCATTCTTATTTGCAGAAATGTTCAATACCCTCTCTTTTTTTGTTAACAACCTTTGGACATACTATCACAAATACGGTCTTGTCATTTTGTTTTTCTTTTAATTTTGTTTTGTGAGTTCATCAATTGAGTGTATATATGCATTTTCACTTATATCGACTAAGCCAACCATTGTATCTATGTATGTTTGACAAGATTTTTCAGAACTTGTCTTGATCTCATTCATGATTTTTATCATATCATCAACTATTCGCAAAAAATATTATTCTCCCTATAACTGACGCTCCTCCATGACCTCTATACTTCCCTTTACACTTAAAAAATATTTCTTTAAACATCGTTGCTCGATCCTGAAACCTCAAAACTATATTAATTAAAATGTTGAAGTCATAGTTGATTACAAATCTATCTTCTGTGGGATGAAGCTTGTGAATGGCCTGTAACACAATATCCATCTTTTCACTTAGAGTATTAAATTCTGATATGCTTGTGACGTCTCAATTTTCAGAATAAAATTTTTGTTTTTAAACACATATTTCATAAAACATATTCAAGACAAAAACCATTTATTTGTAAACTGTAGTTGAAAATAACAATTATAAAGAAATTTTTTGTGGAATCTCAAATCATTAAACTGCTGATATGTGTGTGCAGACCCACCTTCGCATCCCTAAGAATAGATAAAGTACCTGGAAAATTAATCCACAACTGTTAGCCAAAACTTAGTGAGTTTCCCCAAAATACCCTACACAACAAGACATAAAATGCGCACATGAGCCTTCAGTTTGACTAAACCACTTCTCAAGGCCTACAATACACATTGACCGCTCTCCTTGGGACTTTAGTCTGACTAGACTGCCTCGCAAGGCCTACGGTACACCTGGATCGCCTGGGTGTCTTAGCCTGCAACAAAATCTAGGACCACCTTAACTCAAACCATAATATGTCAACATATGCACATAAACAATAACAAGCAAACATAGGTACTCATAACAGATCTATCAATCTAACAGACCACTTCAACATATCAACATCCTACTTACAAGGATACATACTATAGTAAAAAATGTAGTGAGAAAACTCACCTAAGCTAACCAACAGAAGCTCAACAACAAACCTCAGTAGTAGAACAACTACAACACGCTACTTAATGCCAAATCAAGACTAGTTCTTAGCTAAACACTCAATTCTACCAAGATTTGACCAAAAGTCAAAATGGTCAAAAATTCAATGGTAAAAGTCAACTTAGCGGACCACCATGCTATGGTGAACTCTTGGCCACGTCGTGGCCAAGTCAGGATACAATAGTCGAGAGACAGAGACCACCGAGAAGTGGGTCTTGCTTGTCCATGTCGTGGTCTCTAGTAGAATGCACTCTTCCTTATTAAGAGCTTAATCCTTAAAGACCAAGGCTCATAACATTAGATCTGGTACCTAATGCATCTTTCTCAACTTATTCCATTAAGTCCACTTCTCCAACCTTCAGATATGAATCAACGTGATGTTTAGATGGATAAAGTTTCCAACTTTTTTCATAATAATGACAAAAACTTTCAAGATCTAAACTTTAGTACACCAAAATGACCTAAAGGACCAAGATAACTTGCATGACTTAAAGGGAAGACAAAATATCACAACTTTCCTAGTCCACGAGGTCCAAGAAGCATTTGAAACTGATAAAAAGATGTTGGAGTCCAATAAACTCCAAGACCAGCTTTAGTACACCAAAATGACCTAAAGGACCAAGATAGGTTGCATGACTTAAAGGGAAGGCAAAATATCACAACTTTCCTAATCCATGATGTCCAAGAAGCATTCGAAACTGATAAAAAGATGTTGGAGTCCAATAAACTCCAAGATCAGCCATAAAATGGACGAATAATGCATAAAAGGGACCATTAGCAAGATATAAAAACTAGAAAGGAAAGGTTGAAGCTTTTACTTACAAAAGTCTAGAAAATGTATGAAATTTATGAATCTAATATTGAAACAACATCCCTTTCAACCATTAGCAGTCTGACTAGACTGCCTCGCAAGGTCCACGGTACACCTGGACCGCCCGGGTGTCTTGGCCTACACCAAAACGTAGGACCACCTTAACTCAAACCATAATATATCAACATATGCACATAAATAATAACAAGCAAACATAGGTACTCATAACAGATTTATCAATCTAATAGAGCACTTCAGCATATCAACATCCTACTTATATGGATACATACTATAGTACAAAATGTAGTGAGAAAACTCACCTGAGCTAACCAACAGAAGCTCAACAACAAACCTCAGTAGCAGAACAATTAGCACAAGCTACTTAATGGCAAATCGAGACTAGTTCTTAGCTAAACACTCAATAATACCAAGGTTTGAACAAAAGTCAAAATGGTCAAAAAGTTAATGGTAAAAGTCAACTTAGCGGACCACCATGCTATGGTGAACTTTTGGCCACGTCGTGGCCAAGTTAGGACAAAATAGTCGAGAGACAGAGCACCACCACGAAGTGGCTCTTGATTGGCCACGTCGTGGTCTCTAGTAGAATGCACTCTTCCTTATTAAGAGATTAATCCTTAAAGACCAAGGCTCATAACATTAGATCTGGTACCGAATAACTTCATAATGGATAAAGTTTCCAACTTAAGCCGTTAAGATGTTCCAAACAACCAAGATCTAGACTTTAAGTCTCAAAGGGACCAAGAATGCATCTTTCTCAACTTATTCCATTAAGTCCACTTCTCTAACCTTCAGATATGAATCAACGTGATGTTTAGATGGATAAAGTTTCCAACTTTTTCCATAATAATGACACAAACTTTTAAGATCTAAACTTTAGTACACCAAAATGACCTAAAGGACAAAGATAACTTGCATGGCTTATAGCGAAGGCAAAATATCACAACTTTCCTAGTCCATGAGGTCCAAGAAGCATTCGAAACTGATAAAAAGATGTTGGATTCCAATAAACTCCAAGATCAACTTTAGTAAACCAAAATGACCTAAAGGACCAAGATAACTTGTATGACTTAAAGGGAAGGAAAAATATCACAACTTTCCTAGTCAGTGATGTCCAAGAAGCATTCGAAACTGATAAAAAGATGTTGGAGTCCAATAAACTCCAAGATCAGCCATAAAATGGACCAAAAATGCATAAAAGGGACCATTAGCAAGATATAACAACTAGAAAGGAAAGGTTAAAGCTTTTTTACTTACAAAAGTCCAGAAAATGTATGAAATTTATGAATCCAAGATTGAAACAACATCCCTTGCAACCATTAGCAGTCTGACCAGACTGCCTCGCAAGGTCTACAGTACACCTGGGCCGACGGGGTGTCTTGGCCTACAACAAAACGTAGGACCACCTCAACTCAAACCATAATATGTCAACATATGCACATAAACAATAACAAGCAAACATAGGTACTCATAACATATTTATCAATGTAACAGACCACTTTAGCATGTTAACATCCTACTTATAAGGATAAATACTATAATACAAAATGTAGTGAGAAAACTCACCTGAGCTAACCAATAGAAGCTCAACAACAAACCTCATGAGCAGAACAACTAGCACAAGCTACTTAATGCCAAATCGAGACTAGTTCTTAGCTAAACACTCAATTCTACCAACGTTTGAACAAAAGTCAAAATGGTCAAAAAGTCAATGGTAAAAGTCAACTTAGCGGACCACCATGCTATGGTGAACTCTTGGCCACGTCGTGGCCAAGTTAGGGCAAAATAGTCGAGAGACAGAGCACCACCACAAAGTGGGTCTTGCTTGGCCACGTCGTGGTCTTTAGTAGAATGTATTCTTCCTTATTAAGAGCTTAATCCTTAAAGACCAAGGCTCATAACATTAGATTTGGTACCTAATAGCTTCATAATGGATAAAGTTTTTAACTTTATCCATTAAGATGTTCCAAACAACCACGATCTAGACTTTAAGTCTCAAAGGGAACAAGAATGTATCTCTCTCAACTTATTCCAATAAGTCCACTTCTCCAACCTTCAGATATGAATCAACGTGATGTTTAGATGGATAAAGCACTACTAGAAAACAACCCTTTAATGACACGCAAACAATGACACACACGGATTTAACGTCCTAAAAATAATGTCAGTTTTGCTGAAATTTGAAGGATAGAGAACACGCATTTTGCGTGCCCTAAAATTAGTGTCCAACAAAAAAAAACACGGAGGGCACCTATCATAAAAAGTGTGTCGTGTAAAGGTGTCGTTTTATATTTTTTAGGAAGCGCGTTCTCCATTTTTTTATTAGACTATGGGGGGAAATGAAATCCCAAAAAAATTAAACACCCCTCCTGATCTTTTTCTCCTTCTAAAATCCTCTACCAAATTAAGAACCCTAATTGACTAAACACATTTTCGATCATTCCTCTTCGATCAACCCAATTGATCGAACCTACCAACACCTTATCTCCTACTAATACTCTCCTGTTAATCTTCTTCAACAAATTCCTTACCACACACACCAACTCAACTCCAAGTCCTTCCACTTCCTCCAAAGATGATGATTTCACCGATTCAACCACCACATGCATAAAATTGGTTTGATCGGAGGTGACTTTTCTGATGGCTTGGTCCGGAGAGAGATGGAGCTTATCGGTGGAGGTGACTGACGGTGGAGGTGAGTGACGGTGATAAAGACGAGAGATGGAGCTTATCGGTGGAGGTGAGTGACGGTGATAGAGACGAGAGATGGAGCTTATCGGTGGAGGTGAGTGACAGTGGGATGCTTTGTGTTGCACTTAGATTTAAAATATCCAACTGCTAATGTTATCAATCCTCAATGGTATATTCCAATATCCTACATACCTTCACACAAATGGAAACACATTAACTTTTATGAACTTTCTGTTGGATTAGTGTCTAAGCCCATAACTATTTTGGTATGTACTTGACCCGATTGCGAGCTTGGTCCTTTTGGGTTGCCTTCACCAAAGCAACTTGATAGGATGATTTGTGGAGAAAGAGATTAATTATGATTTATTAATATATTATATGAATAATATATTAAAAGAGAAATCATATTGTTTAATTAATATTATTGGTCAAGAATTAATGAGAATTAATTTTGTGGCTAAAAGACATTAATTAAATAAAAGGGACTAGAATTGTCAATTGTGTGATAGTTGGATATTGGGCTAATGGACTCCATAGAGGATGGAGTGGACGAAATCTATAGGGAAACCCATTAGAATTCGTCCAAGGCCTCTAAAGGAGGAGTCCATGGGCTGCTTAGGGCCTAAGCAGTCAGATTAGGGTTTACTAGTTCAAAACACTAATAGCCTCACATATTTAAGGACCCCTAGGGCACCAAAAACGTGGCTAACTGATTCCTTAGGGTTTCTAGACGTTTTTGGTGTCCTCTCTCTCCTCCTTCTTCATCCTTATTGCTTATGGTGTTTGTGACTCCATTAGAGGTGTGACACTTGTGACCCTAAGCTTTCAGAATCCAATTACAAGAAGGAATTGAGATTGTTATTGCTACATAACAATCAAGGTAATATCTAAACCCTAATTTATATGTTATTTGATTATCACATGCTAGATCTAGGGTTTATGGCTTTGGATGATTATTGCATGTTCATTAGACAAACTAGATCCAAAGCTCTAGGGTTTGCATGTACACCATAGGAATGTTGTAGTGCTCATAACCCATCAGTGGTATCAGAGCCTAGGGTGTTTGTATGATGATTTGATGCTTAATTGTTCATTGCTTGCTTGAAAATCGAATTTTTTTGGGTTCTGACTGGCAGACTCGCCGAGTCCATGAATGGACTCGACGAGTAGGTCCTACTCAACGAGTTCCATTGTGGACTCGACGAGTCCAGGGTTCTGGTGCCGGGATTTTCAAATTTTTTACCAGATTTTGTTGAGGATAATTGCCAAAACTCGTTTTTCTTGCCAAAATCCGAATTTTTAAGTTTGGAATGGTTATCCTCATCAAAATTGATGGATTTGGTTAAATATGGATAATATAGGATTATTATTAGTCAAATATTTGACCTAGTAAGTTTGAAAAGTTTCAATTTACACCCCTTAGGTTTTATAGTTTAAATTTGAACATTAAAAGTTTTAGTTTTGAAATTTAAATAGTTAAACCCTAATATTTTGAAAGGTTTCAAAATTTGTCCTCAAGTTTTGGAATTTAAATTTTTTGATTAAAAGTTTAATTTTTGAAATTTTAAATTCTAAAACCCTAGTTTTGAAAAGTTTAAATTACACCATTATGGTTTTATTAATTTAATTAAAAGTGTAATTAAAAGAGAGTTAATAAATCCATAATGACATGGTTTATGTTTAATTAAATTAAAATGTATAATTTATTAAATTAACCCACCCAATTTTTTAAAAGTGTAAAATACACCCTATACTATATATAACATTAAAAGTCTAATATTATATATGTATAACTTAAACTGCTAGTCTTACCGTTAGTAGGCCTCATTCACGAAGCTGATCTATAAGGGGGGTATAAGGTTATGGCCTATAAAATGGCTGTTTAATGGGTGTCCACTCTCACCCACTGCTTCCTTGATTGGTGGAGGGTCGTTAGTCAAACGGGTAGGATAGGGCAAACCCTCTCCTCATTAAAAGTATAATGAATAAAGTAACTAAATGTTTTATAAAATTCCCAATCTTAGTTACTTTAGGAAAAAGTGAAATCGATGCAATTCCATGGAATTACACTTTGTACCCTTGTCGAGACAATTAGTGGAGCATATGTGGTTAACCGGCACACTAAGTTGGGTTTGGCATTGGTAGCGAAGGGTGACTCCATGTTTGTCATAGATCGATGGAGCGCATCTGGTTAACCGGCATGTCGATTAGGTGACTGTAACATTGAGGGCACCACGTACATTCGCATGGTTATTCACACCTTATTTGTGATCCTCGGCATCCCAGTCACAAATGAAGGGCATAATTGAGATTTAACATGACATTGAAAAGTTCAATGAATCTCAAAAGATCTAGGAGTTTCAATTCATTTAAAACTTAACATTCCTTTCGTTTTTCATGGTGGAAATTGGTAAATCGTCATTTACCTACGTTCAAATGTTCTGCGAGTTGGATTACGACATCCCTCTTCCAATTTGTAGGATATTGTGTTGGGTCCTAGCCTTAATATCTCATTTGGGTGTTTTATTAAGGACTCAATCAACTAAACTTGAATTTTCTCCTGTTACATAGATGTCAAAGTCTGACAACTATGGTCTTCCTAAATCCGTTGGAAAAAGTTTTCCACGTGAAGATGATGTTCCACGATTGTATTGTGGAAATGGAAATCATGCTTCATTTCCTCTACCTCCTCCAATAATTCTCCCTGGCCCACGTGTTCAAAGATTTGAAAAGTTCAAAGTCACTCAAGCCCTATTGGCAAAAAGACATAAAGATGGAAAGTCTGTGTGTGCACACATCTGAAAGACGATGTCACACATTGACAGGTTAAGGATGTTGGGTGTCGATGTCTCAAGGAAGTTGGTTGTTGACTTGGTTTTTCAATCATTTCCCGAATCATATGGTATGTTGGTTAGATAGTACTATATGACGGACCACGACATGACCCTTATTGATTTGACTTATTTGCTTATTGCTGCTGAATCAGAAATGATTTGGCGCACTAGTCAGCAAATTTGTCTGGTAAATCAATATTCCAACCCTCTATGGGCAATGGTAACATTGGAAGTCCATGTACTATTCCATAAGAATCCATGTGTTTCTGTTGCCAAAAGAAGGGGCATTGGTTACAAAGATGCCCTGACTACCTGAGAGATCTAAGAGATGGGAGAGTCAAGATGTATGACTCTGCTTCTGGTAAAATCCACTATCTAAATCCATTAAGTTCCTATTTGGAGATCCTTAATACATGATGCGATAAGATTACATTTTGATGTTTTGAAGGATCGAAGAAAGGAAAGGAAGCTTAGAGGAAGGAGCGAGGTGAGTCTGATCGCGAAGAAATGGATTACGATCGCATGGATTCAATGATCGGATTTTTAAGCTGCTGCTTAGAGTCATGGTAGATTGTTTAGGAATACGTAATAGCATAGTTTTCATTTGGATTGTAAGGATTTATTTTTCCGCAATAAAATAAAAATTTGATCTTATCTTATTTATATTTCCTTGCAATGGCAATTGTGAAAATTGATGTCTGTGTGTTTCTATTATAAGCAATATTAAGTGGATGTGATTCTTAGTTATGTTATTTATGGTAGTGTCGTGATATTATAAGTAAGGAAAGATTCCCGTCGCCCAAGTTTCAATTGGACAGAAACTTGGAATCATATGATTTGAATCATGTGATGTATGGAAATCTTGGTACTTAGAAATTTTAAAGGCTAATTCCTTGACAAAGAGTCAAGTAAAGGGCTAGGAGATCGAGTTCACAATGATGTGCACTGGTTAAGTCCAACATAAATAACAAATGAGATTATTCGTCATGATTTACTAAAAGTCTAGTAAATATGATTATGCTTACAAGATTAAGTGTAATTATGAATCATTGAAAAGTTTCAATGAATGGCAGAACGAATAAGAAGAATCAAAGATAAAAGTTTCTCCAATCTAAGAAGAAGGGAGAGTACTTTTGTATCATGTTTTATGATCGTCTTAAAGATTATAAGAACCATATTACAATTCATCCTCTAAGGACATCTTGGTGTATTAGTATGGCTAAGAAGGGGAATGGGAATTGTTGAAATGGTTAAGTCAATAAGATGAATCGTACTTCGTACCAAAATCAATTCTTAGAGTCATACTCCAAGATTGTGAATTGAGTGACATAATCTTAAGTAGGAATGTTCTTACACAAGCACATTTTGGTAAGTTGTGATAAGACAAAGACCAACTAGTACCAAATTGTGTGTAGGTTTGTCTTGATAAAGACACACACTGACTCTTGAATATTTGTTTTGTCAAGAAATGTTTCTTGATAAGAGAATCTTATATGTCAAGAGGTCAGTGGGAGTCTAAAGATCTTGAAAAATTTCAAGAACAAATCAAGAAGTAAACCTATTAAACACTAGCACACGACTTGAGGATTGTAACCTATCGTGTTGACAAAATTTTATTTCTGTGCCAATCCAGTTGAGTGATTATGCATATGAGTTCTACAAGTTCTCAATTGAATGCATAAGGGCAAACACCTTGATCAATGAAAGTACATTGACTGGCATAGGTGAGCTGCTAAATAACTTGGAAGCAATGGTGGGACCCTTGATGGCAAGAAATTAAGAATGAACAAGTTCTGTCCATAAGAGTTTGAATTTGTCACAAACATTATCTTACGATTATGCTTATGACAAATTTGCATGGATAGGAACACATGCACCATAAAATCTAAGTGTCATAAGGTTTCTCTCCTTCATGAAAATGATTGTGAGGAAACTCTTTCACTAAGAGAGATTTTAAGGAGATAGCGATTATGTAGATTGCATTCTCAAATTCGATTATGATTACGGCATAGTTTGAATTGTGAGATTTAACAGTTAGTCTAAACATTTAGGACTTAGTAATATAAGTTCTGAATTAGTTTAGACACACATGTGAACTATCTAAGGAAAGGTGTGTGAATTTGAGAAGCTTAGATAAAGGCTTATCGTAGCACATCGTATTGGAAATATGAACTTTGGAAAGTCAATAAGTATTGTCTTTTAGAAGTCTAACTGTTTTCTGAATACGTGTCAAAGCTAGTGGGAGCATAAATGTTATGCTGGTATGGATATAATCATCATGTTAGTGGGAGCATGATTATTATTGCAAGTTAGCAATATTAATTATAGAAAACAAAAGTTTCACTTTGCAAAGTTGCATAGGTTGAAAAGTTGTTTTTCTATAATTAAGGGAGAGAATATTATACTTCGTTTCAAATCTAAAGGTTTAGATCGATAAATTTTGATCAAATTTAGTCAAAAAGATAAATGAATGTTATGTTGAAAGGATTCAACGTAAGAGAATTCTATATATGGAAATAATTGTTGCGTTCTCACACTCGATTATGATTACGACATCCTTCTTCATAGTTCGAATCATGAGAACATGGCAAATAGAAATAGAAATATTTTAGCAAAATACTAGTAAAGTATCATGTCGTTGTAATATTCGACCGTTCTAAAATTTTCCAAATGCCTAGGGCATTAAGAGGGAAAGAGGACTAGAATCGGATTTGACTGAATTAGTTAAACAACTGTCAAGGATAATCTAAGGTTCGCCAAGGATTAATAACTTGTGGACAGTTAGAAGTATAGTCATGGATGGACCATATTGACATTATTATAAATAGATAAGATTCTATTTAAATGGGTTGTTATATGGAAAATATGGAAATGTTTCCATATTGGGAGTTGGACGTTAAGAGTTTATGGCTAGATTAGAAACTTTTATGCAAGAAGGATGTTCAAAGGAATGTACTTTGAATGTGAGAATTCGTATCTATGGAATTGTCTTGCAACAATCTCCAATAGAGGACTTTGTAATTTCATTGGCAATAGTCTTTGTGACTTTGGTGCTGTGACATTACGAAAGGACCGTTGCATAAAGTTTTAGAATCTAACAAATTCTATAAGTGGCAAGAATTTGGTACTCTTACACTTGTGGTAAGGATTGGGAATTGTGAAATGAGTGTGATTGAAAATGTCATTCAATTATACTATTTCACAGAGTAAGGACCATAAGTAAACAAAGTGTGCATGCTAAGAGCATGAGACAATTGTTGTTATAATTCAAGTAAAAGTTGATTTCCCGAAACATTATACAATGAATAATGTGTAATCAATATGGTGATTGAATAAAAAGAGTTTTATTTATACTCAAAAGGTTGGGACCATATTGGATTCGATTATTATTGTGTTTCATTTTGCATGTTTTGACTTCCTGAATAATAAGATTATTCGAACGTTCCACAGTCACTCATACTTTGGAAGTAGGTATGAAAGAAGATTGTCATGAATTGTTTGTAGATTGTCTAAAGTGTATTAGACATAGCAAAGGTTTGCTACAATGTTCATGAGTGCTTATGAATATGATTTGAGCATTGGATTAAACCCACGCTCACTTGGATCACTTCATGGATTTTATCATGAGTGATTAGTGAGACGATAATATCTTATATTCTTGAAACCAAGATGTGTGAGTTGTATCTTGCGAGTCGGTTACGCATTGATAATATGTAAACGCATCAGTAACTCTGTGTTATAAAACATATTGTTGTGTGTGATTCAGTGAGTAAGTACAAGCGAGCATTGAGTCAAAGTTTATCCGTTGCTTTTACCCAAAGTGGGATAAAAACGATATCTGTGGGCCCCTCGATGATTTAGTGATGACAAACATAAAGTGCTCGGCCGGGCCATGACTGATTTGATTTGTTCAATTAGTCAGTCGTCATAAATCGGAAATCGGGAAACAACACATAGACTGAGAGAATGATTTCAATCCATGTCTCATGTCTATACTATATATAGAATGGAGGAATATATGATCCCTTATCTAAAGGACGCGTATCTGATAAGATCAGAGTTGATAACGGTTTTTGAAAGCTACGATTGCTGATTAGGATCTGAAGTCATACGCATAATAGTTATTAGACTTATCCAAGTGGGAGACTGTTCGATTAGTGTCTAAGCCCATAACTATTTTGGTATGTACTTGACCCGATTGCGAGCTTGGTCCTTTTGGGTTGCCTTCACCAAAGCAACTTGATAGGATGATTTGTGGAGAAAGAGATTAATTATGATTTATTAATATATTATATGAATAATATATTAAAAGAGAAATCATATTGTTTAATTAATATTATTGGTCAAGAATTAATGAGAATTAATTTTGTGGCTAAAAAACATTAATTAAATAAAGGGGACTAGAACTGTCAATTGTGTGATAGTTGGATATTGGGCTAATGGACTCCATAGAGGATGGAGTGGACGAAATCTATGGGGAAACCTATTAGAACTCGTCCAAGGCCTCTAAAGGAGGAGTCCATGGGCTGCTTAGGGCCTAAGCAGTCATATTAGGGTTTACTAGTTCAAAACCCTAATAGCCTCATATATTTAAGGACCCCTAGGGCACCAAAAACGTGGCTAACTGATTCCTTAGGGTTTCTAGACGTTTTTGGTGTCCTCTCTCTCCTCCTTCTTCATCCTTATTGCTTATGGTGTTTGTGACTCCATTAGAGGTGTGACACTTGTGACACTAAGCTTTCAGAATCCAATTACAAGAAGGAATTGAGATTATTATTTCTACATAGCAATCAAGGTAATATCTAAACCCTAATTCATATGTTATTTGATTATCACATGCTAGATCTAGGGTTTATGGCTTTGGATGATTATTACATGTTCATTAGACAAACTAGATCCAAAGCTTTAGGGTTTGCATGTACACCATAGGAATGTTGTAGTGCTCATAACCCATCACTTTCCTCTTCTATCTTCCACTCTCTGTGATACACAAGTCTTATTCTGTTTGGATAACTTACAAGTTACAATCTATTTGGACATGAAACTACAGGGGGCAGAATGTGAGGGTGTTAATGCAAATGGTGAACAATTGCCCATTCATGTATCTTCTATGATACGATCACATAGTGTATTTGGTGACCTACAAGGTGTACAACCTAATCCTGTAGTTGCTGGTATTATTAGAAAAGAAGCAGTACATGAAACTTTTTTCAGACTTAAAATCTGCCCACATGGTATATACACTACTTAATAATATACTCATGTCTCTTTCTATTTCATATATGTGTCTACACCTAAGTGATCTTATTCTTATTCTTTTACTTTTTACAGTTACCACTAAATGCAATCCAAATCCTTTTGATTATGTCCCTGAGACATAATCACAGACCTTTAGGCCTTCTTCAAAGCATTCTGACCAATATACCCTTCACAATATTTACATTTTTATCCTTCTTCTTGAGACTTTATTTTGACTTATCTTTGAGGTACACACTAACAGAACCCTGATCTGAAATAGACTAATGCAACATTTTTAATTTTTTTTAGTCCTAGTGCATCTCTTTCCCATGTCAAAAAGAAAGAAATAGAGTGCAGTCTCGAGAGTGATGCAAGCTGCAATTTGATAAAGCCTTCTTTTTATGTTCTTGGATTGTCAAATTTAACAGCCTAGCTGTTAAATTTGTCAAAATGACCATTTTGACCTTCATTTTAAATGAGAGAGGAGTTTATTGAATTTTAATTCAAGAACTAAATGAGCTCCAGCTATGGACCAAAAAACACTAACCACAGGGATTGAATTTTTTTTCTGTTATTTAAATATAATTATGCAACTTTAATTTTATGATTTTTTTTATTGAACTTAGCTTTTAAGATAAGCAATAAACTGTGCAGAAAGGATATCCTTCTGATTCTGCCTTATATGTGACAACCCGAAAATTTTATTCTTGTAAAAATCAAACATATCGTGTAAAGGTCAAACTCAATTCTTTTATTATCTTATATGGCTAGATTAATGGGTTATAAGTGTTTAAACCTTGTACCAAAGGTGTTGGTTGTTTAAGAAGTGAAACATGTTGAAACCGGGAACCTTCGCAACCCACTTCATCCGAACCATAAACCCTCGGACCGTGAACGAGGTTCACGACCGCAAACGAGGGTTCACGGCCGTGAACTCTTCGGACCGTGAACTCCTCCCTATATATATGTGTTGATCGATTTTATCCTTTACTTCTTCACTTCTGGCCGTGAACTCATCCATTCTCTCTCAAGTATTATCAGCCAAAAACCCTCCTCTCTCCTCAAGATCATAAGAAACACCTTCCTTCTTGTAGTTCATATGGAACTCTCTTGATTTCAACCTTGATTCATCATCATCAGTCAAGTTCTTCAAGATCATTGGGTCGTGAACACCCAGATTAGGCCGTGAACTCAAGAACACCAAGTGTTCTTGGGCCGTGAACTCCTTCAGCCTTCCATTTTCGATTCTAACACTTCTTGTGTAAGTATTCCTTACACCGTAGATAGTTTACTTTACACTTTTGAGGTTAAATTCACTAAATGTATACATATATATGTCATAATATACTAAATAGGACTCGTTTGTGCTTCGGGACTTCACTCGTGAATGTAACGCCCGCAGATTCGGGCTAGTCAATTTAGAGACAATGAGCGTCAAAAAAATGAATTTTTAAAGGAAGATTATTTAGAAGGAGTGATCTTAACCAAGTTATAGTATGTGTCACAAGGGTTCCGTACATATAAATAACGCCGAAATTCGAGTTATAACGAAGAAGTTATGACCCGTCGAAGTTTTACGGCAAAACCGACACAACACCGGGAATCGTAAAAAGTGAATTTACGATAAAATACTTTCTAGCCTTAGAGATCTAAACGAAAGTCGTAGTATATGTTAAACCGAGAGTGTGCATAAAAATAACGTCCAAATCTGACTTCGTATGAGGAAGTTATGATTTTTCTAAGATTTAGCATAACAGTGCACAACCCGAAATTCGAATTTTAGATCTGTCGATTTTTAACCAAAATAGTCTAAACGAGAATTGAAGATCTCGTTAATAGGAGCTCAACGATAAAAAGACAGTTGAAAACGGAGCTCGTATGCGAAAGATATGGATGAAACTTAGTCCCTACTCTTCGAGCGCGGCGAATTCGATACAGTTTTGTAAATCTGAGATAGAGTGAGAATTAGCCGACGGGATCTAAATGAAATTTGTAGTACTCGTAAATACCCACACGTGGATATAAAGAACATCAATAATAGAGCTCGTATGCGAAAGATATGGACGAAACTTAGTCCCTACTCTTCGAGCGCGATAAATTCAATACAGTTTTGCAAATCGGAGATAGAATGAGAATTAGCCGACGAGGTCTAAATGAAAGTTGTAGTACTCATAAATACCAACGCGTGGATATAAAGAACGTAGAAAACGTAGCTCGTACGTGGAAGATACGGACGAAACTTAGGGCCTACTCTACGAGAAAACCCCTATAAATAAGAGATGAACTCTTCATATTTTCTTCACACCATAAGCCTTTCTTTCTCTCTCTAACTTCTCTCTAGACTCCCTAAACCCCCTTAAAGCCTAGGAAACTTCCCTAGCGCTAGAAGAAAGCCCCGGAGCGTACGAAGGCTCCGAGAAAAAGAGCTTTTCGGCTCAGAAGCTCTGCTCCAGCGGAGCCCGGTTTTTAATAAAACCCGTTGTAAGTGAAATAAGCCTACCATACTTTAAATATAGCTTATATATAAATATAAGATCGTTATTATGAACCTAGAAATAAGATTTATCTGTGATTCAAAGTCGTTATACTGATTGATCTACTTACAGGAATGATGTCTAGGCTGTGATTTAGTGAGGTGTTTAAAGTGGGATTTCCAAACAGTATACTTCGTATACCAAACGAACCCTACCTCTGATATGATCCTACGTGGTCGTTTCTTACTTGATAGATCATGAAATTAGACTTTGAGTTAATGATGAATCTAGACTAATAATTAGTCGCAATAAAGATTAGACTAAAACTTAGCGATAATAATGCTAGGTTTCGTCGAAGGAAAATAGAATCGTTAAAAGCGAAGCGCCGCCCGAGTTTGGAATCATCACTTTAACAAGTGAGTGCATAGTTACTTTCATATTACACATAGATATGAAGTATTTAATATAAATTATGTGCTGTGAGTGCATAGTTACTTTCATCTTACACATAGATATGAAGTATTTTATATAAATTACGTGCTATGTGTGTATACTGTCTGAATACTTGCTGTTTGTGCTGGATGAAACGTTTTATACATGTTTTAAATGATCTAAACTGTATATGTATTTTATATCTACAAAATGTGTTGGGTAAAACATGGGTAGATTAGAGGTGAGATAAATGATGAGCGATGATAGATGAGATAAATGATGAGTGATGAAAGATGAGATGAATGATGAGCGATGATATATGAGTGATAAAATATGGTGCGGAGCGATGACCTAAGCGATGAGCCAAAGCGATGAGCCAAAACGATGAGCCAAAGCGATGAGCCAAAACGATGAGCCAAAACGATGAGCCAAATGATGAGCCAAACGATGACCCAAGCGATGGCCCCGTCATCTAGCAGAGTATGGATGACAACCACATACTATTCTAGACAGTCTAGTGGAACAGTAGCAGACTCGCAACCTGTAGGTGTTGTGAACGATGTGTTCACCCGGTGTACTCTAAAAACCCATTGACAGGCATTACGAGTGGACTCTCGAAAATGATACTGTCAATAAATGAGATAAACCCTGGCAACTATGCAGACTTAGTGCCGATTCCTTAGGATACTCCTTAGGAATGAATGAACGAGGAATAGCTTAATCTTAGGGTAGATCCTTAAGAGTAAAGAAGATAATGGGGATGGGTAATTGGGTTGATTGCTTGATGTTTAACATAATAATTATATTATTGTGGGTTGAAAACCCTATGTACTCACCAGGTTTCCCAACCTGACCCACTCAAGCTTATTTGTATCACAGGTGTCGATATGAAGCTACTTTACACTGAGGGATTTAAAAGAGATGTAGATCACTAGTGTAAATGAATGTAAGTTCTATTTATGCTTATGTTTCTGCATTGACGATGACATCCCAAATGTTTTAAAATGGATAAAAATATATTTCTTCGGAAATGCTTTGATAACGTATTTATCATGTTTTTTTGGGAACAAATTCTGCAATTCTTTTCTTTAAAAGGTTAATCTGATTTTCAAAATAAAGCATAAACAAATCGGTCTTTTCTGGCCGTGAAAATAGGGATGTCACAGTTGGTATCAGAGCATTAGTTTAAGCGAACTAGGAATTCTAGACTTAAACTTAGAATGCTAATCGATGATCGTGAGGAGTGTGTCTAATATATTTTAGGAAGTACGCCTGAATAGACACAAGCACTAGTTTAATTAGGGAAGATGCCTAAGATGTTTTTATGTGCTTAATAATTTGTTATGCTTTATGCTATCGTTTGATCGGATCTATGGTCTGTTGCCGACTGGATCTAGAAATTTTATGTGCTCAGATTTCTAAACGTTGAATTACGATATTAGAACTGGCATATAATTTTTCGAGGTAATAAGGAGGAATACGCGTCTAAACCTTCCTCTATCTTTATTCTCGTCTCGATACACCAAACGACTGCTTTGGTGTGCAAAACATCATGGTGAAGACTCGTAGTGAATTGAGTAAATGGAGGAAATGAGAAGGCTTACGATACTGAGTGGTACCTATCGGAAGATATCGTAAGAGTGATATCTTGCCTTTAGAATGCGTCTAAGAAATAATACGTCTAGTACGGGAGAAGTACACTTTCGATTAGCAGAAAGAAATATTTTTGGTATAATCCATGAAGTTATCCCATCGTCTGACATTTCCATCACCAACCGAGTTGAAGCAGAGTTGATGATTGAAGATATGCATGGAAGAAGTCCTAGTAGAGTCTAGGGAAAATTATATGATTGTTTGGACACATTTGTATGTGTTAAAATTGTTTTTGTGATAATGACTTGGAGAACTGCGAGACAATACTTGGGACGAGTATGAGTAGGTGTGAAAGGTAGTAGAGGCCTATACTACCAGAAGCACAGGACTCGCACTTGGATCAGGGAAAGTCACAAGGTTACTAAGGAGCTAGTAATTGAGTCCGTTTTGTTCATGTCTGTCGTTACCATCATTTCGGTAATGACTAAGAAGATGATTGTTATTTCGACCCTAGTGGTCATATCAAATCGAGTCCGACTAAGATGAGTATGTTACGAGGTTCAAAGAACCAAGATCGATGTAGCATCTGACTTAAGTCAGAAGATTGAAGTGAAAGATAATCAAAGAGATCAATAGGAGTATCGCAACCATTGCTAAGGTTAGAAGCTTGTACCTAGAAGTGCTACATACTAGAATGTGATTATATCACGTTAGAACATGAAGGAAGGTATATTCCGTTTTGGAATTTGACTCTAAAAGACCTGAGTCTAAGCGTCGCATCATACGATGAGAGGTCATTAGAACATGACCCTATAGTCCATGGTCGTAATCAAAGAACTTATATTAAGTTTGTTAAGAAGAAGGAGTATCCAATAAGGAATCAAGATTGTGATTCGAAGGTCATCATTGGAAGACTAACGTGAGATAGAGAGTGGGTGCACGATCGAGTAATACTTGCAGTGAATAAGTCTAAGAGATAGATACTGATTCGAAGGAATATAGAAGTTACGATTATTACCTAGGATGAAGATATAACATATGGAGTCATTATACAAGCCCTGTTTTGTTGATGATTCCGGGACGTAATCATCCTAAGGGGGAGATAATTGTAACGCCCGTAGATTCGGGCTAGTCAATTTAGAGACAATGAGCATCAAAAAATGACTTTTTGATGGAAGATTATGTAGAAGGAGTTACCTTAACCAAGTTATAGTATATGTCACAAGGGTTCCGTACATATAAATAACGCCGAAATCGGAGTTATAACGAAGAAGTTATGACCCGTCGAAGTTTTACGGCAAAACCGGCACGACACCGGGAATCGTAAAAAGTGAATTTACGATAAAATACTTTCTAGCCTTAGCGATCAAAACGAAAGTCGTAGTATATGTTAAACCGAGAGTGTGCATAAAAATAACGTCCAAATCTGACTTCGTATGAGGAAGTTATGATTTTTCTAATATTTAGCATAGCAGTGCACAACCCGAAATTCGAATTTTAGATCGGTCGATTTTTAACCAAAATAGTCTAAACGAGAATTGAAGATCTCGTTAATAGGAGCTCAACGATAAAAAGACAGTCGAAAACGGAGCTCGTATGCGAAAGATATGGATGAAACTTAGTCCCTACTCTTCGAGCGCGGCGAATTCGATACAGTTTTGTAAATCTGAGATAGAGTGAGAATTAGCCGACGGGATCTAAATGAAATTTGTAGTACTCGTAAATACCCATACGTGGATATAAAGAACATCGATAATAGAGCTCGTATGCGAAAGATATGGACGAAACTTAGTCTCTACTCTTCGAGCGCGATAAATTCGATACAGTTTTGCAAATCGGAGATAGAATGAGAATTAGCCGACGAGGTCTAAATGAAAGTTTTAGTACTCATAAATACCAACGCGTGGATATAAAGAACGTAGAAAACTCAGCTCGTACGTGGAAGATACGGATGAAACTTAGGGCCTACTCTACGAGAAAACCCCTATAAATAAGAGATGAACTCTTCATATTTTCTTCACACCATAAGCCTTTCTTTCTCTCTCTAACTTCTCTCTAGACTCCCTAAACCCCCTTAAAGCCTAGGAAACTTCCCTAGCGCTAGAAGAAAGCCCCAGAGCGCACAAAGGCTCCGAGAAAAAGAGCTTTTCGGCTCAGAAGCTCTATTCCAGCGGAGCCCGGTTTTTAATAAAACCTGTTGTAAGTGAAATAAGCCTACCATACTTTAAATATAGCTTATAATTAAATATAATATCATTATTATTAACCTAGAAATAAGATTTATCAGTGATTCTGTAACATCCGGACACCCAAGTATATTATTTGTTATTTATATATTTATTTATTTCTTGAGCTACTCGACGAGTCGGTGCCCCAACTCGTTGAGTAGAGTCGCGATGTGCCACGTGAGTTTAATGACCTACTCGACGAGTCCGAGGAGCCGACTTTCCGAGTAGGCGTTGGGATGTGAAACCCTAAATCCCCGGGTTTGGAGCCTATTTAAAGGCACTTATAGCCTCATTTGCGGCTACCCTTCCTTGAGAGCAAACCCTAAACGACCTTTGAGCTAAAGAGAGTGTGCCTTGTTAATTGGGAGTGTTTGGTGCATCTTGTGAAGAGAAGAGAAGATTTCCAAGCCAAGGGACAAGAGGGTGCTGCTAGATCTGTGGTTGTTTCACTTCAAAGCTTCTAGGAAAGGTATAAAGCTTGAACCTTTCTCATTATTTTGTATAGATCTCATGACTTTGTGAATCTAGGGTTTTTCACCCAAATATGAGGACCTTGAGTGTTTCATGCTCATTGAGAGGGTTGAATTTCAGATCTGGACCATGTGAGGTCCCTAGAGTCCAAAAGTCCCTGCTTTATCCCACCATAATAGTGATCTTGAGTGAAAAACCCTTTTTGAGGTGTGTTATTGGCATTTTAAGCTCAAAATGCCATGCATGAACGTAAAGCCTGTGACTTTACGTGGTAGATGGGCCTTAGGAGTGTAGATCTAGAGTTTGGGAAGGTTCTCTGCCTTGAAATTGACTGTATGAGATGTGAGTCTGAATGGACCCGCCGAGTCAAGGAGTCGACTCGACGAGTCGGTTACGGTTGCCCCGATGGTTTTGATCGTGCAGCAACTCGACGAGTTGACGGGTCAAATCGGCGAGTTAAGCCGTACTTTTGAGTGATTTTGTGGATGGTGAGCAGACTCGTCGAGTCCCATAGGTGCACTCGACGAGTAGGGTCAACATTGACTGTTGACTCGAGTTCGACCTCTGTTGACTTAGGGTTTGGTCAACCTAGTCTTTGGGAAATCATGGAGGGGTAAAATGGTCTTTTTCCCACTTCAAGAGAGAGAGAGAGAGATAACTTAGTAAAATGTGTAATTTAAAGAGTTAATTAGATATAATTATCTTATGTGATTAGGAGGAGGCTAGACTTGGTGATTCGTGTGCGAGAGAATTCATTCACTTAGCTTACTTACAAGGTGAGTCTTCTCACTATACTTACCAAGAGTGGTATCTTTATGTGATTGAGTTGTCTTATGTGTTTATTTATGTATTGTAATATTCTGTATTGTGTCTTTGTGATTATTGCTGAATATTGTTGCTATGAGTTTACTCAGTTGGGACCGGAGGGTTCCACTGAGACACATTGACCGGAGGGTCTGATTGAGTTATGGACTAGAGTGGCTAAGGAGCTGTGTATGGTATTTTGGGGAACTCAATAAGCTTTATGCTTACCGTGTTATGTGTTATGTGTTTCAGGTATTTCTCAGGATCACGGGAAGGCACCGACTTGATTGTACACACACGCACCGGATGTTGTTTTATGTTTTAGAGGATCCTGGAGTTTTATATACTGATTTCTTTTGAACATGAGTTTTGGTGGATTGACATTGTGGCATTTTATGGTTATTTATTAAAATCAATGTGTTTTGAAATTTAAAAATTTGGTTAAGATTTTACATCGTTACAAGTTGGTATCATAGCCATGGTTTGAGGGAATCAGATACACCTCCTGGTGTGTTTGGACTCAAACTGAGGATTTGAGAAGAATTTTCAAAAGAAAAGAATTTTTCCAAAACGAGAACGAGTTTTAAGAGACAACAAGTTGAAGCGGTGTGTACAATCGGCCAGAGCCCGAACGGTGATTTCTCAAAATACCTTTATTTTTGTATTAGGTGATATTTATGAGATATTTTACTAATAAATTGCATGCTAGAGGGTGAGCTAGGTATTTCATATTCTAGGGCTAGGGTTTCCTGATCTATGATGCCTTAGCCTAGGAGATGCCTTGATCAGTGTTATCTGTTATTGTTGAGTATGTGCTGAAGTCTAAGTCGGGAAATGATCTAGGAAGAGATACTTAGATGAGCTTAAAAGGGGTATTTTGAGAAGGTAGTCTGTGATTCGTGAGATATCGAGTGTTTGTGAATTAGAATCCTAGGAGGAGGACTTGGGGTGACTAGAGGTAGGGTTAGGAAGGTAGTATTGGGCCCGTACTACTGGAACTACCCGATCTGCAGGCAACCCAAGTAAGAATCCTTAGGATGCTAAGGAGAGAGTATGGATGAGTAGTCGAGTGTGAGTATGCTCGAGCGAGTCTCTGATTATTTTGTGTTGTGTTTCAGAGACATCATGGTAGGTACGCACCACACCCCAGGGAGCAGTGGAGTTAGCGATGATGAGATTCGCCGGATGATTCACGACGAGGTGGCCGCAGCTATTTGAGAGGCTATTCCGGAGATGTTTGAGTCTATAAAGACCACTTTGATCGAGACGTTTTATGAACGATATGCTGCTGTTTCCGTGGTGGTGGCTTCTGCAGCCACCGCAGCTGTCGCTGCTGCCAGACCGCAGGGGGGTGACTCGTTGCTGTACCGGGAGTTCAGCAACACGAAGCCACCAGAGTTTGATGGGACTCAGGATCCGATTGCTGTGATGAGATGGATCTCTGATATTGAGGGATGTTTCTACACTTGCTCATGCCCAGAGCATTTGAGGGTGCGGTTCGCGCTGAAGCAGCTTCGCTTGGGAGCGAAGGACTGGTGGAAGTTTGTGACGACCAGTTTCACCCCTGCAGAGCATACTGCGGTGAATTGGGAGAGGTTTGTGCTATGTTCTGAGATGAGTATGTTCCCCCGGTGGAGAGGGAACGGTTGGCCCAGGAGTTTATGTCCCTTAGACAAAAGACAGAGTCGGTGACTGTGATTACGCAAATGTTTCACGAGAGGGCGTTGTTTTGCCCTGAGCATGTGGCGACTTAGCAGGCATGCATGAGTCGGTACTTGAGCATTCTGAGGAGGGATATTCAGAAGTTTGTGGTGAACTCGTCTTACCGTACATTTGCTGAGCTCCAGGCAAATTCTAGGAGGAGGGAGATCGAGCTGGAGACTCAGGCGAGGGAAGACACAGAGTCTCAGGGGAGAGACCGGGGGCCGGTGCAGTCGCAACCGGCAGCCAAGCGGGCTCAGCCCACTGATCCGAGACCAGGAGGCCAGAAGGTCCGCACTTGTGGCAAGTGCGACAAGAGTCACGAGGGATCTTGCCGGGCAGGGATTTGCTACAAATGTGGCAAGGAGGGGCATATGGCGAAGGATTGCCCCTAGGGTTTTGCAGTCTGTTTCCACTGCAATCAGACCGGCCATCGGAAGGCCGAGTGCCCTCAGCTTGTTCAGGGATCAACCCAGGGTTCCACTCCTACTGCATTGCGTGTTACTGATGTTAGGCCGGTGAAGGCCGAGGTTCTGAAGGCTCGTGGGAGAGCTCTCCAACTGATAGCGGAGGAGGTCTGCACAGCACCTGATGTCGTGGCTGGTATGTATTCCCCTATTTATTTATTTATTCTAAGCTTGTCTTTATGATTATCATGTGCTATATTTAGGTACATTTCTTATGAGTTCTGTGCTTGCTTTAGTGTTATTTGACTCGGGTACGAGTCGATCCTTCGTGTCTATAGCCTTTAGTCATCACAATGGCAACCGACATAAGGCGTTGAGTCGACCTCTGAGGGTTTCTATAGCAGATGAGCATGCGGTTTTTGCTTCTGAGGTATTCCGAGGATGCGTGCTGGAGATTTTTGGCGTCGAGTTTCCGATTGATCTCGTACCGATCGCAATGGGTGATGTCTGTGTCATCGTGGGCATGGATTGGTTGAGCCATTTTGGAGCAGTGATCGACTGTGAGCGCCAGCTGGTGACTATACAACACCCTAGTAGGGGAGTGCTTACGGTGTATGGTGAGGGTACCAGGTCTGGGTCAGCTTTCTGCTCTGCCGCCAGGGCAAGGCGGAGTTTACAGCAGGGTTGTATGGGATTCCTGGCGTATGTGATGGATTCGTCGACTGTGTCAGAGAGGTCGTGTTCTGTATCCGAGGTTCCGATAGTATGCGAGTTCCCTGATGTTTTCCCCGAGGAGTTACCGGGTGTGCCTCCCGAGAGGCAAGTGGGGTTTCAGATTGATTTGGTTCCGGGGGCGGCGCCTATCGCCAAGGCACCTTATCGCCTTGCGCCGTCAGAGGTGCAGGAGTTATCCTCACAGCTTCTGGAGCTGCTGGGGAAGGGATTTATTCGACCGAGTAGGTCGCCATGGGGAGCGCCGATCCTTTTTGTCAAGAAAAAGGATGGTTCATATCGGATGTGAATTGATTACCGAGAGTTGAACAAGTTGACGGTCAAGAACCGTTACCCACTTCCGAGGATCGATGATCTATTCGATCAGCTGCAGGGGGCATCTTGGTTCTCCAAGATTGATTTGAGATCCGGATATCACCAGATGAGGGTGTGCGAGGAGGATATTCAGAATACGGCCTTTAGAACTTGTTATGGGCATTACAAGTTCGTGGTGATGCCTTTCGGACTCACCAACGCACCGACGGCGTTCATGGATCTTATGAACCGGGTGTGTTGGCCTATGTTGGACCGGTCGGTGATTGTGTTCATTGATGATATCTTAGTGTATTCGAGATCCATGGAGCAGCATGAGGAGCATCTGCGAGAGGTTCTTGGGGTTTTGAGGTCAGAGAGGTTGTATGCCAAATTCTCCAAATGTGATTTCTGGCTACGAGAGGTCCAGTTTCTGGGACATCTCGTTAATCAGAGCGGGATATTGGTCGATCCGGCCAAGATTGAGGCAGTTATGCGATGGGAGGTGCCGAGATCCCCATCCGAGATCCGGAGTTTTCTGGGATTGGCCGGCTACTATCGGAGATTTATCAGGGATTTCTCCAAGATTGCAGTTCCTCTCATCAAGTTAACCCGGAAGGGCGTTACTTTTATGTGGGGGCCGGAGCAGCAGGCATCTTTCGAGACCCTTCGCCAGAGATTGTGCGAAGCTCCGGTGTTAGTCCTTCCGGAGGGAGTAGAGGACTTTGTAGTCTATTGTGACGCGTCTATCTCAGGGATGGGTGCAGTGTTGATGCAGAGGGGTCACATGATTGCATATGCTTCGAGGCAGCTGAAGCCTCACGAGACGAGATATCCCACACATGATTTGGAGTTAGGGGCGGTGGTGTTTGCCCTCAAGATTTGGCGCCACTATATTTATGGTGTTAGGTGTACCATATACACGGACCACAAGAGCCTGAAGTATCTCATGGATCAGCCCAACCTAAATATGAGACAGAGGGGGTGGTTGGATGTGGTGAAAGATTATGACTGCGAGATCTTGTACCATCCGGGCAAGGCTAATGTGGTAGCTGACGCCCTGAGCCGTAGAGCAGAGAGTGCTCCAATCCGAGACGTGTGCATGAGGATGATAGTGATGACTCCAGTCTTAGATGCCATTCGAGAGGCCCAGGTGGAGGCCATGAGACCGGAGAATCGCAAAAGCGAGCGGGTGATTGGGCAAGTGTCGGAGTTTTTGCTAGATAGTCGAGGGCTTATGACTTTCCTGGGGCGGATTTGGGTGCCCTACACTGGCGGAGCTCGTCGTATATTGATGGAGGAGGCGCATAGATCGAGATTCTCGATCCATCCAGGAGCCACTAAGATGTACTTGGACCTGAAGAGAGATTATTGGTGGCCCTGTATGAAGAGGGACGTGGCTTGGGTAGTCGAGAGGTGCTTCACCTGTCGTCAGGTTAAGGCCGAGCACCAGCGTCCTCATGGTCCATTTCACCCTTTGGAGATTCCCCAGTGGAAGTGGGAACATATTTCCATGGACTTTATCACCAAGTTGCCGAGGACTGCGCATGGAGTTGACGCGATCTGGGTGATTGTGGATCGGCTGACGAAGAGCGCTCATTTCCTCGCCATTAGCGAGAGCTCTTCTGCAGAGAGATTGGCCGAGATCTATGTGAGGGAGGTGGTAGCTCGACATGGAGTGCCGACCTCAATTGTGTCAGATCGAGACGTGCGTTTCATTTCCAGATTCTGGAAGAAATTTCATGAGGAGTTGGGTACCCGGTTACACTTCAATACCTCGTACCATCCGCAGACAGACGGGCAAAGCGAGCGGACGATTCAGACGCTTGAGGACATGCTGCGTGCATGTGTTATGGATTTCGGGGGAAGTTGGGACACTTATTTACCCTTGGCTGAGTTTTCTTACAACAACAACTATCATTCGAGTATTTTATGCCTCCCTTCAAGCTTCTTTATGGGAGAAAGTGTCGGACTCCCATTTGTTGGGGAGAGGTGGGTCAGTGAGTGATGGGTGTCACTGAGATAGTGATGAAGACGACTGAGCAGATACAGTAGGTCAGACAGAGGTTACTAACGGCCCAGAGTCGCCAGAAGAGTTATGCAGATAGGCGACGGTCCGAGCTGGAGTTCCAGGTCGAAGAGTTTGTACTCCTGAAGGTATCCCCTTGGAAAGGGGTGATCCGATTCAGGAAACGGGGCAAGCTTGGGCCCCGATACATCGGTCCTTTCAGGGTGACTGCCAGGGTGGGTAGGGTAGCGTACCGTTTGGAGCTACCTGCGGAGTTGAGTCAGATTTATAACACCTTCCACGTGTCTCATCTGAGGAAGTGTGTAGCCGATGAGACGACAGTGGTACCACTAGAGGACATTCAGGTGGATGCGAGCCTGAATTACATTGAGCCACCGATTGCGATCATGGATCGAAAGGTTAAGGTACTGAGGAACAAGGAGGTACCCCTGGTTCAGGTCTAGTGGCAACATCGGAGAGGGTCCGAGTTGACGTGGGAGCCGGAGTCCGAGATGCGAGAGCAGTATCCAGAGTTATTTTCAGATCATGACCGGGGGCGAAGTCTGATTCTAGTGGGGGAGAATTTTAACATCCGGACACCCAGGTATATTATTTGTTATTTATATATTTATTTATTTCTTGAGCTACTCGACGAGTCGGTGCCCTAACTCGTCGAGCAGAGTCGCGATGTGCCACGTGAGTTTAATGACCTACTCGACGAGTCCGAGGAGCGACTCGTCGAGTAGGCGCTGGGATGTGAAACCCTAAATCCCCGGGTTTGGGGCCTATTTAAAGGCACTTATAGCCTCATTTGCGGCTACCCTTCCTTGAGAGCAAACCCTAAACAACCTTTGAGCTAGAGAGAAAGTGCCTTGCTAATTGGTAGTGTTTGGTGCATCTTGTGAAGAGAAGAGAAGATTTCCAAGCCAAGGGACAAGAGGGTACTGCTAGATCTGTGGTTGTTTCACTTCAAAGCTTCTGGGAAAGGTATAAAGCTTGAACCTTTCTCATTATTTTGTATAGATCTCATGACTTTGTGAATCTAGGGTTTTTCCACGCAAATATGAGGACCTTGAGTGTTTCATGCTCATTGACAGGGTTGAACTTCAGATCTGGACCCTGGCGACTATGCAGACTTAGTGCCGATTCCTTAGGATACTCCTTAGGAATGAATGAACGAGGAATAGCTGAATCTCAGGGTACATCCTTAAGAGTAAAGAAGATAATGGGGATGGGTAATTGGGTTGATTGTTTGATGTTTAACATAATAATTATATTATTGTGGGTTGAAAACCCTATGTACTCACCAGGTTTCCCAACCTGACCCACTCAAGCTTATTTGTATCACAGGGTCGATATGAAGCTACTTTACACTGAGGGATTTAAAAGAGATGTAGATCACTAGTGTAAATGAATGTAAGTTCTGTTTATGCTTATGTTTCTGTATTGACGATGACATCCCAAATGTTCTAAAATGTATAAAATACATTTCTTCGGAAATGCTTTGATAAAGTATTTATCATGTTTTTCTGGGAACAAATTCCGCAACTCTTTTCTTTAAAAGGTTACTCTGATTTTCAAAATAAAGCATAAACAAATCGGTCTAAATTGGCCGTGAAAATGGGGATGTCACAGTGAAACTTATCGTTCTATACCGAATCTTCAATCGAATCCCCAACATAAGGTGAGTTCATACCCCTATAATCTACCTTTTTAATGGTTTTAAATGCTTTTCAAGGAGGGGGGGGGGGATACAAGTTGAATACAATTAAATTGTGTTAATATTTACCTGTGATAACAATCACACAAAAGGTTTTCTTATGCTTTTAAATGTTGTGTTAACAATAAAAGATTACCAAATACTTCCAAAATGACTTAAAGTCATGTAAACTCTTTAAAGTCATGTAGACTCTTTTTAAACACTGTTAAACTCTTTTAAAATGTTTTATAAACTCTTTAAACTTATATTTGTCAAAATCATGTTTATATATGTACAGGTATATAATTAAGACTTAAACGGCTTAGGACTAATGAATTGCATTATTTCCTTTTCCTTGTTTGGATGTGGGCTTTAGGTGGAGTTATTTGTCCGAAGGTCGTTTCCTTCTTAACTATATATATTATACATATAGGAATATAAAAGGTTACTTCAGTCGATATTATTACCTTTGTATCACGCTGAGCAAAGGGGTACATTCATGAGAGATCATGCTAACCAGATAGAACATATAAATTATAATAGGTATAATTTATGAAACAAACGAGAAATCTATTTTTACTAGATAAGTATATCAGGTTTAAACTACTTTGTTAAGAAAAGGATAAAATTCGATCTTTACTTAAACAAGATAAACCAGAAATGTGAGCCACTACTTCACGACATAACAATATACTTGTTATGTCGCGTTTTGTAACCAGAGTCTCCTGGAGGGAGAGCGGGCATTGTGTGTATAGATATATATGGGACTGACAATCCCACACCTCGCTGCTAGCTATACTGGGACCTATCGGTCTATGGGTGCCAAATGTTACATCAGTTTCGACGCCAGAAGGTCGTCGTGTTTACCACTAGTCAATCAGCATGGTTACAACCATATCACATTTTAACCATAATTAACCAGTTTAATAATAGGGTATTTATTACACCAGTAGTGTATTTTTAAGAAATAGTACTGCATCAGTCATTTTCCATAAACAAAACATAAAACATTCTTCTTATAATTTTATGGTGAGTTAAAATTATGTTATCTTTTGTTATGAGTACAATAACACTTAAACAGAACAGTTTTATGGGATTAAAACTACTTTACACAAACAAAACAGAACGGTTTTATGGGATTAAAACTACTTTTCACAAACAAAACAGAAAACATTCTTCGTATAATTTTATGGTAAGTTACAATTTTTTTAAACTATATTATAAGTACAATAATACTTAAACAGAACGGTTTTATGGGATTTTAAAACTACTTTTTAGTTGTAAACCAGAAAGTATAGGACTTTCTGCAGCGTATTCAATTATTTTCTTAAAACTAAAGCAACCATAACTAATACTTATGAACTCACCAGCTTAAATGTTGATCCTCTCTTTCAAAATAACTTGTATTCTCAGGAATCCAGTAGACAGGTACACTCCCAGAGCTTTTGAGAAGACAGCCTAGTACCGTGCTGCGTCTTTTGTCTTTTACTGTACCTACTTTTGATGTCGAATATCTAATGTTTGAACACTTATGTAAAAATTTATACATTATTAATGCAATGGTTGTTGTACTTTGATTGATATAATGCATGTGTTGTGATACTTGACATGAAGTCACCCACCCCCGGACGTTTTCTCCGTTCTGGTTTGGGGGTGTGATAGATTGGTATCAGAGCATCATTTTTAGTGAATTCAGTATATCAATACATAAAAGATATACAACTATAAACACATTGGGATAAAACACTCTGACCCAGAGTTATACTTTAAAATATAACATTATTTTATAAAAGTATAAGTACATGCAGAATATATATATATATATATATATATATATATATATATATATATATATATATATATATACTAGAACAAGTATCACAAGAAGAACAAAACAAAAGTATTTGGAGGTTGGAGATTACAGTCAAACCTGGACCGTTATGTAGTCATATCTGGGATAAATATAGCCTGATCAACTATATTTATTTGAGATACGACCATCATGTGTTTGGGAGTGATAGTGGTGTTGCAATGAGTGTAAAACTTACCAACCATTTACATAAAGGAATACTAGAACCAAACATAAAGTTTAAAATACTATAGGAGTATTTTATGATGCTATAGCAACAAAACTGAAAACTTATCAACTTCTTATATCAAGAAGTTCTAGAATCAAACATATAATTAAAATACTATAGGAGTATTTTAGGTACCATAAATAACTTATGTGAAAATTACAAGACCCTTTCTGTTAGGTCTATAATTACTAAGTGTATACGTTAAAGTTATATATAGTTGAGATTTTATAGACTTAGAATATGTGATTTTCACTCTATTTCCTGTTCCTTGTTTGGTTGTGGTTTTAGAGTAGGATAACTTATTCGAAGGTCTATTTGATCTGGATTATATATAATCGGTACACACTATGTGATTATAGAAAGACCAGAATGGATCATCCTCGTAAAAATGTATTTGTAACGAAAATGTTTTATTAATCTCATAGATTCTTTAGACATTCCCATTTTTGTATAAACCACTTAGATAGATGTAACCACCCCACCACAACAACCAACAGAGGAATCAACGAAGATCCATAAGGGATTCGTTAGGAGGATTCCGAGAAAGAAAAATTTGAGGAGTAAAGAAACCATAGAAACCACCAAGTGCCTTTACCTTATTAAGGGCACTGATGAGAAGTTCGCATGAACTTCCGGGATTCGAACTCTCCATTATGAAGTAATGGGGATCAGTGTCATAATCGGAAGTAAGACGGCACATGAATTCAATATACATGCGGAGGAGAAGGACACCATATAGATACCAAGAGAGAACAAATCATTACCGCCCAGAGTAGAATGGAGAACAGAGGAAAACCACGCGTGATACATGCGAAGTGTTTGAGTGCGTTTTCGTCACATTAATAACTAATAAATTAATGCAACCTAGTGAGTTAGTGATTATACTACTCACGTTAGGTATTAAGCTTATCTCCTTTTCCCGTCACGACTAATAACAGTAAGCCGGATCACGAAATCTCAATTGAGAGTGATTATTTCTAAAAATTCATAAGTCTATTCCATGTAGACTCTGTTATGAATTGTTTTCAAATCTTTTCGAAATTTGGAACATGATATCCATTAGTCAAAGATAACTTAGTTCGGACGACACTCGGTTTATAACCCTTTCTCAAAACTTACTTCTGCTCTTTACCAGGAGTGCATCATAGGGATGTAGTTCGAAACATTGAGAACCGTATAACAAATCAAAAAATTTATATGTATATATAAATAATTAGAATACATCTTGAGACAACCATCGTTGCTCACAAGCTCTTTTTCTCATCGTGTAACAAAATCATGCCTCTGAAGAAACGTAACCAACCCACCGGCAAAACACCAATCCTTCAGTTAGATTCGGCTACGTTTCAAGCTGCAGTCACAGCAGCCGTACCAGCTGTCATGGCTCACCTTAATGCTAACAATATAAATGTTAGTGGAAATGTTATCGACAATCCCGATCGTGGTGATAACCAATTTCAGCAGCGAGTGCCTACTTGTAAAGACACTCCGGACCTCAAACCTAATATCCCGAAACGAAAGTTCGAGAACGAGAAAGGGAGTTTTTCAACTCAAGGACCTACTGAAGGGCAACAATTCTGGGCAGTCAATACCCCCATCGGCCCTGCTATCCCAACACCGACCACACCGTACTTAGGAAACCTCCCACACTGCATCAAGTGCAACTACCATCATTATGGAGTCTGCCGAGTGCCGCATTGCAATAGATACAATGTGAAGGGGCATACAACCCGTTCTTGTAGGATTCCGACTGAGTACCTTACTTCAACCACCAATGTAGGAATCAGTCCAATATGCCATCTATGTGGCGAAATAGGACATTTCAAGAGGGACTGTCCAATAGAGTAGAATAACGGGGGAGCACGAGGAGTTTGACCCCAGAGCATGGGGAGGCATCAAAGAACCGTGCTATATTTTTGGTATGCTTCCAAACCCCAATAATTAATCATAATTATAATTACTCTCTCGTTCGAACCAAATCACATCACTCATATAAAACTCGGAACCCTAACAGGTAAGTTATGATGACTTAGTGTATACATTAGGGTCATTTATAATTAAGATTTGTAGACTTAGAGTGAGTGATTTCGCCTCATTTCATATTCCTTGTTTGGTTGTGGATCTAGGGCAGGGTCACTCAGTCAACTGTCTTTCCAATCTTAATTATACATGGCTTGTGTACACCAAGCGGTTATAGAGAGACCTAGTAGGGATTATTTCATGAAAGTTTATTATTTCAATTTATCAGGACCCTCGTCTAGTTAGTACTTGTTAATTTCGGTACGAAAAGGGTTCGTAGTAATAATACTAAGGATAAAACCGAAGGCATTGAAAACATATGTACGTAGGATAGTTCATCGTCCTAGTAATCACTTCTTCCAAATTAACTTAATATCTATTACGTCGGGGTGTTCCGACATCATCATCCGACATGGTTCGGCTTGGTCCTCACCATGCAAAATTCCTATGCTGTGTAAAAGAACTTTTCCCTTGATCAACCGTCAAATGAAATTCTTTCAATCCATAACGCGAACCATTATATCATATCTCGCTTCGAAACTTCAGAAGTACCCATGTGAAGGGTACCATGCTTTTCTAGCCTACCCAGTAGTCAATAGTCTTGAAGCGAAAAACACCAAAGATGTTCTAGAAGCCCGTAACCACCTGAAGTATACCCAATAGATCTCCCAGGAAGACCACTCGTACCACAGGTCAAGTTCCAGAATAGAGACTAAGAACTCATTAAGTTAACCTATCACTACTAAGTGTATACGCGAGAGTGGTATATAATTTAGACTCAACAAGATTTAGGATGTGTGATTCCGCCCTAACTCCTGTTCCTTGTCTGGTTGTGGACTTGGGGCAGAGCCACCCATCCGAACGTCTTGTCAATCTTAATTATATACGACTTGTATACACGAGGTAATGATGGACGAGCCAAGTATGAGTCTTATCATGAACTTTAGAGCAAAATCCCGCAGGCTTACTACAACAATCAGAGATATCTGAGTGGAAGTGGTAGCGGATTGCAATGGGCTTCATAATCAATTTACCCAAGGCAACAGGTGGACTTGATAACATTTTGAGTGATCGTCGACAGATTAACCAAGTCCACACACTTCCTGCAAATTGAAGGAAACATGCAAAATAGAGAAGGTAACTAGAACGTGTGTCCGAGAGATTAGTTAGAATGCTTGGTGTTCCAATATCCGTTCTCCGTTCGAGATAATAGAATCATCTCCTAGTTCAGTCAGTCACTTCAGAAATCTCTGGGAACTAGGCTAGTCATGAGTATAGCCTACCATCTACAAACCGATAGACAGAATGAGAAAACGATTCAAACATTAGAAGTCATGCTGAGAGCATATGTGATCGACTTTGGTAAACCATGGGATACCCATTTGCCAACTAGTTGAGTTCCTTACCATACTAGCATTAAAGTTGCTCCATTTGAAGCCCTCTTTGGTCACAAGTGCAGATCCCCTCTGCGCTGGACTAAAGTAGGTGACACGCAACTAGATAGAGGTCAAATTACAGACAGCACCTTCGATGGTCCGGAAATCATCCGAGAAAATATCGAGAAGAGAGTACGAATCCAGGAGCGACGTAAAGCTTCCAAAGTCAGACAGAAAAGCTACGACTTCAATAGGAGAAAACCCTTGGAATTCCAGGTTGGTGACCACGTCATGTGAAGGCTCACCCTGGAAGGGCATGATACGCTTCAAAAAGCGTGGAATACTAAATCCAAGGTGCATAGGACCATTCAAGATTCTTACTAGATTTGATCCAGTAGCTTCTAGACCCCGACTACCTTGAGAATTCAATAAAATACACCCTACCTTCCACGTCTTTAACTTTAAAACTGTTTGTCCGACGAAACTCTTGTTATCCCACTCGACGAGATCGAGCTAAACGAGAGCCTCAACTTGGTGGAAGAATCTGTAGAAATCCTAGTCAGTGAAGTCCAGAGAACGAAACAAAATCCTATCCCGATAGTAAGGGTCCGCTTAAGTACATAGCAAGGACCCAAATTCACTTGGGAGCGTGAGGATCATCAGAAACATAAGTATCCACCTCTTTTCCTTTAGTCCATGTGTATCTCTTAGACTTAATTTCGGGATGAAATTCCCTTTAACGGGGGGATGATGTGACAACCCGAAAAATTTATTCTTGTAAAAGTCAAACATATCGTGTAAAGGTCAAACTCAATTCTTTTATTATTTTATATGGCTAGATTAATGGGTTTTAAGTGTTTAAACCTTCTACCAAAGGTGTTGGTTGTTTAAGAAGTGAAACATGTTGAAACCGGGAACATTCGCAACCCACTTCATCCGAACCATAAACCCTCGGACCGTGAACGAGGTTCACGACCGCAAAGAGGTACATGAGCGCAAACGAGGGTTCACGGTCGTGAACTCTTTGGACCGAGAACTACTCCCTATATATATGTGTTGATCGATTTTATCCTTCACTTCTTCACTTATACCCGTGAACTCATCCATTCTCTCTCAAGTATCATCAGCCAAAACTATCCTCTCTCCTCAAGATCATAAGAAACACCTTCCTTCTTGTAGTTTATATGGAACTCTCTTGATTTCAACCTTGATTCATCATCATCTGTGAAGTTCTTCAAGATCAGTGGGCCGTGAACACCTAGATTGGGCTGTGTAATCAAGAACACCAAGTGTTCTTGGGCCGTGAACTCCTTTCAGCCTTCCATTTTCGATTCTAACACTTCTTGTGTAAGTATTCCTTACACCATAAATAGTTTCCTTTACACTTTTGAGGTTAAATTCACTAAATGTATACATATATGTCATAATATACTAAGTAGGACTCGTTTGTGCTTCGGGACTTCACTCGTGAAACTTATCGTTCTATACCAAATCTTTAATCGAATCCCCAACATAAGGTGAGTTCATACCC
The DNA here is from genome assembly GCF_052849685.1 of Lactuca virosa. Lineage (NCBI taxonomy): Eukaryota > Viridiplantae > Streptophyta > Magnoliopsida > Asterales > Asteraceae > Lactuca > Lactuca virosa. The sequence continues at coordinate 63,106,776 of NC_136427.1, read as the reverse complement.
CTATAATCTACCTTTTTAATGGTTTTAAATGCTTTTTAGGGGGGGGGGGAATACAAGTTGAACACAATTAAATTGTGTTAGTATTTACCTCTGATAACAATCATACAAAAGGTTTTCTTATGCTTTTAAATATTGTGTTAACAATAAAAGATTACCAAATACTTCCAAAATGACTTAAAGTCATGTAAACTCTTTAAAGTCATGTAGACTTTTTTTAAACACTGTTAAACTCTTTTAAAATGTTTTAGAAACTCTTTAAACTTATATTTGTCAAAATCATGTTTATATATGTATAGGTATATAATTAAGACTTAAAGGGCTTAGGACTAATGAATTGCCTTATTTCCTTTTCCTTGTTTGGATGCGGGCTTAAGGTGGAGTTATTTGTTCGAAGGTCATTTCCTTCTTAACTATATATATTATACATATAGGAATGTAAAAGGTTACTTCAGTCGATATTATTACCTTTGTATCACGCTGAGCAAAGGGGTACATTCATGAGAGATCATGCTAACCAGATAGAACATATAAATTATAATAGGTATAATTTATGAAACAAACGAGAAATCTATTTTTACTAGATAAGTGTATCAGGTTTAAACTACTTTGTTAAGAAAAGGATAAAATTCGATCTTTACTTAAACCATATAAACCAGAAATGTGAGCCACTACTTCACGGCATAGCAATATACTTGTTATGTCGCGTTTTGTAACCAGAGTCTCCTGGAGGGAGAGCGTTCATTGTGTGTATAGATCTATACGAGACTGACAATCCCACACCTCGCTGCTAGCTATAGTGGGACCTACCGGTCTACGGGTGACAAATGTCACATCAGTTTCGACGCCAGAAGGTCGTCGTGTTTACCACTAGTCAATCAGCATGGTTACAACCATATCACATTTTAACTCTAATTAACTAGTTTAATAATAGGGTATTTATTACACCAGTAGTGTATTTTTAAGAAATACTACCACATAGTCGTTTTCCATAAATAAAACAGAAAACATTCTTCTTATAATTTTATGGTGAGTTAAAATTATGTTATCTTTTGTTATGAGTACAATAACACTAAAACGGAACGATTTTATGGGATTAAAACTACTTTACACAAACAAAACATAACGGTTTTATGGGATTAAAACTACTTTTCACAAACAAAACAAAAAACATTCTTCTTATAATTTTATGGTGAGTTAAAATTTTGTTAAACTATATTATAAGTACAATAATACTTAAACATAACGGTTTTATGAGATTTAAAACTACTTTTTAGTTGTAAACCAGAAAGTATAGGACTTTTTGGAGCGTATTCAATTATTTTTGTTAAAACTAAAGCAACCATAACTAATACTTATGAACTCACCAGCTTAAATGATGATCCTCTTTTTCAAAATAACTTGTATTCTCAGGAATCCAGTAGACAGGTACACTCCCAGAGCTTTTGAGAAGACAGCCTAGTACCGTGCCGCGTCTTTTGTATTTTACTGTACCTACTTTTGATGTAGAATATCTAATGTTTGAACACTTATGTAAAAGCTTATACATTATTAATGCAATGGTTGTTGTACTTTGATTACTATAATGCATGTGTTGTGATACTTGACATGAAGTCACCCACCCCCGGATGTTTCCGCCGTTCTGGTTTGGGGGTGTTACATCATACAACGATCCAAACATCATCAGTCAAAGGCTTCCCATCGTCTTCCACAAGACCCATAAACTTAAACTCCTTGCCTGAGACTCTATTAACTGTAAGCTTTACTAAAGTAATCAACTTTTTCACTTTTAGCACTAAATTTTTGTAGTATACTCGGTATCCTTAAGATTGCAGTTACAAGATGCTGGGAAGAAGCTAATTGGTGCTCATCATTACAACAAAGATGGAACCCTTAACAACAGGTGAAACATATCATATGATTCATATAAAATAAAATACAATCTCTTTTTGATTATTTTGACCTTATAAACCATATTAATAAGAATTTTCTCAAGATCCAATCAAATTGGATTTCTTTTTTTATTTTTCAGTCGATGCACGAGTATTTCATGGATACCTGAACGTGAAGGTGCTTTTATTGCTGCACATGCTGATGGAAACTTGTATGTTTATGAAAAGGCAAGCTTCAATTTCAACATAAATATATTTTTTTTAAAGTTTTTTTATTAATTTTTAAATTTTAATCAATACCTTGATTTTGTTTTGATATATTTAGAACAAAGATGGTCCTGGTGACTCAACATTTCCTGTAATAAAGGATCAAACTGAATTCTCTGTTGCACATGCACGTTCTAGTAAGGTACACATAACTAACTTTTTTATATTATGAAACTATATCTTATATATGTTTATATATAAAATAACCATGTGTTTGTTTGTGGACTTCTGTTAATATATTTTCATCAAACAGAGTAACCCTATTGCTAGATGGCATATCTGTCAAGGTCCTATCAATGCCATTTAATTTTTAGCTGATGGAAGACATTTAGCAACTGCTGGAAGAGATGGTAAATTACTAATCTGCCCGCTGTAACATTCTAACTCATTTCCTACATTTTTTAATCTTGATTCCATTTTTTTAATATAAGTTATTTACGTGTGTTTGATTTTTTAAATGAATGACTGATATGCGGTGGAAAAAGTTACTATGGTGCCCTTCTATGTTGTGCCTAGAGGTAATTAAATTACAAAAGTCATTCTTACATAATCTTTTATCAAGTGAAAAAAATCTTGATTTAATTTAATTTATTTAAATTAATCAGTGCGGATGGGAAATACATTTTGACTGGTGGAGAAGATGATCTACATTTCCAGTAGGTAAATCCATAGAATGATGATGTTTAATGAAATTAATTTAATTAAATTAATCAGGTCTGGCTACATCTCTCTCCCTTCTGTGAGGATTTTGATGACCCCCAAGTGTTTGTGGGTTGTAGAACTTCCTCTTGCAGAAGTGGCATATCTTCACTGAGATTAGTTTTGATCTTGGATAAGACTCTTCAAAGTTTTGTCTCACGTTAAGATTCAGCCAGTTCTTCTCTTCATCTATGGGATTCATCTTGGATATAAGATATTCCGATTTATGCTTCTTTTTGGGAGATAATATATGTGTAGACATATTTGACTCTTTTTATAAACTTTTGTAAACATATTTGACTCTTTTTATAAACTTTTGTAAACATATTTGACTCTTCTTTTCAGCCAGTTCTTCTCTTCATACCTGAGATGATAACTGAATACCTCAAAGTAAGTTGTTAACTTTTTAATCATTATGTAAACATATTTGAATCTTTTTATAAACTTTTGTATTGTGTATTTTGCAGCCTCTATGTGGGCCCGATCCGATGCTTGTTCTGGAATTCTCAATGCATCTTCTTGAAAGTTGTCAAAGTCAAACCATTGACCTGTTTTTGGCCGGAAACATCCCTGCAGATTTGGTCAACTCTTACTTAAAACAAAATGCTCCCAAAATGCAGGCTATGTATTTATATGTCTTTTCTCTCTCTCTCTCTTTCTTTTTCATCTTTTTAGTTCAATAAATGACAAATGCACTGTGTTATTATTTATTCTAACTGAGGTTTATTATATATCTAACAAAATACAATGTAGTCATCTTGTTGACTCTCGTATTCTAATATGTTCAGATTAGTGTGCATATGGCTTCTAGGTTGTCATCTTTGATGGTAATCACAATTGATATTTATCTTTGTTCATAGCTATAGTCATCGTTTTTGGTTTTCCTTGGGCTTTCCACTATGCATAGAAAAACTGCAAACTTCTCATATTCAGATGGTGATCTTTATCATTAGGTATTATTAAGGACTAAGGAGCATCAAATCATCTGAAGATCATCATATACACTACAATGAGGTGTAACGCATGCTGGAGGGAGCTGGAAGGACGAGCTATTTCTACCACATGTGGCCATCTCTTGTGTATCCTAAACTTATAATCTTATAGACTGTACTCAATTACACTTTCTTTCAATCAGTAAATGACATGATCCACAACTTATTTTACTTAATGAGATTCAAAGGCCACGGAATTAGGGTTTTCAGATTTACCCTAGTATCATTTCATTTACATGTGTAACTTGTTACAGGTAACAGAGTGCTCAAAGTTTCTCAATTGAAGGCTAGCTTAAAGTTTCTTAATTGAAGGCTAGCTTTTGGGAATCCATTAGATCGGGGTAAGTACAACTCTTTCTTCTTCTTTTTACAAGAGTCGGATAATCTTATATATTTAGGTAGGTACAGTTTCATATTTATCAATGGCGTTTAACAACATATATATATATATATATATATATATATATATATATATATATATATATATATATATATATATATATATATTAAATTAGTGACTTAATGAGATGCACTATACATACAGGAACTTCCACTGCAGTGCACAAAATTCAGAACATGTAAAGAAGAGGTAAACTTCTACTTTTAGTTTTATTTTTTTTATACAGACCTGGTCATGTTTAGTTACATCTGGTAGAGTGTTAGCCACATAATTAAGAGTCACGTGGGAAGATGCTTTAACAAATTGTAAACCACACCACATGTTAAGGTCCAATTACATACTCCATCATATCAGGTGTTGTAATTATTAATTGTTTGTATGATGAGGCTAATTTATCTGGTTAAATGCAAGGGTGTTAAGGCTAAGATCATACGCATACATCCCTTCTTTTATTTGTTACATAAATTGAGATCATATATAATCACCTACTCTCCATTCATATATATGTCCTATTGGGAATCATAAAAACTGAATATTAATAAACACAACATGAATCTGATCAACATTTATTTTTGTTGAGCAGGAAAAGAAGTTAAACGAAGATAAGGAAGAAACATGTGCAAGTTATGACAGCTCTAGCAACCTCCTTCCATGCCCTGCAGCGTCTCAAAGTTCCTACATTGAGGTTATTCTCTTAGAAAGGAAATTGTCAAAGGAGAATTTAGTCATGGGTTTCTTTTAATGTTGTACATGTTTTATTTTTGTATAATAAATATTATGCAATATTAGCAATGTCTTACATTTACTTACTATTGGAATGATTATTTGTATTCGACATATTAGTTCAATGAATTATCTTTATTGTTTATGGTATTTTATTTTGTATTATGAGACTTTTAATGTGTTAATTTGAAAATTAGTAAATCTATCAAAAATATATAATTTCAAAAACATTTAAAATTATGAAACGCAAAAATGCGTGTCGTCTTCCTTTACGACGGGGGCTTCCTTGATACGCATTGCGTGTCATAAACACGCGCATCGTAAGGTTACGACACGCAAATGCGTGTCGTCTTCCTTTATGGCAGGGTCTTCCTTGATATGCATTGCGTGTCATAACTGCGTGTCATAAATACGCGTCCTAAATAGACGATGTGTAAAAGCCTGTCGTCTCTCATTATGATAGGGCCTTCCTTGACACGCATTTGCGCGTCGTCTGAGCATTTTATGACACGCATTGCGCGTCGTAAAAAGGTTGTTTTTCTAGTAGTGAAGTTTCCAACTTTTTCCATAACAATGACACAAACTTTCAAGATCTAAACTTTAGTAGACCAAAATGACCTAAAGGACCAAGATAACTTGCATGACTTAAAGGGAAGGCAAAATATCACAACTTTCCTAGCCCACGAGGTCCAAGAAGCATTTGAAACTGATAAAAAGATGTTGGAGTCCAATAAACTCCAAGATCAGCTTTAGTACACCAAAATAAGCTAAAGGACCAAGATAACTTGCATGACTTAAAGGGAAGGCAAAATATCACAACTTTCCTAATCTATGATGTCTAAGAAGCATTCGAAACTAATAAAAAGATGTTGGAGTCCAATAAACTCCAAGATCAGCCATAAAATGGACCAAAAATGCATAAAAGGGACCATTAGCAAGATATAACAACTAGAAAGGAAAGGTTGAAGCTTTTACTTACAAAAGTCTAGAAAATGTATGAAATTTATGAATCTAAGATTGAAACAACATCCCTTGCAACCAATAGCAGTCTGACTAGACTGCCTCGCAAGGTCTACGGTACACCTGGACCGCCCGGGTGTCTTGGCCTACACCAAAACGTAGGACCACCATAACTCAAACCATAATATGTCAACATATGCACATAAATAATAACAAGAAAACATAGGTACTCATAACAGATCTATCAATCTAACAGATCCCTTCGGCATATCAACATCCTACTTGTATGGATACATAATATAGTACAAAATGTAGTGAGAAAACTCACCTGAGCTAACCAACAGAAGCTCAACAACAAATTTAAGTAGCAGAACAACTAGCACAAGCTACTTAATGCCAAATCGAGACTAGTTCTTAGCTAAACACTCAATTCTACCAAGGTTTGAACTGTTGGGTCTAAATTTGGTTTATACTTTGCTTTTCTAGGAAAATATATTTTTTATGTAATGTTGTATGTGTTTGCGGTTTGTGTGTACGACCGTACACGGGTGTACGGTCGTATACCCGTGTACGGCCCATATACCATATATATATATAGTGAGGAGTGTGAAGAAGAGTAACGTTAGAGGAGAGGAGCTTGTTCTAGAGAGAGAAACTAGAGAGAAGAATAATGTGTGAGAGAGAATATATGTGTATTGTTCATCATTCCATTCATTGAATACATCATAGATTCAAGTTATTCTTCTTCTCCTTCTCTTCTATTGATCTGGCATCATCCGTTTGATTGAGATTCCGCACCATCAAACGGATCTGATTGATACACAAGCAGATTGGGGACTTACAAGTGATATTAGAGCTTGGATTGTATCAATCAATTTTGTCAGATCTGGAGCTTATTTGATCTTATTTTCAAACGATTTTTGCGTTTTTGGATAGATCTCTGAAAATTAGGGGGGGTTTGTTCTTTGCATTCTTAAAAAAAAACGAGTCTTTGGTCGAGTTTTGGAGCAAAAAGTGTGAAAAACGTCGTTTTTTCTTTGCATCTGTTGAAGGTGTACGGCTCGATGTGCGGTCTTCGTCTCGTTCTCAGCCTCGCATCGCATCGCTTCGTTCTCGTCCTCGCTTTGCATCACGCTTCGTTCAGCAGTAGAAGTCCTCGCAGCAGCGCTCATATAAAAAAAAGAAATCAGATTTTTGGAGGTGCCGGGGATCGAACTCAGGTCTCCTCCCAACTCAACTCAATGCCTTACCAACTGCTCTAGCATCCCTGATGTTCTTTTCCTCCCAGATTTAATTCAAAAGGACTCTCTTTCGCACCCACTTTCGCAAATTTAACACTTTTAACCCCAAAATCAATTTCTTTAATTTTTAAATTCCATTTTCAACCCAAAAATTTTAGCTTTTAATTTTTAAATTTCTAAATTGACATTTGACCTCAAATTTTGACTTTGACTTTAAAGTTTGACCTTTGACTTTAAAATTTGACTTTCTCGTTTGACTTTCAAAATTTCAAATTTAGCTTTTCGGTTTGACTTTTAAGTTTGACTTTTAAGTTTGACTTTTTAAAATTGACTTTTAAGGTTGACTTTTGAGTTTTTGGTCAAAGGGAATTTTTGATAAACAATGAGTTCTTCTAACATCAAAGTCGATGAACTTTCCTTGGAGAATTTACGTGAACACTATGAATTACTACGAAGAGAGAACGAGGAACTAAAATACGAAGGATACCAACTTAGGAAAGGCCAAAAACCATTAAAAGCACAACTAGAAGCCAAAATCAAGGATTTCCGAAAACTTCAGGAAGAATACAACAATAAATGTGCTAACTATAGATATGTGACAGAACAACTTGGTGCTGTAACTGCCGAACTTGATGCATTGAAGGCTAAATTTAATGATGCATATTTTAATTTCAGAAAATTTGATGTGTCGAGTGAAGTAGTTGCGACAATGATAGAAAATAGTTTGAGATTTAAAAATAATCAGTCAAAGGGTTTAGGGTATGATAAAGTGCCTCCTCCTTTTAATCACACCTATCAGTATAACCCTTTGACAAAAGAGGAAATGGACAGAGAGCCACATCTTAAATATGGATTTGTGTCAGGAGGTAGTATTAATGTTGAAAATACTAATGTTTCTACTTCCCACGCAGATCAATCTTTAAGTCAATCAAAGCAAGCAGCTGAAGAGAGTGTGTCTGATAATAAAATTGTATCAAAGTCTGATGAATTAAATTCTTTCGATATATTTGATGATATCTTTGATAATTCTGATGTGGTTGTGCCAGAAAGTGTTGAGCTGAACGATTCTAATGCTTCTACTTCTTGTGCGGGTAAAGTAACGGAAGATGAGAACAAGGAGAAAACTGTTGAACAAACAAATGTCTCATTGAACTCTGAATCTGTTGCTTCAAACTCAGTTGCTTCTGATCAACCTGCTGTTGAGAAATACAGGCCACCAAAACAAGCGAAACAGAGTGCCTGATGCAAGTGTGCTTGTGGGAACAATAAGAGACAACGCATGGATATGCCATCAAGGGCAGGAAGAAACAATTTCCCAGTGAAGAAAAAGAAATGTTTTCACTGTGGAACACCTGACACATTGCCAGAAATTGTCCAAATCGCGCATATATTCCCTACTACGCACAAGGCTGGCGGAACGCGCCAAGAGGGAGATCTTTCAAAAGAAACCCCTCAAGGTCACGTTCAGACAATGGCGACTGGAATGCCACGAAGGCCAAGAATCAAAATCCCAAGGGCAAGAAGGGAATGTCGGCCATGAAGTCCAATCCAAGAGATGCTCCAGTGAAATCAAGACCGGTTAGGTTAAAGTCATCTCGAAGATCGGCTTCAAGTTCTAAAACAAGTGCCGGGGCACTCATCGGATCGAAAAAGAAATGGTTTAAGCCCAACTACAGATGGGTACCAAAGGTTCAATCTCCCAAATCTTCTAATGCTTCTAATATTTCTACATCTTCTATTTGTGATAAACAGCAGATGTCATGGGAGAGTGTACCTTGAAAAGATGACAAAGGTCAACCCAGTTTCAAAATGGATTGGGTTCCAAATACCAACTAATCCTGCTCTATGTCGGAGCAGCTATGAAGGCATATCATCAGACTTCGGTTTATTGGTAGTGGCTATTCCAGGCACATGATGGGAGGCATCTCTCAACTGTACAACACTCAGAACATTGTTTGAGAGTATGTGTCCTTTGCGGGAAAGGAAGAAAGGAAGGGATCACTCATGGGGTTTGTGCTTAATGACATGAAGAATTTTCGGATCTGTTCTGAGATTACGCGTGCTGTTCTCATACCTTCTGGATGCAAATTCAATCGGTGACTTACGGTTTGAGTTTTCTTCTCTATACTCCTGAGTTTTTCTTAAGCTGATTCGCTTCAAAGACAAATTTTTGTTTTAGGATAGTTTAAATTTGCGCATTTGCTTTCGGTTCTCTCCTATGCACAAATTTAGGGGGAGAAATAAAAACAAAACAAAAATTAGAAAACTTTAAAAAAATCCCAAAACATTAGAAAATCAGAAAATCCAAAAATATGGTGTTAATGGAATGTGCTTGAGGGTGATGTGTTGGGGAAGTGATATATTCAAGTGATAACGGGCAGCCTAAACATATGTAAGGGACTGAATCAGAATTGTCTAGGCTCCGTGTTCAATGCGCTGGTAGGCACGAGAGATTAAAATGGACTTGACTAGGCATTAATGAACTTAAGGAATCTAGAGACTTGAAAAATCTTGACCTAGATAGTTCCATTTAGCCTGACAATACGACGCTTGGGTAGGTTGAGCAGAGAGATATACATGGGAATCTGCGGATACATTAAATGATCTGTATCTAGAACTTGGGATTAACTTTTCCTCGATGTGCGGACTTTGTCCTTAATTCCGGTATTGACGGGGCGACTGGGGAATTCCGATAAATTAGGTCTGTAGAAAGTTATTTTCTTTCTTTCTTACTGTCAGTCATATGTTACCTCCTCTGTGTGATCGAAAGATCCGACCTGGACTGTAACATATGCAACTCTGTCTCTCTGCATCTTCTTCTATGCTATTCTTACTACCTGTTAGCCATATCCTGTCTCCTTTGCGTGATTAACAATCCGACCTGGTACACAGCATATGCACCATTCTACTTCTCAATCCCTCTAAATCTGGTTAGTCATATGTTTCATCCTCTGCGAGATTGGAAGAGATCCGACCTGGGTGTATAGCATATGCATTCTAAATCTGACTTCTCTCATAATAATTGTCTGCTCACCTAAAGTAAGGAGTACTTTGGAAGTTCCTGATTATTAGGGTATCTCAGGAAGCGGGAAACATGTTCTAGTACATTTAAAATTGAACAATCACTAGGTTGTCTGTAGATCTCACTGCTCAATTTAGGTGGACAACAATATCTTTGCTCGTCGTCAGCTGAATGGTCCTTTAGGAATATTATCTAGGAACATAGGATCACATTGTCTTGTCACTTGTAGTATGTCCTAATTTTGTCACAATCTTTCGTGTTTAAGTGGACCACAATACCGGCGATTGACCAGATCTATTCATGAAGAGAGAGGTACTGATAAACGGATAAAGGCTGTCTAAAAACTTTGATCCCAAATCACTCTTAAAGTTAGCTATTATTTTTGTTTTTGTTAAATTTGTTCATAGTTTTCCTCTATGCACAAATTTAAGGGAGAGAATTTAAAAAAAAATTCAAAAATCAAACAAAAATCAGAAAATTAAAAAAATAAACAAAAATCAGAAAATTTAAAAAATCAAACAAAAATCAGAAAATGAAACATCTAAAAATATTGTGTGCTAAATTTTCTTTTAGTTTTGTTTTGTCTTGAAAAGTCAATTCAGATGTAGATGAGACTCATCGAGACTAAATCGAAAATTTCTGAGCCAAGGCTTCATCCGTGAGCATCGAAGAATTCTCATTCGAAGGAGCAAGAAATGAAGATTATTCTTTCAACATTCAATCCTTCAACCCTAGAAGCAAGGTCAAGCTGTTCTTGAAGATTATGTGATAGATTGCATTGAAGCCTCCTCAGTCAGTCTGCTGCTATCTATGAACCTGCTGAAGTGATCCAGAAGATTAGATTTCTCTATTGTTCTCTCTGAAGATTCTCAAGCTGAAAGCGCTAGCTTTCAAGAATGTTTTCAAGAAGCCTCCTCACCCAACGTGCGTTCCATGCCAAATTATGAAGAAAAGCCTAAGTGCTCAAGATGAAGTCAGTTATTGAAGATTCATCATGTTCATCTTGAAGCTGTAAAGAATTTGAAGATTAATGCTGAAGCCAAGCTTCCAATGAAGATTGACAAGAAAAGCTAACTACTTTTTAGGGGGAGCTTGTTGGGTCAATTAGAAAAGAAAGCTATAAACCAAGGGGAGATTGTTGGGTCTAAATTTGGTTTATACTTTGCTTTTCTAGGAAAATATATTTTTTTATGTAATGTTGTATGTGTTTGCGGTTTGTGGGCCAAGTCAGGGCAAAATAGTCGAGAGACAGAGCACCACCACGAAGTGGGTCTTGCTTGGCCACGTCGTGGTCTCTAGTAGAATGCACTCTTCTTTATTAAGAGTTTAATCCTTAAAGACCAAGGCTCATAACATTAGATCTGATACCTAATAGCTTCATAATGGATAAAGTTTCCAACTTTATCCATTAAGATGTTCCAAACTGTGACAACCGTCAATTTCTGGTCAAGTCAAAGTCAAATAAAGTCAACAAGTCAAACCGGCCAACCTAGCTAACCCTTGTATATTAGGGTTTACATTATGTTCAAACGTTGTACAACTCGCTACATTAATACAAAGTATCACTTAGAGTTTTCACGTGTCCGGAAATTCTAAACCCTAATCAGGGCAAGTGATGAAAATACTCGATAAAACATTATTCCCTACCCCTCGGGAGCATATAACATTCATAACAAGGCTTAACAGAGTGTAAGAACCTTGCGTTACAAAGCCAAACACTCAAAAAGGTCACAAACATAGTCTCTCTCAACATCTTTCACTCTATCTCTCCCAAATCTCTCCAAGTATGTGAAATCTCTCCCAAATCTCTCTAAGTATGAGAAATCTCTCCAAGTATGTGAAATCTCTCCCAAATCTCTCCAAGCATCTGAAATCTCTCCCAAATCTCTCCAAGTATGTGAAATCTCTCTCAAATCTCTCTAAGTATGAGAAATCTCTCTAAGTATGTGAAATCTCTCCCAAATCTCTCTAAGTATGAGAAGTCTCTCCAAGTATGTGAAATCTCTCCCAAATCTCTCCAAGTATGTGAAATCTCTCCCAAATCTCTCTCAAAATCTCTCTCAACTTCTTATAATCACTCAGGGCATCCCGACCCTTAATTTAGTCGAAAACCGCTCGAAAACGAAAGTTTACGCGAAAAACAGCTTTAAGGAGCCGAACCCTCTTAAGGAGCCAAAACCTCTTAAGGAGCCGAACCCTCTTAAGGAGCCGAAACCTCTTATGGAGCCGAACCCTCTTAAAGTGCCGAACCTCTCTTAGGGACCGAAGCTACCCTTATGAACCGAACTTAGCCTCTGAACCGAAGCTTCTCAGAACCGAAACCTCATCAACAACCGAAATGAACCGAAACCTCCTGCCTTCGGTCCGAGATACTCCACCTTCGGGTCCGAGACTGCCTTCGCTTCCCACATAGTACCTTCGCATGCGATACTTCTCGAATCAGCTTCTCTCGGTTCTCAGGGACCGAACCCTCCTCTCGGTTCTCATCAGACAAGCGAGCCTACCTTCGGTTCTAATGGATAGGACCGAACCTCCGACCCTGACCTCGCAGTTTCGCTTCTACCTTCCCGGTTTTGCATCCTTTTAGCGTTTTGAGCCCGTTTTTCGTGATTTTAACGCGGGATTTTCACCCAAACTCGTATTTTAACATAAGAGACCCTAAATATTCATATTTTAATCATATTTTGAGGAACATCATTGCCTAAGAATAAAATCTAGTTGGTAAGATATAGGAGTGGAGTGTTGACTTTACCTTTAAGTTATGACACAAGCAACCTCCCATACCCACTCCATGTCACTATTCATGCTTTATGTCACTATTCCCATCAGCCCTAGTCAACTATTTGTCCTTTCACCACCCCTCTTCAGCAAGATGTAATACTCAAAGATGGGAAAATCCATGTCTCTCCTTCCACTTTATTCACTCTTTCTCAAGGAGAACAAACACATCTCTCTCACTTTCTCTCTCTAAAATTCGAGATTTAAAGGCTGGTCTTGAGTTTTTCCTCCACATTTGGTAAGTATCTTCCTCCTACACTTAAATATTCTACTATCCTTCATCCAAATCATGGATTGCTTCCACAAATATCATCATATTTGTTCATAGAACCTTTAAATCTTCAAGTATCTCCCAAGTGTTCTTGACTTGGAAACTCCTTTTCTCCATCATCCATCCTAAGAGATCACTCAAGGTGAGTTCATACCCCTATCTTTTCATGTTTTTCTTAAGTTTTAAGGGGGAATACAACTTAAAACACCAAGAACACAACTAAACTCATCCAACAGCTCTCATCAGAAAAGTTTAACTCCATTCACGGACTGTTGTGGTCAACTTAAACATTTTATTTTTCAAAACTGTATTAGGTGAAAATAGTTCAGGTTCATACCTTTAAAATTACTACTTGCACATCCCTATATGATTTTTCTACAATTTATGGTGATTTTTACAAAACAGCCTGTCGTTTCAAGAACAAATCCGGACCAGTCTGTGAATATGGACATTTTTACACAAGTGAAATGTCTTTAAAAATCATAATAAAAATTAGGAACAAACTAGAAACATTTTCCAAACTCTCAGAATTTACGGATTCTTATTTGGACCTTTGATGATTTTTGTATAAATCCTTTAAGAACAGGAATAGAAATGTTATCACTAGAAAAATGTTATCAATTTCACTTACACCTTGTATCTTGTTGAGCAAGGTGTGTATAATTATGTGCATATATGTGTTATATTATATGTCATTTTGTCTTGGTAAATAGACATACATCAGGAAAGAAATAGATTTTTACCTCCACAAGTATGGTAATTAATTAATAAACAAAGTTTATATCCACTGCATACAAACAATTTGATAAACTATGACAAAGAATGTTTATGTTATACGAGCAAACTTCCTCCGAAAGGTTTTATTTCTACATAAAAGAGTTTTCGGATCACCTCACGTAAATATGTTAATGAATAACTTTGTGAGACATTTGCTTCACGTTACATCCAAGGTAACGAAATCAAAAGTCCTGTAATTGTAACCAGAGTCTCTTAGAGGGAGAGCGTGATAGTTGTGTATAGATCTATATTGGGATTGACACCCCACACCTCGCTGTTAGCTGCAGTAGGACCTCGAAGTCTACGGGTGACAAATGTCATAACAGTTCCGACGCCTGAAGAATATCGTTTCTGGCCAACTAGGTCATAGCATGGTTATAATAATTCACTTAGGGTATTCGCAAAACATAAGATTTACGCGGTGTTCTATCACTAAATCGTATTTATGACAACCTAAACTTGTGCATATTTTCATAAGTGCAGAAAACATGGATACAGTTCTAGTCTTAGGATAGCTAAGACTACATCTCAACTAGAGTGGTAGGTTCCGGGTATAATTGCTGAGGGTATAAGTTGGAGTTATATAAGAGTTCAGTCACAAATCGACTTAGCATTGGTGGGTCCGCCCTATTTCCTGTTCCTTGTTTGGTTGTGGGCCTAGGGCAGACCCATTATATTCGACGGTTTGTTTAACTTTAATTTTATATAACTTATATACACTGGGTGATTATAGAAGGAAACTATGGATCTTCTAGAGTACATTATTTCCTAACATAGAAACTTCCATTTCACATCTCATAATGAAAATATTGGATTTTCTGGAATCACACTCATTCTCTCTTACAAAGGAAAAACGATTTCTTCCTCAAATAAAAATCTTATGAACTCACCAACTTAATTGTTGACACTTTTCCAAAACTACTTGTATTCTCAGGAAATCAACGAAACCAGGTAACCACAAGCTTTTGAGGATGGAACACTACGACGTTGAACAACTATTTTTATATCATGATGTAATCAATCATTGAAATATGTAACACTTGAAACCATGTAATTCTTTTCCGATTATATTTATGATTGGTTGTATTGCTTTGATCACTATTATACTCGTTGTTATGATACTATACATGAAGTCCGCCACCCCCGGACGTTTCCGCCATCCTTGGTTTGGGGGTGTGACAGATTGGTATCAGAGCATTGTTTATAGTGAACTAAGTATATCGAACCACATAAGATATACAAACTATAAATGCATTGGGACTAAAGTCTCTGATTTAAACGGTTTCAAATAACTATACTTTTTAGAAATAAATAGTTTCTCGTTAAAAGTATAAGTACATACATGCATACCGATATAGTGTCACGTGTAAGGAAAACACAAAAGTAAAACAAGGAGTTGGACACTACGAGTAGACCTTGGGATATGTAATCAGACTTGGGATGAATATAGCCTGATCAACTATATTTATCTGAGGTGTGACTATTATATGTCGGGGCATGGTCGTAGTGAGCAACAATCCTAAAAAAAAAACTTCCCATACAAGAAAGTTGCTAAGAACCAAACATAACATTTAAAAATACTATAGGAGTATTTTGTAATATTATAACTTATGGGAAAACTAAACATATGCTTAATAATAGGTCTATAGTCACTAAGTGGATACTCTAAAGTTATATATAACTTAGAGATCATAGACTTAGAATCTGTGGTCATTGCCTTACATCCTTTTCCTTGTTTGGATGTCGACCTAGGGTAGGATCACTTATTCGAAGGTCTATCATATCTTTGTTATATGTAAATAGTATGCACTATGTCATTATAGAAGTAACTAATGAGGATCAAATGCCTATAAGTATTTCTAGGAATACGACTAATATATGCTTCCTACCCCTCCTATTCTCCCACGTATAACATGGAAAGATTCTACTTACCAGGCGACTCCTACTTTCCCAACCAGGGAAATGGTGGACGGTTAGGAGAAGAACCCAAAGAAGACCCCGATGAAGAACCCGAGGAAAACGAGGAAGAAGAATCTGAAGAAGAGGAAATCGAAATAATGACGAGTGAAGATGAAGACAAGGCGGAATCAGAAGAGGAACCGGAGGTGATCAACCCTCCGTACATAGCCAGAGTTCCCACAAACCGCTTCGACTACGTCAGACCTGTGCCCCGTTGGGCAACCGTGATCGAGGGTTGGAGTCGACAGCAACGACATCGATCACCATTTGGAGACCAACGAGGTTGCTATGACCTCAACCACGGGGGACCGACTGATAAAGCCCTCCCGGTGAAGACCCGGAAGATCGCGAACGTCGGGGATTAAAACAAGGAGACTGCAAATCGAGTTCAGAAACTATGCGCTACTACAGATCCTACCTTCTCACGTACCCGAGACTTGGAAAGAGACTGCTATTTCAGAGGCCAACTTCTTAAGGACCTTATCGCCGCTCGGGTGGAGGCAAAAGAGTAACAGGGTAGACACACGACACTCGAATAGAGAATGGTTGCAGCCAAGCGTCGATTGGCAGAGCTGCTAGGTGCATCGACTTTGTCTCAGGCATCACAAGGGACGGATCGTCGTGAGTAGAGTTCATACTGCTCACAAGACCGTGTAGATTAGAGTTATGAGTATGCGTTGGTGCTACTCTTTTCTATGTGTAAGCTCAACCCTGCGATTTAAGTGGTTATACTAATCAGGGGGATTTATTTGCTGTCAAAACTTTTCCTTACAATGATGTGGTGTAGACCTGCATCGAGGTCAAAATTTTCTCTGAATCTGAAATTACTAAAATCATATTAACAAAACGGACTTAGGACAGACCCATTAGACTCAAAGGTCTATTAAGTCTTACTCATGCAACTAAGCATACATCAAGTGTTCGTAAGAAGGACCTAGCTTGGATCAAATTACAAGGTTTCACTTGGATACAGAACTACTAAAATACATGGGTTTATTATAGACTTTCATTAGGAATTGCTTTCAGAACACCATAAAAATCGAAATACAATACACTTAGAACTAAGATGAACTTAGTTGGATAGCCCACGACGCATAGCCCTTTCTAACGACTCATTATCATCTCACCTTTAAAACATTTTGGTTGAAAGGTGCCTTCTTCGTAGACCTATAGGGTGCGATCATACCAGCACTAATACACCGGATCCCATCAGAACTCCTCAGCTAAGAGTGTTTGGGCAAAGATAGTAAATAGGGTGGGTAAATTTAGCATTCGTACAAAACCTACTTCTAACCATTTCCATAACTCCATCATACCAGCAGAAACACTAAGAATAGTACAGCAATGTGCGAAATTTACATATGTGAATATAAATTGTAAGAATGCACTTGAGATAATCATCCCCACTCACGAAGTCGTTTTTCATCATGAAACAGAATTATGTCTTCACCAAGAGGTAACCAACCAACTAGCAAGGCACCAACCCTGCAGATAGACTCTGCAACTTTTCAAGCTGCAGTCACGGCAGTCGTGGCAGCCGTCATGGCGCAACTCAATGCTAACCACGCCAGCGGGCGCGGAGATGGCGCCGGAAATACTAACCGCGATAACAATCAAGAACACCAGCGGCCGATTACCAACAAAAATGCCTCATACCACAAACCTAAGAGCAAGAAACGGAAGTTTTGGGACAAAAAGCAGTGTAACCCATCTCAAAAACTCGCTAAAGGACAGCGATCCGTGGCTGCTCCCATAATTACGACGACAATCACAACTCATGCCTCGACATCAGCCACAACATCTGTCACTCAAGCATCGGACAGACAATATCTGGGGACACTTCCAAAGTGTAACAAGTGTAACTACCATCACATAGGAGCTTGCCGGATTCTACACTGTATCAACTACAACAGGAAAGGACATACCGTCCGCTTCTGTAGGACCCTGACCCAGCACATCACTTCAACCACCAATACTAGTGTAAGTCCAGTATGCTACCTATGCGGTAAAAAGGGACACTTCAAGAGGGACTGTCCAACCGAGAGGAATGACGGAGGAACGGGAGGAGCGTGACAATTGAACCAGGGAAAGCAACAAGGAACCTTATTAGGACTTTTGGAACGTTTCAAAACAAAAACATTTAAGTACCATATGTTTGTAATGTACGTGGCATGTTTCTAAGATTTCCGTCTTTTAAAAGCAGTTAAAATACTCTCTCATTCAATTAAATCAAAACACTTATGCGCATCGAGCAAACATCTAGAGGCCTGTTAGGGATCATAATATGAAGTATCATCGCTAACTATCAGAACACGTATACTACCAGTGCTAGTTGCTGCAATGCGAATCATATGCAGTAATAATAACACCGACCAAAACAGAACATACTAACAAGAGGCACAGGATGCTCTATCTCCCTAACAAACATTTCATTCGAATACAACTTAGCACATGTTTTACTAGGAAGGTTCGATAACGTCATTCGATTTGGATTGGTTTAGTCCCCACCTTCCCAATTGAATGTTCTACGGAAAGACCCCTCACCTAAACTCCTGAATATCGAAACCCTCGTCTTTCATAAGCACAAATCCGACACGGACCTCCGGGTCATCTCTCGTTACGGAACCTCGAAGTACTCAAGAGAGGAGTACCACGCCATCCGACTGTTTTACCAAACTCAATTACATACGACCTATACGCACGAGTTAATGATAGATGGACCAGGAATGAGTCCTACCATGAACTTCGAGATAAGGCTACCCAGAAGAGCGAGTGGATGTTCTACCATTCTATTTAGTCTAGTCGCATAAACCAAACCCATACGTTCCCTACCGACCTAAAACAGCAGACAAGATGGTGAAAATCCGCTGGAACGACAAACAGGAATCAAAAATTACATAGAGAGAGAAGCAAGAAACCGCCCTCCAAACACAAAAGCAGGCCCTAAGCAATGATCAGGAGTCATTACCAATACCTCAAGACGGCTAAAAGCGTACGAAGTCGGCTAGACCAGACGTGACCCCAAACTAGGAACAGTAGTGTTCACCCAAGAAGATTGGAAGCGCCATCCCTACGACGCAAAGATGCACAAGTTTTCATCGTTCATAAGAGCATTCAGTACATTCTCGACCGAAAAGAATTTTGCTTGATTCAAGGACGATGGGTAGAACTGTTGGATTAATGTCTAAGTCCATAACTATAATTGGTAAGACTTGACCCGACCCGGCATGTTCCATTTGGGTTGCATGGCATCATGCATTTGGATAGACTATAATGAGAGAAATAACACTTAAGGTTGGTTAATATATTATAAGTTCTAATATATTAATAAGGTTATTTAATTAGTATTGATCAAGAATTAATTTCGAATTAATTAAGTGATCAAAATGAGACTAATTAAATATATGGGTTGATTGTGTAAATCATTCATTCTTATATATGTGGGCTTGTGATCCAAGATTCCTTATGTTGGACTAAGTCCATGGGGTGACCCATGGATACTCCATGTAGGTTAAAATCCATGGAGCTTAAGGAATGGGTAAAGTTATGAGTTACATGGAGTAACCCTAATAGCCAC
The DNA here is from genome assembly GCF_052849685.1 of Lactuca virosa. Taxonomy (NCBI): domain Eukaryota; kingdom Viridiplantae; phylum Streptophyta; class Magnoliopsida; order Asterales; family Asteraceae; genus Lactuca; species Lactuca virosa. The sequence continues at coordinate 63,087,221 of NC_136427.1, read as the reverse complement.
CATATAAAAGAATCCCATGGCTCAAGAAATCGTGCACAATGTGTGAGTGTGAGGGCTAGACGATTTCAAGGAGTGTTCAAGTTTCTCTCAAGTTATTCCAAGTGTATTTGGTGTTGTGTGAACCATTTGAGGTGTCACACTTGGGGTACTAGGTACTCAAGGTTCATGAAGACATTCTACATCAAAGAGGTATGTATTCTATCTTGTTATATTTATTATTTTGTATGCTAGATTAGGATAATACATTGGATGTTCATAATTGTATGTATAATAGAGAAAACATAGATCCAAGGTATTTAGGGTTGCATGTACACTTAGGAGTGTTAGAATGCTCATAACCCATCAGTGGTATAAGAGCCTAGGCTTGTTTTCTTGTTATACTTGCAAAAGTAGCTGAAAAATCGAGTTGGATGCATATATTCGATTGTTTTGGCTGGAATTGGACTAGGAACATTACCCTTAGATGTTTTTGGACTTATAAACTTGTTTTTGATGTGATAATGTTCATGCTAATCCAATTTCAAAGATAATTGTCAATAGATTCATGTTTTGTATTAGTTTAAAAGTTATGCTAATTACTTGAAAAAAAAATTGATGTGAATTATCTTTGTTCATATGAGCTTATTAGATTAATAGGAAAGTTATATGACAAGTCACATTTAAGTTTCATAAAACTCATAAAAAGTTGGCAATGGTTACAAAAATGAAGAGTATTGTCCTCATTAAATGGTTTTATGACTCCATAACTTGTCCTCAAGTTGTGGAGGTTCAAGAGTCACTTCATTAAATGATAAAATGTGTAACCTTAATTAGTTCCATAAGTTACAAAAATAAAGAAAAGTTACATTCTTTATTAGTTTAAAGTCTTCCATAACTTGTCCTCAAGTTATGGAACTTGAAGAGTTTTTTTTTAATTAAAACTACTTTAAACACATAAGTTATGGAATTAATTAGTTTTGAATATTTTCAAAACTTGCCCTCAAGGTTTGGAATTTGTAAAGTTTTCCCCATGAATACTTTAATTCCAAGTTAGCCCTTAGAATTTTAAAAGTTAAAATTCAACCCTTATACTTTATAGTATTATAAGTTAATAATAAATATATGTATAAGTGCAAGTCAGTCTTACCGTTAGTAGGCCTCATTCACGAAGCCGGTCTATAAGGGGGGTATAAGGTTACTGCCTATAAAATGGCAGTTTAATGGGTGTCCACTCTCACCCACCGCTTCCTTGACTGGTGGAGGGTCGTTAGCCGAATGGGTAGGACAAGGACTATAATTCTCCCTTCATTAAAAGTATTAATGATAAATACTAAGTAACTAAACACTTATAAATTCCCAATCTTAGTTACTTAGGAAAATGTGAATAAGGTGCTAATCCATGAAATTACACTTTGCACTTTGTTTAAACCGTTAGTGGAGCGTGTGTGGTTAACCGGCACACTAACCTGGATTTAACAAAGTAGGCAAAGGGTAACTTAATATTTATCATAGTATCGGTGGAGCTCGTGTGGTTAACCGACACATCGATTGAGGGGTAAATATTAAGGGTACCAAGTATATTTGCATGGTTACTTCACACCTTGTTTTGTGATCCTCGGCATCCCAGTCACAAAACCTGAAGGGCACACTCGAGATTGAAACATGCCATTGAAAAGTTCAATGAATCTCAAAAGATCTAGGAGTTTCAAATCCAATTAAAAACCTAATTACATTATTTCGTTTTTCATGGTGGAAATTGGTAAATCGTCATTTACCTACCTTCAACTATTTTATAACTCGGATTACAGCATCCCTCTTCCAGTTATAAATAGGTTGTTGGATCCTAGCCTTAATATTTCATATTGGGTGTTATATTAAGGACTTTAGATCAACTATCTTGAATATCTCCCAAAAGATGTCTAGTTCAGACATCTATGATCTTCCCAAATCTCTTGGAACTTTACTTCCTCCACCTCCTCCAATTATTCTCCCTAACCCACAAGTTCAAGGTCACTCAAGCCCTAATGGCAAGCAAGGTCTATGTGTGATCACATCTTAGAGATGAAGTCACATATTGACAAGCTGGGAGAGTTGGGTGTCAAAGTCTTGAGAAAGTTGGATGTTCAATCACTTTCTAAGTCACATAGTGAGTTCCTTTGGGACTACTATGAAACAGACTATGACATGAACCTTAATGATCATATCTATTTGCTTGGTGCTGCTGAATCAGCAATGATTTGGAACGATAGTAAAGCAAATTTGATTAGAAGATCAACTTCCCAAAAACTTTATGGACAGTGACAATGGTGACACTGGAAATCCAGAAAAAGCATTCTCTTCCCAATGGAAAGGGATTGGCCATAGTCAACCCGGTTGACCAAATGGTAAAGAGAAAGGCTAAGTCTGAGATAGTCCCATTACCAAAGGGTCCATATGTTTATTTTGCCAAAGGAAGGGGCGTTGATTGCAAAGCTGCCAAGTTTACCTAAGGATGTTAAAGTCAATAAGTCTGACTCTACTTCAGGTAGAGCCCATTATCTAACTCTGTTAAGTTTCTATTCTAAGATCATCATTACATGATGTGACTGGGTCACATGTTGATGTTTTAAGAATCAAAGAATAGAGAGAAAGCTTAAAGGAAGTATATGCTGATTCTGATCGCATAGGTTGATTTCGATCGCATCAGAATTTTGAAGCTGTTACTTAGGAGTTATGATATATTGCTTAGGAATAGATAACAACAAGTTTTTCCGTATGCATTTGCACTATAAGGATAAGTTTTTTCCGCAAAGTTTTGAAATAAAATAAAAGTTTTTAATTTTATATTTATTTTAAATATCCTTACAAGTGGCATTTGTGGAAAATGGTTGTTTATATGATTCCATTGATAGCAATATTTGGAAAAAAATGGACTTGATTCTTTCATTTGTGGTAGTGTCATAATTTACCAAATAAGGAAAGATTCTCATTCCCAAGGCTTCAGTTGGATAGAAACTTGGAATCATGCAAGTTGAATAGTACGATGAATGAGAACTTTCAAGCATTGGAAAATTAAGACTTGTTCACATGGATGTGTGAGTCAAGTTAAGGACTAAAGGGATCGAGTACACATTCTTGTGCACTGGTCAAGTCCACCACAAAGCTCGTTAAGACTATTCGTCATGATTTACTAAAGTTAAGTAAATATGGTTATACTTATAAGTTTAAGTATAAGTCTGTAGCATTGGAGAAGTTTCAATGTGAGACAGAACGAATAAGAAGAATCAAAGTATAGCAGAAAGATAAAAGTTTCTCAAATCTGAAAAGATGGGAGAGTACTTTAGTATCATGTTTATGATAATCTGAAAAGATGGGAGAGTACTTTAGTATCATGTTTATGATCATCTTAATGATTAAGATACCATATCACAATTAGTCCTCTAAAGTCATCTTAGTGCATTCTTATGACTAAGAAGAGGAGTCATGAATTGTTGAAATGGTTAAATCAAAAAGATGAGTCATACTTCGTTCCAAAACAATTCTTAGAGTCATACTCCAAGATTGTAACTTGAGTGACATATCTTAAAGAGGGTTTGTTAACACTAGTCAAATGTAAGAGTAAAAGGTTATCTACTCTTGTACATTTGAAATTGGTAAGTTGTGATGTTTTGGATAAAACAGAGACCAACTTAGGCCAATTGTGTAAAGTGTTAGTCTTGATAAAGAATCCACACTATCTCTTGAATATTTGACAAGGGAGTCTTATATGTCAAGAGGACAGTGGGAGTCTTAAAGCTCTTGAAAGTTTCAAGACTTAATTAAGAATAAAACCTAAAGTCCTTCACTAGCACACGACTTGAGGTTTATAACCTATCGTGTTGAAATTCTGTGCCCATTCCAGTTAAAGTTGGCTTTGCATAGGAGTTCTGAAAGTTCTCAATTGGTTGCATAACAACTTGGAAGCAATGGCAGGCCCTGTACTGCCAGGTGGCAAGAAGTTAAGATTGCATAAGTTCAGTCCATATGAGTTTGGATTTGTCATTATCCTTGTCTTGTGACTATGGTTTTGACGATTCACATGGATAAGAACACATACACCATAAAATCTAAGGGTCGTAAAGTTTCTCTCCAATTCATGAAAATGATGGTGAGGAAACACTTCCACCAAGTAGATTTGAAGCAGATGGCAAAAGGTCTAAACAATTGAGACTATGATTACGTCATCCCTTTTCATAGTTCTGAAATTGTTTAGACACACATGCATGCTATCTAAGGAAAGGTGTATGATTTTGATAAAGTTTTATCAAAGCATCTCGTATCAAAAATCTAAACTTTGGTAAGGAAGACAATAAAGTATTGATTTCTAGAAGTCCAGCTGATTTCTGAGTACATGTCAAATCTAGTGGGAGCATAAGTGTTATGCTAATAATCATCATGTTAGTGGGAGCATGATAATTATTGTTAGTGTTGCAAGTTAGCAATGTTAATTATAGAAAACAAAAGTTTCAATTTGTGAGGCTGCAGGGATTGAAAAAGTTGTTTTGCTATAATTAAGGGAGAGGATATACTTCATTTCAGTTCTAAAGGCTTAGATTGAGACCTTAATCATCTTTAGTCAAGAATATATATATGAATTTCATGTTGGATTGGTTCAACTTAAGGAAATTCTATATATTGCGTTCTCAAAATTCGATTATGATTACGGCATCCCTCTTCATAGTCAAATTTTGAAAACATGGCAAATAAAAATATTGTAGCAAAAGACTGGTCTAGAATCATGTCTTTATGTGACACATCATGAATCGTGTACCATTTGCTTTGGGTACAGGATCGATTGCATGTGCTATAATATTTGTCATTTCTAAATTTTTCCAAATGCCCAGAGGCATTAAGAAGGGAAAAGGTCTAGAATTGGATATGACTAAAATGGTTAAGCAATTGTCGAGGACAATCTGAGGTTTACCAAAGATTGGTTGCTCAGGGACAGTTGGAAGTATAGTGCTAATTTTGGAAGGACCATATTGACATATTCTGAAAAGAGGCATCTCTTATTCAGAAGTGATAGTCAAAATGAGAATATGGAGTTGTCTCCATACGTGGAAGTTATCTGTGTATGATTAGAAAACTTAATGCAAGAAGCATGTCCAAAGCAATGTACTTTGAATATGAGACTTAGTTTCCATGGAGGTGATCTCCATTGGAATACCTTATAATGACTGTTGACAAGCCTTTGTGACTTTGTACATATTCATTACAGGAGGGTCAGTGCATATAAGTTTAAAATCTAAACAGATTTCGATAAATGATAGGAATTTGAAATTCTCACATTTTTCGATAAGGATTTGGGAGTGTGAAATTAGAATCATTGAAATTATGTTCAATTGGTTTATTTCACAAAGTAAGGATCATAGACAAACATAGAGTGCATACTTGGTGTATGGCAAAGCTATTGTTTAAGAAAAACATAGTGTACATGCTTGGAGCATGGGACAACTAGTGTTTTTAATTCAAGTATAAAGTTGATAAAACCGAAACAATGAATAATGAGTAATCAGTATGGTGATAAATAAAAGTGTTTATTTATATTCATAGGGTTTGATACCATATTTGATTCATTTATTCTTGTGTTTTACTTTGCATGTTTTGACTTCCAGAATAACTAAGTCGCTCTTCCTGAATGATTAAGTTATTCAAACCATCCACAGTCGGTCATATGTTGGAAGTAGATATGAATCAAGACTGTCATGGGTTGGTTTGTAGAGGTCCAAGTTGGTGGACAAAGTGGTGTTACAACACTCATGAGTGCTCATAAGTTCTGAGTATTGGATTCAACCCATGCTCATTTGAATCACTTCATGGATTTTATCACGAGTGATCATGAGACGATAATATCTTATATTCTTCAAACCTAGAGATATGAGTTGTTACTATGAGTTGGTTATACATTGATTGCACGAAAACGCATTGGTAACTCGATGTTATAAAACGTGCCTTTGTGTATGATTCAACAAGTAGTAGAACAAGCCATATGAGTCGAAGTTTATCCATTCCTTTCACCTTCGGGATAAAAGCGATATCTGTGGGACCCTCGATGATTTAAAGATGATACATGTGAGTGCTTGGCCAAGCCAGGACTGATTTGATTTGTTCAATCAGTCAGTCATCATGAATCGGAAATTGGGAAACAACAAATGGACAGAGAGAATGATTGATAATCCATGTCTCAGTCCATATGATATCTAGAATGGAGGAATATATGATCCCTTATCTAATGGAGAAGTCATTGACAAAGGTCAGAGTTCGACAGAAGCTTTTGAGAGCTACGATTGCTGATCGGTTCCTGAAGTCATACGCAATAATAGTTTTAGACTTATCCAAGTGGGAGACTGTTGGATTAATGTCTAAGTCCATAACTATAATTGGTAAGACTTGACCCGACCCGACATGGTCCATTTGGGTTGCATGGCATCATGCATTTGGATAGAATATAATGAGAGAAATAACACTTAAGGTTGGTTAATATATTATAAGTTCTAATATATTAATAAGGTTATTTAATTAGTATTGATCAAGAATTAATTTGGAATTAATTAAGTGATCAAAAGGAGACTAATTAAATATATGGGTTGATTGTGTAAATCATTCATTCTTATATATGTGGGCTTGTGATGCAAGATTCCTTATGTTGGACTAAGTCCATGGGGTGACCCATGGATACTCCATGGAGGTTAAAATCCATGGAGCTTAAGGAATGGGTAAAGTTATGAGTTACATGGAGTAACCCTAATAGCCACCATATAAAAGAATCCCATGGCTCAAGAAATCGTGCACAATGTGTGAGTGTGAGGGCTAGACGATTTCAAGGAGTGTTCAAGTTTCTCTCAAGTTATTCCAAGTGTATTTGGTGTTGTGTGAACCATTTGAGGTGTCACACTTGGGGCACTAGGCACTCAAGCTTCATGAAGACATTTTACATCAAAGAGGTATGTATTCTATCTTGTTATATTTATTATTTTGTATGCTAGATTAGGATAATACCTTGGATGTTCATAATTGTATGTATAATAGAGAAAACATAGATCTAAGGTATTTAGGGTTGCATGTACACTTAGGAGTGTTAGAATGCTCATAACCCAACAAGAACTACTAGGCGACTAGGAGTACTAGATTCGCCATTATCTGAGCAAGGCCAATAAGGTGGCAAATACCTTGTACATAAAGGAATACTCGTGCTGCCAAGTAAGGTCATTAGCAATGAAAATCCATCCATTCCTGTCTACGCAAGTCAGGAGAACTCGAACTAGAGACCTTGAAACCAGAGTATGCGATGGGTGAAAACTTAAGAGGAATGAATAAGAACCTAGAAGTCAAGAGCGACGGGGCTCGGTACCTCCGGAATCGAAGTCTGGACACCAAAGTTTGGTGGATTCAGGGACGTCGTTACGAACGAAGCACACAAAACTCGCCACTCAGTCCATCCAGGTCCAGAAAAGATGTATCTGGACCTTAAGAAACATTATTTGTGGCCGAACATGAATGCCGACATCACTACATATGTGGATAGTATCTGACTTGTGCCAAGGTCAAGGTAGAACAATAGAAGCCTTCGAGTTACCTACAACCGACGGGTAGAGCAAAGGAAACTGTTCAAACCTTGGAAGACATGCTAATAGCTTGGGTGATTGACTTCGGTAAAGCGTGGGATGCCTACTTACCACTCATTGAATTTTTCACACAACAACTACCACCCTAACAACAATGTCGCTCCATTCGAAGCACTCTATAGTCGCAAGTGCAGATCACCACTGCGCTGGGCTGAAGTGGGAGATACACATCTAGTGAAGGAGCAAGTCCCTAAAAGCACCCTCAATGGCCCTGAAATCATAAGAGAGACAACGGAAAAGATCGTGCAAATTCGAGAAAGGCTGAAAGCATCTCGAGAACACGACAAAACCCGAATAAGTCTTATCATCTGTATAAAAACGCAGGGTCTTTACTAGTGAATCTATGATGGCTAGTGTAAACATTATGGTCATGTATCATTAAGATTCTATGGACTTAGAATGTGTGATTCCGCCTCATTTCCTGTTCCTTGTTTGGTTGTGGGCTTAAGGCGGGGTCACTCATCTGAATGCCCTTGCAATCTTAATGATATACGATTATTTCACACCAAGCAATTATAAAAGATCTGGTAGGACTTATAATGCAAATTTCATCACAAATTGTTGAAGCATTCGTAATACTAGTACTCACTAACTACAACCTGGAATATTCGTAATGGTAACAACAAGGATAAAACGGGGAGCATAAAGGCACACATAGAATACATTATCATTCCAAAACAATAACTCCTTTTAAATCGACTCGACTCAAGTTACAATAAGAAATTCCAAGGTCGCCATTTAACATCAGGCGGATTGGTCCCCACCATATCAAATTCTTATACTGCGAAAAGTTCCCCCCATCTTTTCTCCAAATTCTTGAAGTCCCAGTCAAAACACTAATTTCGGGACGAAATTCTTTCTAACAGGGGGATGATGTGACAACCGTCAATTTCTGGTCAAGTCAAAGTCAAATAAAGTCAACAAGTCAAACCGGCCAACCTAGCTAACCCTTGTATATTAGGGTTTACATTATGTTCAAACGTTGTACAACTCGCTACATTAATACACAGTATCACTTAGAGTTTTCACGTGTCCGGAAATTCTAAACCCTAATCAGGGCAAGTGATGAAAATACTCGATAAAACATTATTCCCTACCCCTCGGGAGCATATAACATTCATAACAAGGCTTAACAGAGTGTAAGAACCTTGCGTTACAAAGCCAAACACTCAAAAAGGTCACAAACGTAGTCTCTCTCAACCTCTTTCACTCTATCTCTCCCAAATCTCTCCAAGTATGTGAAATCTCTCCCAAATCTCTCCAAATATGTGAAATCTCTCCTAAATCTCTCCAAGTATGTGAAATCTCTCCCAAATCTCTCTAAGTATGAGAAATCTCTCCAAGTATGTGAAATCTCTCCCAAATCTCTCCAAGTATGTGAAATCTCTCCCAAATCTCTACAAGTATGTGAAATCTCTCCCAAATCTCTCTAAGTATGAGAAATCTCTCCAAGTATGTGAAATCTCTCCCAAATCTCTCTAAGTATGAGAAATCTCTCCAAGTATGTGAAATCTCTCCCAAATCTCTCCAAGTATGTGAAATCTCTCCCAAATCTCTCTCAAAATCTCTCTCAACTTCTTATAATCACTCGGGGCATCCCGACCCTTAATTTAGTCGAAAACCGCTCGAAAACGGAAGTTTACGCGAAAAAACAGCTTTAAGGAGCCGAACCCTCTTAAGGAGCAGAAACCTCTTAAGGAGCCGAACCCTCTTAAGGAGCCGAAACCTCTTAAGGGGCCGAACCCTCTTAAAGAGCCGAACCTCTCTTAGGGACCGAAGCTACCCTTATGAACCGAACTTAGCCTCTGAACCGAAGCTTCTCAGAACCGAAACCTCATCAACAGCCGAAATGAACCGAAACCTCCTGCCTTCGGTCCGAGATACTCCACCTTCGGGTCCGAGACTGCCTTCGCTTCCCACATAGTACCTTCGCATGCGAGACTTCTCGAATCAACTTCTCTCGGTTCTTAGGGACCGAACCCTCCTCTCGGTTCTCATCAGACAAGCGAGCCTACCTTCGGTTCTAATGGATAGGACCGAACCTCCGACCCTGACCTCGCAGTTTCGCTTCTACCTTCCCGGTTTTGCATCCTTTTAGCGTTTTGAGCCCGTTTTTCGTGATTTTAATGCGGGATTTTCACCCAAACTCGTATTTTAACATAAGAGACCCTAAATATTCATATTTTAATCATATTTTGAGGAAAATCATTGCCTAAGAATAAAATCTAGTTGGTAAGATATAGGAGTGGAGTGTTGACTTTACCTTTAAGTTATGACACAAGCAACCTCCCATACCCACTCCATGTCACTATTCATGCTTTATGTCACTATTCCCATCAGCCCTAGTCAACTATTTGTCCTTTCAACACCCCTCTTCAAGAAGATGTAATACTCAAATAGTTCAGGTTCATACCTTTAAAATGACTACTTGCACATCCCCATACGATTTTTCTACAATTTATGGTGATTTTTACAAAACAGCCTGTCATTTCAAGAACAAATCTGGACCAGTCTGTGAATATGGACATTTTTACACAAGTTAAATGTCTTTAAAAATCATAATAAAAATTAGGAACAAACTAGAAACATTTTCCAAACTCTCAGAATTTACGGATTCTGATTTGGACCTTTGATGATTTTTCTATAAATCCTTTAAGAACAGGAATAGAAATGTTATCACTAGAAAAATGTTATCAATTTCACTTACACCTTGTATCTTGTTGTGCAAGGTGTGTATCATTATGTGCATATATGTGTTATATTATATGTCATTTTGTCTTGGTAAATAGACATACATCAGGAAACAAATGGATTTTTACCTCCATAAGTATGGTAATTAATTAATAAACAAAGTTTATATCCATTGCATACAAACAATTTGATAAACTATGACAAAGAATGTTTATGTTATACGAGCAAACTTCCTCCGAAAGGTTTTATTTCTACATAAAAGAGTTTTCGGATCACCTCACGTAAATATGTTAATGAATAACTTTGTGAGACATTTGCTTCACGTTACATCCAAGGTAACGAAATCAAAAGTCCTGTAATTGTAACCAGAGTCTCTTAGAGGGAGAGCGTGATAGTTGTGTATAGATCTATATTGGGATTGACACCCCACACCTCGCTGTTAGCTGCAGTAGGACCTCGAGGTCTACGGGTGACAAATGTCATAACAGTTCCGACGCCTGAAGAATATCGTTTCTGGCCAACTAGGTCATAGCATGGTTATAATAATTCACTTAGGATATTCGCAAAACATAAGATTTACGCGGTGTTCTATCACTAAATCGTATTTATGACAACCTAAACTTGTGCATATTTTCATAAGTGCAGAAAACATGGATACAGTTCTAGTCTTAGGATAGCTAAGACTACATCTCAACTAGAGTGGTAGGTTCCGGGTATAATTGCTGAGGGTATAAGTTGGAGTTATATAAGAGTTCAGTCACAAATCGACTTAGCATTGGTGGGTCTGCCCTATTTCCTGTTCCTTGTTTGGTTGTGGGCCTAGGGCAGACCCATTATATTCGATGATTTATTTAACTTTAATTTTATATAACTTATATACACTGGGTGATCATAGAAGGAAACTATGGATCTTCTAGAGTACATTATTTCCTAACATAGAAACTTCCATTTCACATCTCATAAAGAAAATATTGGATTTTCTGGAATCACACTTATTCTCTCTTACAAAGGAAAAACGATTTCTTCCTCAAATAAAAATCTTATGAACTCACCAACTTAATTGTTGACACTTTTCCAAAACTACTTGTATTCTCAGGAAATCAACGAAACCAGGTAACCACAAGCTTTTGAGGATGGAACGCTACGGCGTTGAACAACTATTTTTATATCATGATGTAATCAATCATTGAAATATGTAACACTTGAAACCATGTAATTCTTCTCCGATTATATTTATGATTGGTTGTATTGCTTTGATCACTATTATACTCGTTGTTATGATACTATACATGAAGTCCGCCACCCCCGGACGTTTCCGCCATCCTTGGTTTGGGGGTGTGACACAAACACCAAGATCTAGACTTTATGTTTCAAAGGGACCAAGAATGCATCTTTCTCAACTTATTCCATTGAGTCCACATCTCCAACCATCAGATATGAATCAACGTGATGTTTAGATGGATAAAGTTTCCAAATTTTTCCATAATAATGACACAAACTTTCAAGATCTAAACTTTAGTACACCAAAATGACCTAAAGGACCAAGATAACTTGCATGGCTTAAAGGGAAGGAAAAATATCACAACTTTCCTAGTCCACGAGGTCCAACAAGAATTCGAAACTGATAAAAAGATGTTGGAGTCCAATAAAATCCAAGATCAGCTTTAGTACACCAAAATAACCTAAAGGACCAAGATAACTTGCATGACTTAAAGGGAAGGCAAAATATCACAACTCTCCTAGTTCATGATGTCCAAGAAGCGTTCGAAACTAATAAAAAGATGTTGGAGTCCAATAAACTCCAAGATCAGCCATAAAATGGACCAAAAATGCATAAAAGGGACCATTAGCAAGATATAACTGTTGGATTAATGTCTAAGTCCATAACTATAATTGGTAAGACTTGACCCGACCCGACATGGTCCATTTGGGTTGCATGGCATCATGCATTTGGATAGACTATAATGAGAGAAATAACACATAAGGTTGGTTAATATATTATAAGTTCTAATATATTAATAAGGTTATTTAATTAGTATTGATCAAGAATTAATTTGGAATTAATTAAGTGATCAAAAGGAGACTAATTAAATATATGGGTTGATTGTGTAAATCATTCATTCTTATATATGTGGGCTTGTGATCCAAGATTCCTTATGTTGGACTAAGTCCATGGGGTGACCCATGGATACTCCATGGAGGTTAAAATCCATGGAGCATAAGGAATGGGTAAAGTTATGAGTTAGATGGTGTAACCCTAATAGCCACCATATAAAAGAATCCCATGGCTCAAGAAATCGTGGACTAATGTGTGAGTGTGAGGGCTAGACGATTTCAAGGAGTGTTCAAGTTTCTCTCAAGTTATTCCAAGTGTATTTGGTGTTGTGTGAACCATTTGAGGTGTCACACTTGGGGCACTAGGCACTCAAGCTTCATGAAGACATTCTACATCAAAGAGGTATGTATTCTATCTTGTTATATTTATTATTTTGTATGCTAGATTAGGATAATACCTTGGATGTTCATAATTGTATGTATAATAGAGAAAACATAGATCCAAGGTATTTAGGGTTGCATGTACACTTAGGAGTGTTAGAATGCTCATAACCCAACAGTGGTATCAGAGCCTAGGCTTGCTTTCTTGTTATACTTGAAAAAGTAGCTGAAAAATCGAGTTGGATGCATATATTCGATTGTTTTGGCTGGAATTGGACTAGGAACATTACCCTAAGATGTTTTTGGACTTATAAACTTATTTTTGATGTGGTAATGTTCATGCTAATCCAATTTCTAAGATAATTGTCATAATTTCAAGATTTGTATTAGTTTGTATGTTCATGCTAATTTCTTGAAGATTGATGATTTGAATTATCTTGTTCTTATGAGGTTCTTAGATTAATAGAAAAGTTTTGTGAAATAGTTGTTTTCAATCCATTTTAATCTAAGAGTTGATTCCAAAGTGTGTTTTTGTAACTTGTCCTCAAGTTATATGAAAAGTCACATTTAAGAATCATAAAACTCATAAAAGTTGGCAAAGGTTACAAAATGAAGAGTTTAGTTCTAATTAAATGGTTTTATGACTCCATAACTTGTCCTCAAGTTATGGAGGTTCAAGAGTCTCTTCATTAAATTAAAAAAAAAGTGTAACCTTAATTAGTTCCATAAGTTACAATAAAAAAAAGTTATTTTTTTTTATTAATTAGTTTAAAGTCTTCCATAACTTGTCCTCAAGTTATGGAACTTGAATAGTTTTTTTTTTTTTTTTTTTTTTTTTTTTTTTTTTTTTAATTAAAACTACTTTAAACTCATAAGTTATGGAATTAATTAGTTTTGAATAGTTTCAAAACTTTCCCTCAAGTTTTGGAATTTGAAAAGTTTTCACTTATGAATACTTTAATTCCAAGTTAGCCCTTTGAATTTTAAAAGTTAAAATTCAACCCTTATACTTTATAATATTATAAGTTAATAATATTTATATATATGTATAAGAGTAAAGTCAATCTTACCGTTAGTAGGCCTCATTCACGAAGCCGGTCTATAAGGGGGGTATAAGGTTACTGCCTATAAAATGGCAGTTTAATGGGTGTCCACTCTCACCCACCGCTTCCTTGACTGGTGGAGGGTCGTTAGCCGAACGGGTAGGACAAGGACTATAATTCTCCTTTCATTAAAAGTGTTAATGATAAATACTAAGTAACTAAACTCTTATTAATACCCAATCTTAGTTACTTAGGAAAATGTGAATTTGGTGCTAACCCATGAAATTACGCTTTGCACTTTGCTTAAAGTCGTTAGTGGAGCGTGTGTGGTTAACCGGCACAATAACCTGGACTTAACAAGGTAGGCAAAGGGTAACTTAATATTTATCATAGTATCGGTGGAGCGTGTGTGGTTAACCGGCACACTGATTAAGGGGTAAATATTAAGGGTACCAAGTATATTTGCATGGTTATTCACACCTTGTTTTGTGATCCTCGGCATCCCAGTCACAAAACCTGAAGGGCACACTCGAGATTGAAACATGCCTTTGAACAGTTCAATGAATCTCAAAGATCTAGGACTTTCAAATCCAATTAAAACCTAATAAATTATTTCGTTTTTCATGGTGGAAATTGGTGAATCGTCATTCACCTACCTTCAAATATTTTATAGCTTGGATTACGGCATCCCTCTTCTAAGTTATAAAATAGTTTGTTGGGTCCTAGCCTTAATATTTCATATTGGGTGTCATATTAAGGACTTTAAATCAACTATCTTGAATATCTCCCAAAAAGATGTCTGGTCTAGACATTTATTATCTTCCCAAATCTCTTGAAACAAGCTTTCCTAAATGAAGATGATGTCCCATGGATATCATACTTCTTTCACCTCCTCCAATTATTCTCCCTAACCCACAAGTTCCTAAAAAGTTTAAGGTCACTCAAGCCCTATTGGCAAGGCAAGGTCTAGGTGTGATCACATCTTGGAGATGTAGTCACATATTGACAAGCCGGGAGAGTTGGGTGTCAAAGTCTTGAGAAAGTTGGTGGCTCAACTACTTTCTAAGTCACATAGTGAGTTCTTTTGGGAATCCTATGAAACAGACTAAGACAAGACCCTTAATGATCTTATCTATTTGCTAAGATCAACTTCCTAAAACGCTATGGACATTGACAATGATGACATTGGATATCCAGTAAAGCTCTCTCTTCCCAATGGAAAGGGATCGGCCATAGTCAACTCGGTTGACCCAATGGTAAAGAGAGAGGCGAAGTCTGAGATAGTCCCATTATCAAGGGTCCATAGGTAACTATTGCCAAAGGAAGGGGCATTGGTTACGAAGCTGCCAAATTTACCTAAGGATGTTAAAGTCAATAAGTTTGGCTCTACTTCAGGTAAAGTCCATTGTCTAACTCTATTAAGTACATGCTGATTCTGATCGCGAAGATGGATTTCAATCGCATGGTTCGGTGATCAGAATTTTGGGCTATTACTTAAGAGTTATGATATTTATATTGCTTAGGAATAGATAACAACAAGGTTTTCATATGGATTGTAAGGATAAGTTTTTCCGCAAAGTTTTAAAATAAAAGAAAAAGGTTTTGATTTTATTTATTTTAAGTATCCTTACAATGGCATTTGTGAAAAGTTGTTGCTTATAAGATTCCATTGATAGCAATATTGGAAAAATGGATTTGATTCTTTCGGTTGTGGTAGTGTCTAATATTACCAAATAAGGAAAGATTCTCATCACCCAAGGTTCAATTGGACCGAAACTTGGAATCATGCAAGTTGTATAGTATGATGAATGAGAACTTTCAGCTTGGAAAATTAAGACTAATTCCTTATGTGAATAAGGAAAGGACTAAGGGATCGAGTACACATTCTTGTGCACTGGTCAAGTCCACCACAAAAGATCAAGAAGACTATTCGTCATGATTTACTTAAGTTCAGTAAATATGGTTATACTTATAAGTTTAAGTATAAGTCTGTAGCATTGGAGAAGTTTCAATGTGAGACAGAACGAATAAGAAGAATCAAAGTATGGCAGAAAGATAAAAGTTTCTCAAATCTGAAAAGATGGGAGAGTACTTTAGTATCATGTTTATGATCATCTTAATGATTAAGATACCATATCACAATTGGTCCTCTAAAGTCATCTCTTATGACTAAGAAGAGGAGTCATGAATTGTTGAAATGGTTAAATAAAAAAGATGAGTCATACTTTGTTCCAAACCAATTCTTAGAGTCATACTCCAAGATTGTAACTTGAGTGACATATCTTAAAGAGGGTTTGTTAACACTAGTCAAATGTAAGAGTAAAAGGTTATCTACTCTTGTACATTTGAAATTGGTAAGTTGTGATGTTTTGGATAAAACAGAGACCAACTTAGGCCAATTGTGTAAAGTGTTAGTCTTGATAAAGAATCCACACTATCTCTTGAATATTTGACAAGGGAGTCTTATATGTCAAGAGGACAGTGGGAGTCTTAAAGCTCTTGAAAGTTTCAAGACTTAATCAAGAATAAAACCTAAAGTCCTTCACTAGCACACGACTTGAGGTTTATAACCTATCGTGTTGAAATTTTTGTGCCTATTCAAGTTGGCTTTGCATAGGAGTTCTCAATTGGTTGCACAACTACTTGGAAGCAATGGCAGGCACCTGAGCTGCCAAATGGCAAGAATTTAAGATTGCACAAGTTTAATCAATATGAGTTTGGATTTGTCACTAACCTTGTCTTGTGATTATGGTTTTGACAAATTCACATGGATAAGAACACATACACTATTAAATCTAAGTGTCATAAGGTTTCTCTCCGATTCATGAAAATGATGGTGAGGAAACACTTTCACTAAGTAGATTTTAGCTAGATAGCAATTGTGATATTTGCATTCTCAAAGTCGTTAGTGGAGCGTGTGTGGTTTACCGGCACACTAACATGGACTTGTGAGAAGTGGCAAAGGTCTAAACAATTGAGACTATGATTACGACATCCCTTTTCATAGTTCTAAAATTGTTTAGACACACATGTGAGCTATCTAAGAGAGGTGTATGATTTTGATAAAGTTTTATAAAAACAATCTAGTATCAGAAATCTGAACTTTGGTAAGAAAGTCAGCTGATTTCTGAGTACATGTCAAAGCTAGTGGGAGCATAAGTGTTATGCTAATAATCATCATGTTAGTGGGAGCATGATAATTATGACAAAGGTTGCAAGTTAGCAATGTTAATTATAGAAAACAAAAGTTTCAATTCGTGAGGTTGCAGGGGTTGAAAAAGTTGTTTTGCTATAATTAAGGGAGAGGAAATTATACTTCATTTCAATTCTAAAAGCTTAGATTGAGATTTTAATCGTATTTAATCAAGGATATATATATTAATTTCGTGTTGGAATGGCTCAACATAAGGAAATTCTATATATGGGTCCATTATTTGCGTTCTAAAATTCGATTATGATTACGGCATCCCTTTTCATAATCTGAATTTTGAGAACTTGGCAAATTGAAATGGAAATATTATAGCAAAAGACTGGTTTAGTCTTTATTTGCATTCTAAAATTCGATTATGATTACGGAATCCCTTTTCATAATCTGAATTTTGAGAACTTGGCAAATTGAAATGGAAATATTATAGCAAAAGACTGGTTTAGTCTTTATGTGAGACATCATGAATCGTGTCCCATATGCTTCGGATATAGGATCGATTACATGTGCTATATTCATCCTTTCTAAAATTTTCCAAATGCCTGGGGCATTATGAAGGGAAAAGGTCTAGAATTGGATATGACTAAAATGATTAAGCAATTGTCGAGGACAATCTAAGGTTTACCAAAGATTGGTTGCTCAAGGACAGTTGGAAGTATAATGTTAATTCTGGAAGGACCATATTGACATAATCTGTAAGGAGGCAACTCTTGTTCAGAAGTGATAGTCAAAATGGAATATGGAAATGTTTCAAAGTTAGAAATTATTCAATCTGTGTAAGATTAGGAAACTTAATGAAAGAAGGATGTTTCCAAGGAGCTGATCTCCTTTGGAATGCTCTGTAATGATTGTTGTCAAGTCTTTCTGACTTTGTGCATAATCATTAAGAGGATCAATGCATATAAGTTTAGAATCTAACAGATTTCAGTAAATGGCATGAATTTGGAATTCTTGCATTTGCAGTAAGGATTTGGGACTGTGAAAAGAGGATCATTGGAGTGATGTTCAATTGATCTATTTTACAAAGTAAAGATCATAGACAAACATAGTATGCATACTTGGTGTATGGCATGACTAGTGTTTAGAAAACATAGTGTACATGCTTGGAGCATGGGACAACTATTTTTTTAAATTCAAGTATAAAGTTGATAAAACCGAAACAATGAATAATGAGTAATCAGTATGGTGATAAATAAAAGTGTTTATTTATATTCATAGGGTTTGATACCATATTTGATTCATTTATTCTTGTGTTTCACTTTGCATGTTTTGACTTCCAGAATAACTAAGTCGCTCTTCCTGAATGATTAAGTTATTCAAACCATCCACAGTCGGTCATATGTTGGAAGTAGATATGAATCAAGACTGTCATGGGTTGGTTTGTAGAGGTCCAAGTTGGTGGACAAAGTGGTGCTACAACACTCATGAGTGCTCATAAGTTCTAAGTATTGGATTCAACCCGCGCTCATTTGAATCACTTCATGAATTTTATCACGAGTGATCATGAGACGATAATATCTTATATTCTTCAAACCTAGAGATATGAGTTGTTACTATGAGTTGGTTATACATTGATTGCACGAAAACGCATTGGTAACTCGATGTTATAAAACGTGCCTTTGTGTATGATTCAACAAGTAGTAGAACAAGCCATATGAGTCGAAGTTTATCCATTCCTTTTACCTTCGGGATAAAAGCGATATATGTGGGCCCATCGATGATTTAGCGATGACACATGTGAGTGCTTGGCCAAGCCAGGACTGATTTGATTTGTTCAATCAGTCAGTCATCATGAATCGGAAATCGGGAAACAACAAATGGACAGAGAGAATGATTGATAATCCATGTCTCAGTCCATATGATATCTAGAATGGAGGAATATATGATCCCTTATCTAATGGACAAGTCATTGACAAAGGTCAGAGTTCATCGATAAGGTCAGAGTTCGACAGAAGCTTTTGAGAGCTACGATTGCTGATCGGTTCCTGAAGTCATACGCAATAATAGTTTTAGACTTATCCAAGTGGGAGACTGTTGGATTAATGTCTAAGTCCATAACTATAATTGGTAAGACTTGACCCGACCCGGCATGGTCCATTTGGGTTGCATGGCATCATGCATTTGGATAGACTATAATGAGAGAAATAACACTTAAGGTTGGTTAATATATTATAAGTTCTAATATATTAATAAGGTTATTTAATTAGTATTGATCAAGAATTAATTTGGAATTAATTAAGTGATCAAAAGGAGACTAATTAAATATATGGGTTGATTGTGTAAATCATTCATTCTTATATATGTGGGCTTGTGATCCAAGATTCCTTATGTTGGACTAAGTCCATGGGGTGACCCATGGATACTCCATGGAGGTTAAAATCCATGGAGCATAAGGAATGGGTAAAGTTATGAGTTACATGGTGTAACCCTAATAGCCACCATATAAAAGCATCCCATGGCTCAAGAAATCGTGGACTAATGTGTGAGTGTGAGGGCTAGACGATTTCAAGGAGTGTTCAAGTTTCTCTCAAGTTATTCCAAGTGTATTTGGTGTTGTGTGAACCATTTGAGGTGTCACACTTGGGGCACTAGGCACTCAAGCTTCATGAAGACATTCTACATCAAAGAGGTATGTATTCTATCTTGTTATATTTATTATTTTGTATGCTAGATTAGGATAATACCTTGGATGTTCATAATTTTATGTGTAATAGAGAAAACATAGATCCAAGGTATTTAGGGTTGCATGTACACTTAGGAGTGTTAGAATGCTCATAACCCAACAATAACAACTAGAAAGGAAAGGTTGAATCTTTTTACTTACAAAAGTCCAGAAAATGTATGAAATTTATGAATCCAAGATTGAAACAACATCCCTTGCAACCATTAGCAGTCTGACTAGACTGTCTCGCAAGGTCTACGGTACACCTAGACCGCCCGGGTGTCTTGGCCTACAACAAAACGTAGGACCACCTCAAATCAAACCATAATATGTCAACATATGCACATAAACAATAACAAGCAAACATAGGTACTCATAACAGATTTATTAATCTAACAGACCACTTCAGCATATCAACATCCTACTTATATAGATACATACTATAGTACAAAATGTAGTGAGAAAACTCACCTGAGCTAACCAAAAGAAGCTCAATAACAAACCTCAGTAGCAGAACAACTAGCACAAGCTACTTAATGCCAAATCGAGACTAGTTCTTAGCTAAACACTCAACTCTACCAAGGTTTGACCAAAAGTCAAAATGGTCAAAAAGTCAATGGTAAAAGTCAACTTAGCGGACCACCATGCTATGGTGAACTCTTGGCCACGTCGTGGCCAAGTCAGGGCAAAATAGTCGAGAGACAGAGCACCACCACGAAGTGGGTCTTGCTTGGCCACATCGTGGTCTCTAGTAGAATGCACTCTTCTTTATTAAGAGCTTAATCCTTAAAGACCAAGGCTCATAGCATTAGGTGTGGTTCCTAATAGTTTCATAATGGATAAAGTTTCCAACTTTATCCATTAAGATGTTCCAAAAAACCAAGATCTAGAATTTAAGTCTCAAGGGGACCAATAATGCATCTTTCTCAACTTATTCCATTTAGTCCACATCTCCAACCTGCAGATATGAATCAACGTGATGTTTAGATGGATAAAGTTTACAATTTTTTCCATAATAATGACACAAACTTTCAAGATCTAAACGTTAGTACACCAAAATGAACTAAAGGACCAAGATAACTTGCATGACTTAAAGGGAAGGAAAAATATCACAACTTTCCTAGTTCACAAGGTCCAAGAAGCATTTGAAACAGATAAAAAGATGTTGGAGTCTAATAAATTCCAAGATCAGCTTAAGTACACCAAAACAACCTAAAGGACCAAGATAACTTTCATGACTTAAAGGGAAGGCAAAATATCACAACTTTCCTAGTCTATGATGTCCAAGAAACTTTTGAAGCTGATGAGAAGATGTTGGAGTCCAATAAACTCCAAGATCAGCCATCAAATGGACCAAAAATGCATAAAAGGGACCATTAGCAAGATATAACAACTAGAAAGGAAAGGTTAAAGCATTTTACTTGCAAAAGTCCAGAAAATGTATGAAATTTATGAATCCAAGATTGAAACAACATCCCTTGCAACCATTAGCAGTCTGAGTAGACTGCCTCACAAGGTCTACGGTACACCTGGACCGCCCGGGTGTCTCGTCCTACAACAAAACGTAGGACCACCTCAACTCAATCCATAATATGTCAACATATGCACATAAACAATAACAAGCAAACATAGGTACTCATACTATATTTATCAATATAACAGACCACTTCAGCATATCAACATCCTACTTATGAGGATACATACTATAGTACAAAATGTAGTGAGAAAACTCACCTGAGCTAACCAACAGAAGCTCAACAACAAACCTCAGTAGCATAACAACTAGCACAAGCTACTTAATGCCTAATCGAGACTAGTTCTTAGCTAAACACTCAATTCTACCAAGGTTTGAACAAAAGTCAAAATGGTTAAAAAGTCAACTTAGCGGACCACCATGCTATGGTGAACTCTTGGCCACGTCGTGGCCAAGTCAGGACAAAATAGTCGAGAGACAGAGCACCACCATGAAGTAGGTCTTGCTTGGCCACATCGTGGTCTCTAGTACAATGCACTCTTCCTTATTAAGAGCTTAATCCTTAAAGACCAAGGATCATAACATTAGATCTGGTACCTAATAGCTTCATAATGGATAAAGTTTCCAACTTTATCCATTAAGATGTTCCAAACAACCAAGATCTAGACTTTAAGTCTTAAAGGGACCAAGAATGCATCTTTCTCAACTTATTCCATTAAGTCCACATCTCCAACCTTCAAATATGCATCAACGTGATGTTTAGATGGATAAAGTTTCCAACTTTTTCCATAATAATGACGCAAACTTTCAAGATCTAAACTTTAGTACACCAAAATGACCTAAAGGACCAAGATAACTTACATGATTTAAATGGATGGAAAAATATTACAACTTTCCTAGTCCATGAGGTCCAAGAAGTATTTGAAACTGATAAAAAGATGTTGGGGTCCAATAAACTCCAAGATCAGCCATAAAATGGAACAAAAATGCATAAAAGGGACCATTAGCAAGATATAGCAACTAGAAAGGAAAGGTTGAAGCTTTTTACTTACAAAAGTCCAGAAAATGTATGAAATTTATGAATCCAAGCTTGAAACAACATCCCTTGCAACCAACTAGAATTTCTTGATCTTCAATATTTATTAAATCACCACCAAAATGCACCAAAAAATGGTTGAAGGACAGAGGATAAGCTCACTTTACTCAAAGGAGGTCAAGATTTCACTCAAGGAATGGTCTAGGTATGTTGGATGTTGAAAATGATCAAAAACTAGGAGTTAACGGTCTTTAAATACATCAAAAACCCTAAAAACGCACAACCCACTGGGCTAGGGGCACCCAACACTTTTTAAAGGTCGCTCCGCGCTTTCTGATAAATTCCTGATTTTCCGGTTTTTAGCTTCAACGTCAAACGATCATAACTTCTGTGTTCTATTTCCTTTTTCAGTGATGTTTATATAGACGTGAAGGTATTGACAAGCCCCACAATCCTATATACTTACTTTTGGCTTAAATCATACATAAATTAACTTATTAATATACACAAAAGTACAAAATGTTACTTTTTCCATTTTACCCTTTGGGTCTAAAACATAACTCAAGGGCTTAAATCACTTAACCAACATTATTAACATCCAATAAGGTCTAACATCTATTCCATTGAAGCCCAAGTCCTTTAGTTGATCAAATTACGATCCACTATCCCGAGATTAGAAACATTCTAAAACTGGATTTTACACTGCTCACTCCCATTTTCTTCTTTTTTTGGCTTTCAATTACATCGAGTTGACGTTGTCTTTGAAGATTTGACTTGCTTAGTTGAATGGTAGGATGAGAAATATTCAGATAAAAAATATTTATACTCCTCCCTTCGATTCATCGTCTGAAAAGTCATCCTTACCATTATTTCTAAATAGTCTCCTTTCATTTTCTCATATGACGAAATTCTCTCTAGACATCTTGTTGTGTTTTTTCTTCAACCAACTGTATAACTAGGACAATGGTGGCAGCCATATATATATGGCAAGAGCTCTGGATGTTGCTTCCCCCAATGGATGTCTTCTGGGATCTTCTTGATCTTTTTCCTTCTATTCATTCTGCAATATCCGTCTTTATTTTCTTTCTTTATCTAAAGCAATAGATTGTAATGGTCGTGCTATTCTTGCTCGAACTGCTCCTTTGAATGTTTCAACTTTCTTCTGTCTCTTCTCAGTTTTACACACAATAATCTAAAAAAAGATTCATCAGTTCCGATAACCTTCGGGGATTCCCCTACTAACATGGAACCTGGTATAAAAGTATTGAAGCACATATCATAGTAACTTGCGTATAATGTAGGTAACCTCGAATTTTGTCACACCCCAAAACCGGAACAGCAGAAACGTTCTGGGGTGGAGGACGTCATGTACAGTATCACATCAATGCATAGTAGTAAACAAGCAACAACATCATCCATTGCATTAATAATATAATTTAATATAAGTGTGTTCTGTCAAGTTTAATAGACACCAAAAATATAAATCAAAATAAAAGATGAGTCTTGAACGAGCTCCATCTTCTCAAAACCTGGCATCGGTACCTGTCTAATGGTGACCTGAGAATACAAGTTATTTTGAAAGAGTTTATCAGCTTTAAAGTTGGTGAGATCATAAGTATTTTAGTGTCATTGTTTGTATGAAAGTGTTTGTAAGTATGTGATTTGTAAGTTTGTAAATGTTTGTATCTCCTAGAAAACCTTATGTTTTTCTACTAAAAGTAGCCTTCTACCAAGGCATCAAGTGTTTGTGTGTGTCTCTTGTAAGAGTATGTAATTTCCCAAATCTGACTGTCATTAACCAAAAGTATAGTTTTTACATTACTGTTCATTGTGTGAAGATCACAAAGTGAATGCAATGGGAAATAAAATAGTACTGTAGTGTTGTATTAAGTAACTACTTCTGTACTAACTACCTTAAACCATTTGTTATTTAGGGTACCATGTGATATGCCTGTACCATACTACCGACTAGAAACACGACGATGAAAGACGTCGGAAGGAATGACGTTTGGCACCCGTAGACTTGCAAGTCCCACTGTAGCTAGCAGCAAGGTGTAGGATAGTCAATCCAGTATAGATCTATACACAAACTCAACGCTCTCCACTTAAGGAGATTCTGGATACAAAACGAGCCATGACAGGTGATGTCATGCCCCTTTATGTGGCTCACATAACTGTAGTAGTGTTCTTGTATATGTATAGTGTGTACTAGCTGTATTGTATGTTCTCTCTCTGTCTAGTATGTATGTATGTTCTCTCTGTTTCTCATAATAGTGTCTTCTCTTGTATAATGTATAGTATGTACTAGCTGTATTGTATGTTCTCTCTCTGTCTAGTATGTATGTATGTTCTCTCTGTTTCTCATAATAGTGTGTTCTCTTGTATAACATATGAACTGACTCTTTGTATGTTTCATTGTTCTAGTAATAGTATTTGTAACTTCCTAAACTACACCTATTATAGTTTACTAGTAATATTGTTTGTATGTATGAACATGTTTGTATACCTTTGCTACCCAAAGGTATTGAATAGAAAGAAGGAACTTTTATATCTATATACATATACATAATATATAACTAGGATTCAAACGACCTTCGGACAAACAACCGATACCCTAAGTCCACAACCAAACAAGGAACAGGAGGTAAGGTGAGCTATCAGTCCTAAGTCCTTTCAATCCTACTTATATAACTATATCTATATAGATAAACATTTAACAGAATATAAGTTTAAAAGAGTTTAATAAAAGTATTTGACATGTAAAAGAGTTTGTAAAACAGTTTGATGTAGTTTGTTTGATAACACAGTTTGAAAAGTAAGAAATCCACTTGTTTGGTAGTTATTAATCACATGTGATTGATATAATAACTATAATAGTTCAACTTGTATTCCCCCCCCCCCATAAAAGCATTTAAAATCAATTAAAAGGTTGATTTAGGGGTATGAACTCACCTGCAGTGAGTGGTTTGGATGAAAGTGCTGGATATGATGCTAAGTGTCAAGTGAAGACTTGAGCACACACACAGATCCTATTTAACATATAATGATACATATGTGAATACAATTAGTGCTTATAACAACTAATTATTGAATTGGAACCACCTTAGGGACTAGTAAACACTTATTTTGAAGTGTTACCACCATATATGATTGTATATAAGGGGTATATGGCTATACAAGGGAGTGTATGGTCAAAATGCACAATTTTTGTCTGTGTGCGGCCAGGGTGTGCGGCTGCACACTCCCTATGAAATGTGCCAAAACGTATTTTAAGGCTTTAGGACTCATCTGGGAAGGTTTCTTACTTCATGCTTTAGCCTTATATGAAGTTCATTGCCATTTTTGGACCTAAAAAGGGTGTGTGCGGCCACCATGATGAGTACGGCCGCACACCCTTTATGAAGATGATAAAATCGTGTTTTTCTAGTATATCATCAAGTGTTCTTAGCATATAACAAGTTATGATAAGTGTATACACGTTATACAGGCTTGAAAGGGTGATTAAGGTCCAAAACTAGTGTGTGTTCTTGGTGTTCTTGACTAAAGATGGATGTTTTCATGGATCAAAGCAAAGGATTTTGCTAGTTAGGGTCGTGTATCAACAAATCAAAAGGAAGAATTACTTACTTTTATGAAGATCAAGATGAAGATGTGGATGATACTTGAGAGGATTTCGAGTTCTAGTCTTGAAGAAGTGGAAAAGTGTTCAAAAATGACAAGTGTTGAATATATAGGGGAGAGTGTGCGGTTGGGATGGGTGTGTGGCCGCACACTCCATATGTTGGAGTGTTTGGCCCGATTTTGCTTGATATGCATCAAGTTATCCCATTTCTAGGCTTCTACCTTGATGGTACTAGGTTTAGAACACTCAAACTGACTCCAAAAAGCTTAAAAGTTAGCAGAAATAGTTCTGACTTCTATTGAAGTGAATGGTTGTATGGAATAGAAATTTCGGGTTGTCACATCATCCCCCCGTTAGAAGGAATTTTGTCCCGAAATTAGAGTTTAAGCAATTAAGTAGTTACAAATAACTAAGCAAAAAGATGAGGATATTTCTGTTTCATCTGATCCTCTCGCACCCAAGTGAATTTAGGTCCTCGCTTGGCGTGCCAGCGAACCTTCACTATCGGGATACGGCTTTGCTTTGTTTGCTTGACCTCTCGGTCAATGATCTCTACAGGTTCTTCCACAAAGTTGAGGCTCTCGTTGATCTCGATCTCGTCGAGTGGGATTACAAGAGTCTCGTCGGATAGACACTTTTTCAAGTTCGAGACGTGGAAAGTAGAAAGTACGTTACTGAGTTCGCGGGGTAAGTTGAGTCTGTAAGCTACAGGGCCGATTCTAGCAAGAATCTTGAAAAGCGCTGCGTAACTTTTATGTCGGTCACTAGAGGTTTTCAATCGTCCACTAATCTAAACGATCCTCTCTAATGATGTCCTTTAACTCTAGATCGTGTATTTCATAGCTAGCTTTGAGGGTTTCCAACTGATGGGAGGCTTAGGTAATGACCTTACCTCTTTGCATCAAAATGCAACTGAGCCCTGGATTTGGACGCATCGCCATAGACTACAAAGTCTTTTATTCCTTTTTGGATGGGATAGTATTGGCCTGGTGCACAAGGCTCGTTTTAGCATTTGGAATGCTCTCTCCTGCTTCTCTTCCCAGCCACCGGCCACACCCTTCTAGGTCAAAGTTTTAAGGGGCTTCGCGAATCGTGAGAAGTTCTGAAAGAACCTACTTTAGTAGTCTGCGAGACCTAGGAATTTACGAATTTCTGTAGGTGTCTTCGGATCTAACCATTCTCAATGGCCTGGATTTTGGAAATGTCTACCTGAATTCCCTCTTCACTAACAATGTGACACATGAATTTGACCCTTCGAATCTAAACTCGCATTTAAGAGAATTGCGCGTAGAGCTTCTCTGATCGAAATATTTCCAAGACCTGCTGAAGCGGTTGACTATGCTCGTCCTTAGTACGAGAGTAGATAAGTATATCATCAATGAAGACGATGATGAACTGATCCTAGTAAGGACGACACACCTTATCCATTAAATCTATGAATAATGCGGGTGCGTTTGTTAATCCGAACGGCATCACTACGAATTGCCCATAACAAGTTAGGAAGGTTGTCTTCGGAACATCCTCCCTTCATGTTCGTAGTTTGTGATACCCGGATCTTGGATTGACTTTTGAAAAGAAGATCGCCCTTTTACAGCTGATCAAATAATTCGACTATGCTAAGCAAAAGGGTACTACTTTTTGATGGTTAGCTTGTTGAGCTCCCTGTAATTGATGCATATACGAAATGATCAGTCTTTTCTTCTTGACGAACCAGACCGGAGTTCCCCAGGGTGAGAAGCTTGGTCTTATAAAGCCCTTGCTGAGCAGTTCGTTAAGTTGATCGGACAGTTCTTGCATCAATGCAGGTGGTAGACGATAGGGCTGTTTGGCTACTGGGGTAGCCCCTGGAACTAAGTCGATCCTAAATTCGACTTGACGTTGCGGAGTAATGCTGGGAGTTTTTTGTTATATCTGAATCTATTGTCTCGATCGGTGAGAAGGCATTTGATTGGATTCTAAGTTTATCCGCATGGCAGTACGATCACTCGTAGTCTTGGGCAGTCTCCGTCCTAAAGTTCATATCAGAAGTCATATTTGGTTCGTCAGTCACAGCTTCGTGTATACGAGTCGTATATAATTAAGACTGAAAAGGCAGTCGAATAAATGATTCTTCTTTAAGCTCACATCCAAACAAGGAAAAGAAGTTAAAGCGGAATCATCAATTCTAAGCCTGTAGAACTTTGATTATATACCACCCTTGTGTATACCTTCTCCAGCGATAGATCAACCGTATGGGTCTTCGGGTTGAACTTGACGTACTGTACGAGTGGTACTCCGGGGAGGTTTGCTGAGGTGTCTTCGGGAAGGATACGAAACATAAGGTACTCTCTGCATGAGTACTTCGGAGTTCTGGAATGACGGCTTCGCTAGAAAGGCGATTTCGGAGAAAAGAATTTACGCATGAAATTGGTATTGTGAGGGTCGAATTTGCTCACGTTATATGAAAATGTCGGACTACTCGGAATAAGAGGTATTAGACTTAGTTCATAAAGGTGTTACAACCTAAACATGACAGTGCAACTTTTAACAAAGTTTCAGTACTTTAATTTACTACTAGAATACGGCTGCGAACAAGGTATACTACAAAAGCAAGTATACGCAGCGCGAGAGCCCCTTGACTGACGGTATCTCGCAAAAGGTAAGACTCTAGTTGCACTAGTGTTTAACAGCTTATAAGTCTAGTATTACGAAAATGCCCTAGAATTTTAACGTGGGTCCGGAGTAGTCTCTCCTGCGGCAGTGATCCTTAGAATCTTCCTGTCTGCGCCAGAGTTCTTTGTTATTGGACAATCCTTCTTTAAATGTCCTATCTCACCGCATAAATGACAAATCGGTCTTGCCCCAGCATCGGTGGTGGAAGTGAAGTGACGTGTTGGAGTTATGTGGACACGGTTGCTTTCGTTGATCTCCCATTTTGGACAATTCCTATAATAGTGTCCTGCCTCACCACAACTATAGCAAACTTGGCTGGCTCCAGTGGTGGAGGTGGTTCTACAGAAACGAGCAATGTGCCCCATTTTGTTGCAATTGATGCATTGCAATACCCGGCAAGCTCCATTATGATGATAGTTACACTTGTTACACTTCGGGAGTGTTCCCTCATATCGCTTGACCGGTGCTGAGGTGGCAGGGATCGCCACTGGTTGTTGTTGCATGGCAAGCCTTTGAAATCGCTTGCGTTCCTTTTGGGCTTGACGCTTTCGTTTCTTAAACTCTGACTTGTGGCTTTGGGTGTTCGCAACAGTTATCCTTCGTTGATTTCCCGGGTGGTTACAACAATTTGAACTGTCAACACCTTTTACAACCTTGCTTTCTTTATTAGTGTTGAGGTGTGCAAGGACAGCTGTCACGACAACTGTTACCGCTGCTTGGAAGGTGGCAGCATCTATATGAAGGATCGGAGTTGTGTCGTTCGGCGGATTACCTCTAGATGACGACATGATTCTGCCATTTGACAAGAAAAGGAGTTTGTGAGTGATTATGGTCGGCCCTAGATGTATTCTACTCATTCATGTAATTGTAAAGTTTTTGTTTTGTTAAACTGATCTCGATGGTTTGACCTACATCCCTATGATGCAGTACTGGAAAAGAGTTGAAGTAAGTTTGGAGAATGTTCACTAGACAATTGCTATTTTGAACTAGACTATCATTGGTTGGTGGATAACCGGATCCAACCTTTGACAAGAATTGGAAGGAATCCTTGAGCAAATTCACCATAGCTCAATAATTTGACGAAGTGAGTGTTTAGATAGGATTCTAATGATAGCTGAACGAAAGTATTTGAACAAGGGTTGGCATAGAAATTAGCCGACTGTGAATAACATTGATATTCAAGATGTAATACGCTTGGAAAAATGACCTTGGAGTAGGTCTTACATCATATCCGAAGTAGCAAAAGTTTTGACGGCATACTGGCCTAACTAGAAAGTACTTACAGTACAAAGTTAGTTACTTAGAAAAGTGGTACTTAGAGCATATATAGGAAGACTATTATTTCAACCAAGGAAAGAAAGGTAGAACATCTCCTACTGGTGACGGTTATCCCTTGGGTGAACCCTTAGTTCAGCCAACTGACGCTCCATATCAAGTAGGTGCCTTTCGTACACTCTTTGGCGTACTCGGAGCTCTATGACTTCAGCTCGAGTTTCAGCTAGCTCTTGCTGCAGGGTCTCATGGTCTCCCCTAGACCTCTCACGAGCATCTTCCAGACGAATGGTGCGGATGGTATGCATTCTCGCATTGGCATCAACTTCTATGATTCGATGGAGAGCCGTCCTACCCTGAATCTCATTTCTGGCCACTCTGCGGACCAGGATTGGCAAGACTCTGTCTGCTGAGGCTCCTTCGCTTAGGTCATAAAAGCTTTGGTTTCCGTTGAATGGTATGGGCTGATTCTATTCTTGGCTCCAGGCTTCCAAGCTTTCCACCCATGGAGGTGTCGGGCCTTGAAAGGCCGGACGAAGGTTAGGATTTCAACTTCAGGCTCGGAGTCAGAACCATCTGCAAAGCCTTCAGCCTTGGATTTGGAACAGGAGCCATCGGGGGTAGCTTCTCCCAACGGATGTCTTCTGGGATCTTCTTGATCTTTTTCCTTCTATTCATTCTGCAATATCCGTCTTTATTTTCTTTCTTTATCTAAAGCAATAGATTGTAATGGTCGTGTTATTCTTGCTCGAACTGCTCCTTTGAATGTTTCAACTTTCTTCTGTCTCTTCTCAGTTTTACACACAATAATCTAAAAAAAGATTCATCAGTTCCGATAACCTTCGGGGATTCCCCTACTAACATGGAACCTGGTATAAAAGTATTGAAGCACATATCATAGTAACTTGCATATAATGTAGGTAACCTCGAATTTTGTCACACCCCAAAACCGGAACGGCGGAAACGTTCTGGGGTAGAGGACGTCATGTACAGTATCACATCAATGCATAGTAGTAAACAAGCAACAACATCATCCATTGCATTAATAATATAATTTAATACAAGTGTGTTCTGTCAAGTTTAATAGACACCAAAAATATAAATCAAAATAAAAGATGAGTCTTGAACGAGCTCCATCTTCTCAAAACCTGGCGTCGGTACCTGTCTACTAGTGACCTGAGGATACAAGTTATTTTGAAAGAGTTTATCAGCTTTAAAGCTGGTGAGATCATAAGTATTTTAGTGTCATTGTTTGTATGAAAGTGTTTGTAAGTATGTGATTTGTAAGTTTGTAAATGTTTGTATCTCCTAGAAAACCCTATGTTTTTCTACTAAAAGTAGCCTTCTACCAAGGCATTAAGTGTTTGTGTGTGTCTCTTGTAAGAGTATGTAATTTCCCAAATTTGACTATCATTAACCAAAAGTATAGTTTTTACATTACTGTTCATTGTGTGAAGATCACAAAGTGAATGCAATGGGAAATAAAATAGTACTGTAGTGTTGTATTAAGTAACTACTTCTGTACTAACTACCTTAAACCATTTGTTATTTAGGGTACCATGTGATATGCCTGTACCATACTACCGACTAGAAACACGACAATGAAAGACGTCGGAAGGAATGACGTTTGGCACCCGTAGACTTGCAAGTCCCACTGTAGCTAGCAGCAAGGTGTAGGATAGTCAATCCAGTATAGATCTATACACAAACTCAACGCTCTCCACTTAAGGAGATTCTGGATACAAAACGAGCCATGACAGGTGATGCCATGCCCCTTTACGTGGCTCACATAACTGTAGTAGTGTTCCTGTATATGTATTGTGTGTACTAGCTGTATTGTATGTTCTCTCTCTGTCTAGTATGTATATATGTTCTCTCTGTTTCTCATAATAGTGTCTTCTCCTGTATAATGTATAGTATGTACTAGCTGTATTGTATGTTCTCTCTCTGTCTAGTATGTATGTATGTTCTCTCTGTTTCTCATAATAGTGTGTTCTCTTGTATAACATATGAACTGACTCTTTGTATGTTTCATTGTTCTAGTAATAGTATTTGTAACTTCCTAAACTACACCTATTATAGTTTACTAGTAATATTGTTTGTATGTATGAACATGTTTGTATACCTTTGCTACCCAAAGGTATTGAATAGAAAGAAGGAACTTTTATATCTATATACATATACATAATATATAACTAAGATTCAAACGACCTTCGGACAAACAACCGATACCCTAAGTCCACAACCAAACAAGGAACAAGAGGTAAGGTGAGCTATCAGTCCTAAGTCCTTTCAATCCTACTTATATAACTATATCTATATAGATACACATTTAACAGAATATAAGTTTAAAAGAGTTTAATAAAAGTATTTGACATGTAAAAGAGTTTGTAAAACAGTTTGACGTAGTTTGTTTGATAACACAGTTTGAAAAGTAAGAAATCCACTTGTTTGGTAGTTATTAATCACATATGATTGATATAATAACTATAATAGTTCAACTTGTATTCCCCCCCCCCCCCCCATAAAAGCATTTAAAATCAATTAAAAGGTTGATTTAGGGGTATGAACTCAACTGCAGTGTGTGCGGCAACCATGATGAGTGCGGCCGCACACCCTTTATGAAGATGATAAAATCGTGTTTTTCTAGTATACCATCAAGTGTTTTTAGCATATAACAAGTTATGATAAGTGTATACACGTTATAGAGGCTTGAAAGGGTGATTAAGGTCCAAAACTAGTGTGTGTTCTTGGTGTTCTTGGTATTATTGACTAAAGATGGATGTTTTCATGGATCAAAGCAAAGGGTTTTGCTAGTTAGGGTCGTGTATCAACAAATCAAAAGGAAGAAATACTTACTTTTATGAAGATCAAGATGAAGATGTGGATGATACTTGAGAGGATTTCGAGTTCTAGTCTTGAAGAAGTGGAAAAGTGTTCAAAAATGACAAGTGTTGAATATATAGGGGAGAGTGTGCAGTTGGGATGGGTGTGTGGCCGCAGGTTTGGCTTAAAACACTCAAACTGACTCCAAAAAGCTTAAAAGTTAGCAGAAATAGTTCTGACTTGATGGTACTAGGTTTAGAACACTCAAACTGACTCTAAAAAGCTTAAAAGTTAGCAGAAATAGTTCTGACTTCTATTGAAGTGAATGGTTGTATGGAATAGAAATTTCGGGTTGTCACAAATTTCCAGAAGTTCCTATCTCTTTGGCAAAGGGCGTTGAAAAAGGCCCTTGTGGTGATAAATGTGTTTCTGTATCAAATAAAAGCGAGCCAAGGTCATTACATTAAAATTGTGTGTCCTTTATGACTAGAATCATGGAACTTTTCTCAACATGTAACTCTTTTTTGGACTCAGGTTTGGCTATATTCCAAAGCTTCGGTGAAACACCTCCACATTTCACAGGTGAATGGTTAGATGGGGAGTTTAAAAGTGACTTAGTAGAAGATAAAATGGTAATGATAAAAATGTCCTATAATTAAACTAACCTTTTCTTTGATTTAAATTTGATTTATAGGCGCCAAAGTATAATAAAATGAACATTGAACATATACATGTGTTTAAGGGTCATTTTTGTGATACTTTAAGGGCCAAATATGGAATTTATGACCTATTTAAGGGGGGATAACCCTATAATTAGGGTTTTTAACCCTAATTAAAGTCAATGAAATCCATTTAAGAGACTTTGTGAGTGAGAGTTCCTTTCTTGAGAATTAGAAGTAATCAAGAAAGTGTTTTTGTGATTTGGAGGCTTTATGGTGGTTTTTGAAGTGGTGTAGTGGTGGTCTCTCCTCACAATCTTTTTCTTAGAGTTTCCTAAGATTCCAAAAGGTATTAATCAATTCCTTAACCCTCATATCTATATTAGATTCAATAGGAACGTGCATCCTTGAGTTTATACACAAATATGGTGATTTTGGCAAAAGTTAGAAATCTAAATAAAATTGTTGACATGTATTTCGACGGCTATAGAGCTAAATCCGCTCCGAATTATAGAATGAAACAACATGATAAAGTTGTAGGAAATTGAATCTAGTTTACAAGGACTCTAATATCAGTCCACTTAGAGTTGTATATTCTGTTATACGCTTAAAACACTGAACATGGATTAGCCTAAGAAATCTTAGAAAAAAAAAAGTAAAAGCTAACATGTACTAAGTTATGTCTATAAATTTAGACTCTACATAATAATTGATTGATATGTGTGATTATTAGGTAAGTTCTTGAAAACTTCAATCATTTTTACAACTTTAGTACGTTGTCGAGAACTACAATTCTTGACAATTGATCCAAAGTATTCTATTATGTGTGTTAAACGTTATGCTACTATTTGTCTGTTGGAAATATGTTATCTTGTTCTGGTACGGGCTCTAGGTTATCATGAATGGTAGATGATATTTATGATGATATGTTATGCTATGTGATGTTGAATACATGCTAGTTGATAAACTAATTAACCGATATATTAGATGAGGAAGATTTCATGCTAGATTTTGGAAATTACTTTGTCTTTTATGGTTAGGAAAAATGCATGCTAGTGATGGAATGTGAATTGTTAAAGTGGTGAAAATTATGCATAATAGGTGTGAATGAAAATGGTTATTCTTCATGTAAACAATGATGATAAATACTAATTACAACAAGGAATAAGGATAAGTAATTACAAACAAAAAAAATATTCTTAATAGTAATTACAACGAGGAAGGATGATAAGTAATTACAACAAGGAATGATGATAATCAATTACAATGATGAATTAAACATGGAATAACAATATAAATTAATGTTATAATGATGAACGATGATAGTATACGATGTTATGTACTATATGAAGTTGAAAACTTGTTGTATGATGATAATTCAAGTGATTGTCCCATTAAAGAAATTTATATGTTTTCTTTTTGACACTGTACATCTGATTGGCTCACAAAGCAGTTGTTGATAAGTTTTTCTTGTTGTGTTTTCCATGATTGCCTTTTCATGGTACATGTAGCTTAGAAGCATTGGCTTGGTGACGTGGGGAGCTTAATTGGGTAGTTTGTTATTTCCGTTAGTTGGGTAGTTTGTTATAACATGTCATGATGGTCATTTTGATGGTCATTTTGATGTTTGGTTATTACTCTTGTTTACATATATCATGATGATCATTTTGATGTTTGGTTATTACTCTTGTTTACATATGGTTTTATTTGATTTAAATGGTTTGATGGATGTTTTTGAAATAACGTAACGCTGTTGGTTTATTTTTAAAATGTTTGAATAATTAATACTTCCGTTGCATTTTTCATTAAAAGATGTTTAAAATAAAAGAAATTTTTTTATTATGAAAATCAATCCGTTACAAGTTTGTTCTGAGCCATGATATGAATGAACTAAATACTGAGGCTAGTGTTCAAACTCATAATGTAGATTGGTTCAAGTGGGTTGTATCAGAATCTTAAGGGGTGGGGGAATGGGGGAGGGTGTATGCTGAGAGTTATAGATTCTTTGTTATATACTAGTAGGACTCTTATTCTTCTTGATATCAGAAATTAGCCTCTTCTTAGTCAATAATCTTATGATCATTCAAATCTCTCGATGTTAAGGAAAATGAATTCATCTCAAAGGAACAAACATTCCAAAAGGGCATGAAGTGGTCTAAATGACCAAAAGAATCAAGGCGAGTTGCATTCTCAACGCCTCAAGTTGCTCGTCACCCACAAGATCAAGTACCCCAATGCACTCGTAGATCAACTAGAGTCGTGTGTATCGACGAATGGAAGAACAAATTAGGGTGATGCTTGGATTGCATGGATTCAAAAATCCTTGTAAGTTGATGGCTTATTGCTGGATGGTGTCATATCAGAAAAAGAACCTTTAGATTGTCAAAGGATTTTAGCAAAGTATGAAATTTGAAAACAATGGTTGTACAAGTTTTCACCCTAAACCAGTGGGAAAGGAGACTTTGTGGTAATATCAGAAGAAAATATATATTTAGGTGAGAACATTAGTATCCGGCCCATACTATCATAAACACATGATAAACATTTGGAATTAGCAAAACTATCTTGAAACCGGAGGGCCTGGTGGACAACATTCGTATGTGGAACAATGGTATGTATGGTAGATATTTTGTGACATTGCCTTTTTGTGCTCATTTTGATGTACCTTGGGGCCCGTTGATTCCGATGTTAAATATTGATGTGGCTTTAGGAGATGTAGTTACGGTAGGAAAATTTTGACATGTATGATATCTCTATTGATGAGCACACTTTTTCTCTTTTTACGTTGATTCCTTTAGGGGTCATGTGTTTCAATGTTGTCATTGGCATAAGATTGGCTTTTCGCTAATCGGGCTGAGATTCTATGTATTGAAGATTGTATGTGTATATCGTTGGTTGAAAGAGGGTAGTGGTGTAACCAACTCAGTATTATCATAAATATACAAACCTAGGTGCTTACAAAGATAGAAATTTACCTGGGTATCCTGAGCAACTGAGTAACAACATGAACATTGCAATAAATGTGTAACGCTTGGTTTCCCGGTATGAATTTATATTTTCCAAGTTATTTATGTTTTCTGTTTGGGACACGGCGTGTTGGAGCCTCAACACGGCGTTTCTAGATGTCTTTGGTTGCAGATTTTAATGAGCCAACACTGTGTGTTGAGGTGCCTCAGCACGGCGTGTTGGCAGCTGGGAAGGAAGCCCTAATTTTTAGGGTGTTGCACCCTATTTTAAAGGCCTTAGGCCCCATTTACCAACCTCCTTACCATCCTTCCTTGTTATCTAAAACCCTAAATCGAGCTTTGAGATTTCTTGGTGGTGTTCTTGAAGTTTTGAACAGATTCTTGTGGATTTTTGTGCTCATTTGAAGGAGCTTTGGAGTTTGAAGGTGCCTAGCTTGGAAGGAAGGTATTGGATCCAGAATCTCACCACTTGTGGCAGTCTCCTTGTGGTATCAAGTTTGAACCTTGATCTATGGATGTTTAGATCTCCTTATTCCATGTTTTGGTCCTCTTTGGGTGGTTGGAGGAATTTATTCGTTTGAGGACTTGTCATTTCAGATCTGAGGTTGTCTTGGCCTTCTTATGCTTAAAGTTGCAAGATTTATGTGAGAAATTGGTCCCATGCATGCATTAAGCTCCTCTTTAAGCTTTAGAGCTTCTTTTAGGCGTGCATGAACGTAAAGTTGGGAACTTTACATGGTTTTCTAGCTCAAGGAGGTAAGATCTGTGTTTTGGAGCTTGGGCTCGTGAGTTAAGTGCTTATTGGATTAAGCCTTGTGCTATTAAGCCTTAGGGTTTGAGTTTTGGACCCTTTTTGGTGGTCCCTATGGGTAAAGTTGGAAACTTTACCCTTATAAGTCTTTATTGAGTCCAAATTTGAGATTGGGAGCTCTTGGTGTTGAAGGAAAGAACTTAATATATTACGTTTTCGGGGCTCGAGGAAACACAGCGTGTTTTCGAGGAAACACGACATGTTAGATGGGATTTTCCCGCCTGTAGCGATAAAGGGAAACACGGCGTATTGGGTCAACATGGGCCGTTGACCTTGACTTTGGACTTTTGTCTCTGACCAAGTTTGACCTTTAAGGGGTGTTGAGGTGTTTTGAGTTGTATCTAAGGAATTGTTTCTTTTTAGGGGTCGGGTAGAGCTAATTTTCGGATTCGAGACATTCAGCTATCGTATAGCTTTCGAGGTGAGTTTTCCTCACTGGGTTTAGTGGGTCGAAGGCACCAATATCGGCCCATGTTTATTCTATGTTATTATGCTAGTTGTCTGTGAGACTCTTGCATGTGTTGTGTGTTTATATGCTTACCGGGCTAGGGCCCGATGACCATTTGAACGTTATGTATCTTTGTGATTATTGCATGTGTATTTGATTAACTGATATATGTTATATGTATGCTGGACGGGGCCAAATCTATTACCGAGTGGGGCTCGATGCCGGGCAGGGCCCCATGCCGGAAGGGGTCCGATGCCGGGCGGGGCCCAAGGACAAGGCGGGGCCCAATATAGGTTTATTGTATGTTTGGTATGTGGTACTTTGGGGAACTCACTACGATTTGTGCTTACAGTTTTTAGTTTGTGTTTCAGGTACTTCCGGTTCCAAGGGGAAGAACTCGGGTTGACTGCATTGCACACACCATATGTACTCTGTTTATAGGACATACTCTGATTTTGATGATGTTTGACATATTTATTCTATTGCGGTGTGTGAACAATGTTTTGGAATATTGTTTCTACTTAAATCAAAAATGAAATTTTTGGGTCATAACTTTTGGATGTTTCAACATGACAGTCAAAACTCCGAGCTATCATATCCTTGATAAAATGCACTCTATAAAAAGGAAAGTACATATAATAAACATAAACTAACCATGAAAGTACAAGGTACAACCAATATTTAATGAACTCTATGGGGGATTAGATAAAGGAATGTATCTGAACTCCTATGAAGCTCTATAAAATCAAGGTAAGGCAAAAGGTTAAGGGATCTATCTTTCTTCCATCATTAACTTACATCAATATGAAATCTCGTCCTAACTTTAAAATCAGAGGGATTGGGGGCGACGCTGGTATAACTCGTGATGTTTTGTTTATCTCTACTAGTTGCATATATGAGCCCACCAACCTCAAAATAACACTACG
Organism: Lactuca virosa; assembly: GCF_052849685.1. NCBI lineage: Eukaryota > Viridiplantae > Streptophyta > Magnoliopsida > Asterales > Asteraceae > Lactuca > Lactuca virosa. Next base: position 63,048,870 of record NC_136427.1, on the reverse strand, counting down.
GTCGGAGAAGAGGAATATCACCATTGGCATCATCTAGAATTTTCATTATCTGAGCGATAAACAACACCTTTATACAAACAAAGGCAGAAACAAGCAAGCCTACGCTCAAAAGCAAAAACACAATATAAATAAACGATCGCACTAAACGTATGTCGATAACACGATAATGGAAAATCATATAGCTAATCAAATACAACACCCATCCATAACACAAAATCATAACAAACCGAGGGTTTCATCTCACACCATGAAAGGTGAATCATACAATGCGAGTAATAATATACTACCACCTGGCCATCACACACGCAATCGACATATTCACGCAAGTACCAACAATGTAAATAAAACGAAACTAAATACTACATCCAATAAACTGACAGAACAACAAAATGCAGTGAGTGTGCAATAGAAAAAAAAAGGCAAGGTTATGAAATAATCATGATTCCTCTAAATATACTATTTTAAGGATAGAAAATGATACGAGAAACACATACAAAAGATGATTCCGTCTTGTTACGCGGACGGATCCACGAAATACATATTCAACGAATATACTTTGATAGTGGTAGCTTAACAGAAATCGTGTATGAGCATTTCTTTTCTAAACTACCAGATAGCTTTAAGGAGACAATAAAAGAACCCAAGTCACACGTAACAATATTTGTAGACCATTTTGTATGGCCACTCCAGACGATCTCCATACCATTGATATTAGAGGATCAATGGAAAAGAACCTGTTGCATGAAAAGAATAAACTTCATCATAATAAACCACCATCACCATATAATATAATATTTTACCATAGTGAAATGAGAAAATTCGAAGCATTTTCCTCCATTTTAAACGGGGCTATCAAATTTAGAACACCATTCGGCACCGGAGTGCTTATTAGTGAACCATTTCTATTACCATTGTTAAGCCTTAGGGTAGAAACAAAAATAGCCGACTAAGAACAAGAAGTCAAAAAGGAAGAATCAAATACCATCATCATCATCCCTTCATATCTAACTCTTGGAATTAGGGTAGGCCGAACCATATGAGCAACCTTGCGGGATTGTATTACTGTCCTACAGGTAAAGCAAAAATATATTTTTGCATGGTAACCATCAGAAATAGTATAATTCTTATTGATCAAGAATTAATTTAGTGATCAAAAGAGGCTGATTAAATTAACGGGGACTGATTAAGTCAATCAGTAATACTTATAGTTTAGGCCAACGATCCATGTTGATTAGGGATGGACTAAATCTATGTGAGAGTCCATGGAGAGTTAGTCCAAAAGGCCCATCATATGGATTATTGGATTGCTTAAAGGCTTAAGTAAATGGAATAGGGTTTACAAGTTAAACCTCAGGAATTCCACACTATAAAAGTAACCCCTAAACCCTAAAATCGTGACACTTTGATTCTAAGAAGAACATGGACGATTTTGGTGCCTCCTAAACTCTCTCTCATTATTCTCCATTTGTTCATGGTGTTTGTGACTTGTTTGAGGCATCACACTTGAGGTGCTAAGCTCTTGAAAGGCTAACAACTACAAGCTACAAATAATAGGTATTCTTCTAACTAGTTTTATGATTCATTGTGACATCCCCATTTTCATGGCCAGAAAAGACCGATTTTGTTTATGCTTTATTTGAAAATCAGAGTAATATTTTAAATAAAAATGTTGCGGAATTTGTTCCCAGAAAAACATGATAAATACGTTATCAAAACATTTCCTAATAAATGTATTTTATTCATTTTAAAACGTTGGGATGTCATCGTCAATATAAAAACATAAGCATAAACAGAACTTACATTCATTAACACTAGTGATTTACATTTCCTTAATCTCTCAATGTAATGTAACTTCATATCGACACCTGTGATACAAATAAACTTGAGTGGGTTAGGTTGGGAAACGTAGTGAGTACATAGGGATTTCAATCCCACAATGTTATATCATATATATAATTTAGAACTCACAAAATATACAATTTCACCATCTATATAAGCAACTCTTACCCCACCCCGTCGTTCCTCCCAACGACACTATCCATACTCTCAGACCTTAAACTTTACCTCTTTACTTAATCCATACTCTCGGATCTAATCCATGCTCTCGGATCAATAATTGTGTCCATTCCATACTCTCAGACCTTAAACTTTACCTCTTTACTTAATCCATACTCTCGGATCTAATCCATGCTCTCGGATCAATAACTGTGCCCATTCCATACTCTCAGACTAGGGACAAATGTCTATGTCTAAATCCATACTCCCGGATTAATGACAAATAACTATGTCCTCTCCATACTCCTGGATTAAGTACAACTGACTATGTCTTAATCCATACTCCCGGATTAATGACAATTGACTATGTCCAATCCATACTCTCGGACTAGGGACAATGACTATGTCTAATCCATGCTCTCGGATCAATGACAAATTTAAAGTTCGACTCTCTATGTATATCTCACTCGTTCTCATAAAGAGATACTACCCAATATTCCTCTTAATTAATTTAGGTTTACTCTGTATCCTAAATTATCGTATATTATCAGATATGCTCTTAACACATATTTCAGGCAATATCAAAATATTTTACACACCAACAAACATTTAATACATTATTCAATACTTGTATTAAAATCATGTTCATGAAATGGACTATGCACTCACTTGTTAAGGTGGTGATTCCGAACTCAGACAGCGCTTCGCTTCTTAAAAATAATTTCCTTCGACGAAACCTAGTATTATTACCACTAGATTTTAGTCTAATATTTACTGTGACTAATTATTAGTCTTATTATTATTATTATATAAGCGTTTAAACAATATTTTCCAACCACTATGTACAGACAGGGGCCAGACATAAAACACCGGAGGGCGGGACCATTTTGGCATATAGCACTTCTGAAATCCAACAACCCTATGCGGCCCTTTAAACCAGATTCCCCGTACCGCGAATAGTTAAAAAGATATTATAACGACACTTATATAAGTCATAATAATAGCCCAAATATTTATTATAAGTTCATAGTAACAATACTAATTTTAAATATAAGCTATATTTAAAATAGGGTAAGCATAACTTACTTACAAGGGGGTTTTAGCTAGGAGTCGAGCTCAGCAGGGGCAGAACTTCGTCGCTGAATCTTTCTAAGAAAGATTCGCGTAGCGCTTCAGCGCTCACCTTACTATACTAAAACTACAGAAAGAGAAGTCGGATCACGAGGGACCGAAATGCTCGGGGGATAAGAAGAGAAAGACTCTTGAATCAAGATAATGATGCAAGAAATATGAGAGCCCAAGGCTCTTATTTATAGTAATTGAATTTTCAAAAACTACCCTCATAGTTACTTAATGACCTTATAGTTATATAAACAACTAAACACCCCTTTATAATACTATTTTAAATAGATTTAACGATATTTGTACTAAACTAATGCCGAAAGTATTCAACACTAGTCTTAGAATGACCGCATCGTCGATACCTTTCTAATGATATATACATATGTATATATATGTGTACGTATATATGATTTTTACTTTATTTTAATACGTAAATATGCTATTATAATTTGTAACTTGTTTATACAAACTCTATTTTTGACGCTATTTATATTCACGCGTAGGTGGAGACGTACTCTACAACTTTCATTTAGACTCCGTCGGATAATTTTGACTTTATTTTTAAAGTTATATTTTTAAAAGGCTGGGACAGGAAAAGTCCGTTAAAAATTCATAACTTCTTCATCCGACGTCCGTTTTCGTATGTATTTTTACCGCTGTGCTACTATTAATGAGATCTTCAATTCTCATTTAGGTTGCGTTGGCCAAAAATCGATCGATCTAAAATTTGAATTTCGGGCTGTGCATTGCTTTGCCAAATCTTAGAAAAATCATAACTTCCTCATACGAAGTCAGATTTTGACGTTCTTTTTATGCACACTCTTGGTTTAACGTATATTACAACTTTCATTTAGATATTTAAGGCTAAAAATTAGTTTATCAAAAATCCACTTTTTACGTTACGCGGCGTCGTGACAGTTTCGCCGTAAAACTTCAACGGGCTATAACTTCTTCGTTATAACTTGGATTTCGGCGTTCTTATATGTACGGAACCCTTGTAACATATACTATAACTTGGTTAAGATTAATCCTTCTAAATAATCTTCCATCAAAAACTCATTTTTGATGCTCATTGTCTATAAATTGACTAGCCCAGATCTGCGGGCGTTAAATTCATGTACCAAATTTGTATGCTAGATAAGTTTCATGCTTTGGATAATTTTTGTTGCATGTATAACTGGAGAAAACTTAGATCCAAAGCTATTAGGGTTGTATGTGCATCATGGGAGTTTTATAGTACTTAAAACCCAACAGTGGTATCAGAGCCATGGACGTTTTCTGTTATATTTGATGCATGGCTAATTTTCAAAGTTGAAAAACCTGAAAAATTTCCTTCTGACTGTTGGACTCGACGATTCCCATGAGCGGACTCGCCGAGTTGGATCATCTGGGGATGAACTCGTCGAGTCCATGCCCTGACTCGACGAGTTAGGTAGTCTGTTGGCAGAATTTTCGAGTTTTTGGCCTGTTTTTTATTAGGTTCATTACCACAAAATGTTTTGGCTCATAAAACTTGATTTTGTTGGTATAGTAATGATTATCCCCATCCAATAACATGAGGGTTGCCAAATTACAAGATAATTACTTGATTTTGTGAAAAACTAATTATCTGTAAAATTTGGATCATCTTGCTAAGAGAGTTGAATTAGATCAATTTAGTAATAGCTAAAATGATATTATTGTTTTATTAGTTTAAAGTTTGATCTAAATGTTTCTTGAATAGTTTCAAAACTTGTCCTCAAGTTATTGAAAGTTTACAAAATTAAGTCCATAAGTTATGGAATCCAAAGGTTTTCAAGATTTTCATAACTTGCCATCAAGTTATAGAATATGAAAAGTCTCATTCATGAAAACATTAACTCTTGTAATTGAAAGGTTTCAAAAGATGCAACTCTTAGGTTCATAACTTAAAATTAATTAAATAGTTTTTAATTTTTGCATTTTATGTTTAGAACCTTCATGTCTTTTGAATAGTTCAAATTATCTCTTATGGATTTCATTAAGTTAATTAAATGTTTAATTAAAAGAGAGATTAATAAATCCATAATTACATGGTTCAAGTTTAATTAAATTAAGACTATAATTTAATTAATAGATTAAACCACAAAGTATTTTAAAAGTTTAAAATACACCCTTATACTATATAAAATTAAAAGTTTAATATATTATATATGTATAAGTAAAAGGTCAGTCTTACCGTTAGTAGGCCTCATTCACGAATCCGGTCTATAGGGGGGGTATAAGGTTACTACCTATAAAATGGTGGTTTAATAGGTGTCCACTCTCACCACCGCTTCCTTGACTGGTAGAGGGCCGTTAGCCGAACGGGTAGGATAGGATACTAAACCCTCATTAAAAGTATAATGAAATATAAAGTAACTAAACACTTATATATTCCTAATCTTAGTTACTTATGAAAAATTTGAATTTGATGCTAACCCATGAAATTGCACATTGCACCTTATTAGTCGTTAGTGGAGCGTGTGTGGTTAATCGGCACACTAATATGGGACTCATGAAGGATGGCAATGGGTAGCTCGTAGTTTATCATAGATCAATGGAGCGTGTGTGGTTAACCAGCACATTGATTAGGTGATAAATGACTTCGAGAGTACCAAGCTAATTTGCAAGGTTATCACACCTTGTTTGTGATCCTCGGCATCCCAGTCACAAACTTGAAGGGCATAATCGAGATTAAACATGCCATTGAAAAAGTTCAATGAATCTCAAAGAATCTAGGAATTTCAATTCATTTAAAACATAATGCTCTTTTTTGTTTGTCATGGTGGAAATTGGTAAATCGTCATTTACCTACCTTCAAATATTTTACAATTGGATTCTGGCATCCCTCTTCCGAATTGTAGAATATTGTGTCGGGTCCTAACCTTAATATTTCATTTGGGTGTTATATTAAGGACTTAAATCAACTAACTTGAATTTCTCCCCTCATAGATGTCTAGTGTTGACAACTATGGTCTGCCTTATACTGTTGGAAAAAGCTTTCCACATGAAGATGATATTCCACAATATCATACTTCACTTCCTCCACCTCCTCCAATAATTCTCCCTAACCCATATGTTCGTAGACTTGAAAAGTTCAAAGTCACTCAAGCCCTATTGGCTAGCAAACACCTAGATGGAAGGTTTGTGTGTGCACATGTTTTGGACATCAAGTCACACATTGACAGGTGGGAATGTTGGGTGTCGTCTTCCCAAGGAAGTTGGCTGTTGACTGGGTTCTTCAGTCACTTCCCGAGTCGTATAGTCAGTTTGTTAAAGACTACTATATGATATATCACGACGTGACCCTTATCGATCTTACCTATTTTCTAGTTGCTACTGAATCAACAATGATTTGGCACACTGGTCAAGCAAATTTGATTGGAAGATCTACCTCCCAAGCTGCCATGGACATAGGCAATGACATAGATAGTCCAGAATTGGTCCCTTCTCATGTGGGAAGGGAACTATGGTCAAAATATTTGACCATAAGAGAAAAGCCAGTTCTGAGATAGTTCCATGTGCAAATGCCAAAGAGTCCACTTGTTTCTACTACCATTTGAAGGGACATTGGAAGTGAAGTTGTCCTAACTACCTGAAAGATCTAAGAGAGGGTAAAGTCAAAGTATTTGACTCTGCTTCAGGTAAGTCCACTATCTAACTCTATTAAGTTCCTATTTGTAGATTCTTAATACATGATGTGATAAGATCACATTTTGATGTTTTGAAGGATCGAAGAAGAGAAAGGAAGCTTAAGGAAAGAGAAGGCTGAGTCTGATCACGAAGAGATGGATTTCGATCGCATGATTCGATGATCAGAGTTTTGAGCTGCTTAGGAGTTATGATATGTCACAAACCATTATTTCAAACCTATGTAATAATATAAGTCGGTTTGTAGTTCTTTTTAAAGTAATAAAGAGAAATTTTAGCATACTGTGTACATTTACATAATTGACCCTCAAAAATAAAGTATTGAACAATCTCGATTGGGATGAACAAAGTGGTAGAGATTGTAACAAGGTTTCCAAAAATATAAAGAACACTAAAATCCGAGTTATAACGAAGAAGTTATGACCAATCGAAGATCCGCGACAAAACCGGCAAAACACTGTTCAGTGTAAAAAGTGAATTTTCAATAAAAGGCTTTTTAGCCATAGCAATCTAGATGAAAGTTGTAGAGTATGTTAAACCGAGAACTTTCATAAAAAGAACATCAAAATCTGACTTCATATGAGGAAGTTATGATTTTTGTAAGTTTCAGTATAGCAGTATACAGCTAAAAACTCGAAATAAAGATCGAGTGATTTTTATCCAACACAACCTAAACGAGAATTGAAGGTCTCTTCAATAGTAGTACAACGGTAAAAAGACAGACAAAAACGGACATCGGATGAAGAAGTTATGAATTTTTAACGGATTTTCCTATCCCGGTCTGTTAAAAATAATAATATTAAAAATAAGTTCAAAATTAGCTGACAAAGTCTAAACAAAAGTCATAGAGTATAATTTTACCTACGCGTGCATATAAAGAATGTCGAAAACGGAGCTCGTATGCGAAAGTTATGAATTTCGCAAGTTTTGGGCACAAAAATCGAAAATTGTTGAAAACCGGGAAAAATCGCAAGGCTGAGAACCGGCCACGTCCCCTCGCATGCGAGGCTGCCATGTGTCGCCTCATGTCAGCTTCTGATTGGACCGAAGCTGCGGTCCAGTGCGCATCCGACACACCCTTCACACGGTGGCGCCTCCGATCTCGGACCCGTGTCCTCTTCTGATTCGACCGCAGTCGCGGCCCACTCCTGTTCCGGCGCGCCTCGCCAGCTGTCCGAGGCGAAGCCTCCCCCTCGCCACCGGTCCGAGACACGTGTCTCCTTCCCCTTGCTTCGGATTCGAGGCTTCGGCCTATAAATAGCCTGCGAGACCTCTCGGTTCCAAGACCATTTTTACACCAAATTTCACACACTTTCACCTCTTTCACTCCCACAACCTCACCTACAACCCCAAAGCCCCGATATCATATCTAAAACCCTAAGCAAGCCTCGAAGCCCCGAGATTCCCAAGAAAAACAACCTTCTCCAGTCGAAACTTTGTCCAAATAAAGCCGGTTTTTCTTCAAATAAACTCCTTTCCAGAAAATGAAACACTATCCAAATCACCATCTATCAAGTGAGTTCATACCCCCGTATTTTCATAATTTTTATTGTTTTAAGGGGGGGGGGGGGGAATACAAGTCTAACACAAGAATTTTTGTGTTACAAATAAATGATTCCAAATCGTGATAAAATGACATTAAGTCATCAAAAATACTCAAAATATTAAACTCTTTTATAAACTTATATTTTTCCCCAAAGTTCATATTTATATATATGTATTTATATAAATAAGATTTAAAAGGCTTAGGACAGATAACTCATTTTGGGTCATTTTCCTTGTTTGGATGTGGGCTTATAGTACCGGTTATTTGTCCGAATGTCATTTAAATTTTACTTATATATAATTGTATATGTATATAAATATAAAAGTTATTTCATCTAGTTTAAATACCCTTTGTAACATGTTGAGCAAGGGATTACATTCAAACACAGTTAAATACCAATTCAGAAAGTACATATAAATTATAATAGGTATAATTTATGATACATAGAACAATAATTCATTATTCAAGTATACTAGAATACACCGTTTTTACAAGAAACAAAGGTTTGGTTCAAAACAAATCAAGGGTTTACAATTTTCAAATACATGTTAAGAATACTAATTCATGAATATACAAGCAATCATTATTTCAGGATGATTGGGTTTTCATAACTATTATACATGTAACGTTTATATGCTTTTTATGAGTCATTGAATTCAGGTTGTTTAATCCATTTAAACAACATACTTAAAGTCCTTATATTATAACCAGAGTCTCCTGTCAGGGGATCGAAACAAGTTGTGTGTAGATCTATATTGGGACTGACAACCCCGCACTCAGGTTGCTAGCTACAGTCAGGCATACACGCGAATGAGTGACTATTGTTATCAACAGTTTAAACGCCTACAAAGCGTTTGTTTCAGGCCATCTAGTCTTAGTATGGTTATAATAACTCATGAAAAATATATTAACAATACGTTAGTGTATAATCAACTAAACGTAAGTACATCTTCAAAGTACCAGTTTACAAAATACAAACTACAATAGTACATTACAGTTTTCAATAACAGCTGGTGAAACCAGGCACACTCTCAGTTACAAGTTTTACATAAAGGAATACAAATACTAAACATTGGTTTACAAATAGAACGGTTTTATGGGAATAAAACTACTTTTCATATACAGCAGAAAATATAGGATTTTCTGGAATAGTTTACATATTCAAGATACAGAAACATCCTTTTAAACATAAATACTTATGCACTCACTCAACTTTATGTTGATACTCTCTTTTCAAATTACTTGTATTCTCATGGAAACAATAAACAGGTACTCCCCAAGCTTTTTGAGAAGATGGAACTATTTTGAGTCATATCTTCTTCTTTCGTATAACTATTTTGGTTTCAATATACAATGATTGAACACATGTAAATACTTATACTTCTTAAATACAATGGTTGTTTGTACTTTGATTACTATGATGCATGTGTTGTGATACTACAAATGAAGTCCTCCACCCCCGGACGTTTCCGCCGTCTGGTTTGGGGGTGTGACAGATTGGTATCAGAGCAATGTATATAGTGAACTCAGTATATCAATCCATAAAAGATATACAAACTATAAATACATTTAGGGCTAAGAGCTCTGACTACAAGTATACTTTTAAAAATTTAAGTATTTTTACAAGAAGTATACTAACACTCATACCTACAAGTACAATATCACAGTCATAAGAACTTAAAAGTATTTGGATGTTGGACATTACAGTCAAACCTGGGCAGTTATGTAATCATATGTGGTATTAATATAGCTTGATCAACTATATTGATTTGAGATATGAACAACATGTGTTTGGGAGTGATAGTGGTGTTGTGACATGTATAAAACTTACCTACCATACATATTCAGAAGAACTCTAGAACAGTACATAAAGATTAAAATACTATAGGGGTATTTTAGGCACTATATACTAATAACAAACATATGAAAACAATAGAACAATCGAGGGTAGAACTATAAATATTAAGGGTATATTACAATTATATATAATTAAAGTTATATAGACTTAGAATATGTGATCTAGCTTCATTTCTTGTTCCTTGTTTGGTTGTGGATTTAGAGCCGGGTCATTTAATCGAAGGTCGATTATACCCAAGTTATATATGATTAGTATACACCTTATAGTTATAGTAATACCTAGAACAAGTCATAAAGAATATATTACCTGTTAACTGTAAGTCTCTCTCGTAGAAACTTGTATCTTTAATCTATCGTGACTAACTATATTCTATATCTCTTATCCCTATTCTCGCTTAGATAACAATGGCTGAGTTAAGGGTTCGTCCGAGTGATGCCCGTCGCCAGTAGGAGATACTCTACTTATCCTTTCTTTTGGTTTAAGAAATGGATAATACTCTACTCGTTTCCTGTTCACTCTTTTGGTTATAGTTAAAGTCTACAAATATGTTCTAGTGTTATTTTTCATGTTTTTCAGTACGACCGCAAAAATTTCATTTTCGGTAGGTCAGTATGATGTCGATGTTTTTCCTAGAATTTGGTATATTGTAGACCTGTTTAGGGTCAAGCTTCCCAGGCTTTATGTATTCAATATGCCAATATTATCGACATGCATTTTCATACTCTTTGAAAAATAACCACTCAATTTCATATCATCCTGTTGCAAGTTGTACTTGTCGTAGACTTCTATTTCCAATTCATTACAAGATTCATGTTGAACTAAATGTTTTAGTTCGGAGATATCAAATTCATTTCACTCTTGATATCTTATCATTTTTTTTATGTTTTAACTCTTATAGTAAAAGATGCATCCTCGAAGAAATCCAAGACGTAACACTGTTAATGAAGCACCGACGCCACCTCCACCACCACCTCCTCAATTCGACGTTGCTATGTTTCAAGCAGCGGTCACGACGGCTGTAACGACTGCCATGTCTCATATCAATACTCCTGGTGCTAGTGGATCAGGAGCTGGTGCACATCCTTATAACCATGGCGAGAGTCATGAGCACTCGCGAGAGTGCACTTATAAAGACTTCTCGAATGCCAAACCCAGGACCTTTAATGGAACTGGAGGAGTGATGGTTTTAAGGCAATGGGATGAGAAGACAGAAGCAATCTTTGAAATTTGCTCATGTCCGGAGGGTAGCAAGGTTAAATTTGCTGCTTGTACTTTTTCAGATAGGGCCCTAACATGGTGGAACGGCCATGTTAAGTCACTGACTTTGGTAGTGGCTAATACTATAAGTTGGGAGAACTTAAAAACCATGTTGATGCGGGAATACTGCCCCCGAGGGGAAATTCAAAAACTTGAGCAAGAGCTCTGGGGTCTTACCATGGTCGGTGCAGACATAACAACTTACACGAATCGATTCTGTGACTTGGCGATTCTGTGTCCAGAAATGGTTGCTCTGGAGATCAAAAAGATTGAAAGGTATATTTGGGGACTATCGCCCCAAATACAGGCAAGTGTCATTGCCTCTAGGCCTGTTACCTTTGACAGTGCCAAGGAGCTGGCACAGTCACTTATTGACCACGGAAATCTACAAAACTCTATGGTTGCTACCCCAGAACAACCTAAGGAAAACAAAAACAACAGCAAGAAGAAGGGTTGGAACAAGAGGAAGGGAAAATCTCCTCAATAACCTTCAAAGAAGCAACAAGTAGTGGCAGTTCATGCTGCTACTGTACCTACTATTGTTCCTATTAACCTTGCACCAGCTAAGCCCTATGTTGGTAACCTCCCTAAATGCAACAAGTGTAATTTTCACCACAACGGAAATTGCCGAGAGATGCAGTGCCGTAACTACAACAAAAAAGGGCATACTGCCCGATTCTGTAGAACACCACCCCAACCGATTAACCAAGTACCTGCCATTGGAGTAGGTTAAGCATGCTACTAATACGGTGATGTAGGGCATTTCAAGAGAGATTGTCCAAAAGCCGGAAATGCCGGTGGAGTCGGGAGGATTCTAGCACTAGGTCACGAAGAAGCGGTGGCAGACCCTGCGGTGGTCACGGGTACATTTCTTCTCAACAACACTTATGCATGCATTCTATTTGATTGTGGTTCAGATAGGAGCTTCGTGAGCCATAATTTTAAACATCTACTAAATCAAAACTCCCAACCACTAAATGAAACTTTCACAGTCGAAATGGCTAACGGGAAATCCGAATCCACCAACGATATATACATAGGATGTATCCTTACCTTGAATGACTTGTCTTTCCCAATAGACCTTATGCTGGTCTCTATCAAAAGTTTTGACGTCATAATAGGTATGGATTGGTTGTGCCCTAATCATGCCGACATCCTATGCTATGAAAAAGCCATTCGTCTGAACTTGCCAACTAACGAAACTCTTGTTATTTACGGAGACAAACCCGGAACGAACCTCCAGATCATTTCTTGCATCAAGGCACAAAAGTACCTTCGCAAAGAGTACTGTGCTTTCTTAGCTCACGTGGTAGACAAAAAGCAAGAAGTGAAAGATATCGCGGACAGTCCTGAGGTCTGCAACTTTCCCGATATTTTTCCCGATGATCTTCCAGGAGTGCCTCCCGAACGACAAGTCGAATTCAGAATCGACTTAATCCCTGGAGCTACCCTTGTACCCAAATCCCCCTATCGTCTTGCACCTTCTGAAATGCAGGAATTATCCAGCCAGCTTAACGAACTCCTAAGCAAAGGTTTCATAAGACCAAGCTTCTCACCTTGGGGGGCACCAGTTTTGTTCATAAAGAAGAAGGATGGATCATTTCGCATGTGCATAGACTACCACGAGCTGAATAAACTTACCATCAAGAATCGATATCCTCTGCCTCGCATTAACGATCTGTTCGACGAACTTCAAGGTGCGAACTACTTCTCAAAAATAGACATAAGATCCGGGTATCACCAGTTACGGATTTTGGAGAAAGACATTCCCAAAACCGCGTTCAGAACTCGTTATGGTCATTACGAGTTTATAGTGATGCCATTCGGCCTGACGAATGCACCTGCTGTGTTCATGGATCTAATGAACAGAGTGTGTCGTCCATTCCTGGACAAATTCGTCATAGTCTTCATTGACGACATTCTTATCTACTCAAGAAGCAAAGAGGAACATGGCCAACATCTTCGTCAAGTATTACAAACCCTTAGAACATAAAAACTCTATGTGAAGTTCTCAAAATGTGAGTTTTGGATCAAGAAGGTTGAATTCCTAGGTCATGTGGTCAGTTCAGAAGGAATACACGTGGACCCTTCAAAAATCAAGGCAATTGAAAACTGGTCAGCACCCAAAACACCTATAGAAATCCGATAATTCTTAGGTCTTGCTGGCTACTATCGCAGATTCATCCAGAATTTCTCTCGAATAGCTAAGCCTCTTACCACCCTGAAGCAAAAGGGTGTAACTTTTAGCTGGGGAGAAAAGCAAGAAACATCGTGCCAAACGCTGAAACAAGACTTGTGTAGTGCACCGATCTTGTCTCTACCCAAAGGGACAGACGACTTTGTAGTGTACTGTGATGCTTCAAATCAAGGGTTTGGGTGTGTTCTTATGCAAAGAGGAAAGGTTATATCCTACGCCTCAAGACAGATTAAGATGCATGAGGTCAACTATACAACACATGACCTTGAGCTAGGAGCAGTGGTGTTTGCTCTGAAGATCTGGAGACATTACTTATATGGCACGAAATGCACAATATTCACAGACCATAAAAGTCTCCAGCACATCTTTCGATCAGAAGGAGCTGAACATGAGACAACGACGATGGGTGGAGCTACTGAACGATTACGAATGTGAAATTCTTTATCACCCTAGTAAAGCAAACGTAGTAGCTGACGCCCTTAGTAGAAAAGAATACTCGGGACGCCGGGTAAAGTCGTTGACCATGACAATCCATTCACATCTGTCCACACAGATCAAAGAAGCTCAACTTGAAGCCTTGAAACCCGAAAACGTGGCAGGTGAAACTCTGAGAGGAATGGATAAGAACTTCGAAGTTGGGGATAATGGAGTCTATTATTTCATGAATCGGATCTGGACACCAAAGTTCGGTGGTTACAGAGACGTGGTTATGAATGAAGCACACAAAACCCGATACTCCATCAACCCAGGTTCAGACAAGATGTATCCGGACCTTAAGAAACTATACTGGTGACCTAACATGAAGGCCGAAATCGCTACCTTTGTGGGCAAGTGCCTTACTTTAACAAAGTCAAAGTAGAGTACCAGAAACCTTCAGGTTTATTACAACAACCTGAAATCCATGAATGGAAGTGGGAGCGAATTACAATGGATTTCATAACTAAGTTACCCAAGACAACGGGTGGTTATGATACTATTTGGGTATTCGTCGATAGATTAACCAAATCCGCACACTTCTTGCCAATAAAAGAAACCGGGAAGATGGAGAAGCTAACAAGAACTTACCTCAAGGAGATTTTTAGATTGCATGGTGTGCCAATATCTATTATTTCAGACCGAGATAGTAGATTCACCTCTCGTTTCTGGCAGTCTTTACAAAACTCTCTGGGAACTAGGTTGGACATGAGTACACCCTACCATCCACAAACCGACGGACAAAGTGAGAGGACAATTCAAACATTAGAAGACATGTTGCGAGCTTGCGTGATAGACTTTGGAAAGGCATGGGATATTCATTTACCCCTTGTTGAATTCTCTTATAACAACAGTTATCACACTAGCATAAAGGCTGCTCCATTCGAAGCCCTCTATGGCCGCAAGTGCAGATCCCCTCTGTGTTGGGCTGAAGTCGGTGACACGCAGCTAGCTAGAGGTCAAACTCCTGATAGTGCTCTCACTGGTCCGGAAATCATTCGAGAAACTACAGAGAAAATCATACAAATTCGGAAGCGACTTAAAGCTTCCAGAGATAGACAGAAAAGCTACGCTGACAAAAGGAGAAAACCCTTGGAATTCCAGGTTGGTGACCGCGTCTTGTTAAAGGTCTCACCCTGGAAGGGCATGATACGCTTTGGAAAGCGTAACAAACTGAATCCAAGGTACATAGGACCATTCGAGATTCTTTCCAAAATCGGTCCTGTAGCTTGCAAACTTCGACTACCCCAAGAACTAAGTAACATTCATCCTACCTTCCACGTTTCGAACTTGAAAAAGTGTCTATCTGACGAGACTCTTGTGATCCCACTCGAGGAAATCGAGTTAAACGAGAGCCTCAATTTTGTGGAAGAACCCGTAGAGATTCTAGACAGGGAAGTTAAGAAAACCAAATAAAGCCGTATCCCAATAGTGAAGGTTCGCTGGAATGCAAAACGGGGACCTGAATTCACTTGGGAGCGGGAGGATCAAATGCAACAGAAATATCCACATCTTTTTCCCTAGTCTATCTGTAATGCTAATTTTGGGACGAAATTCTCTCTAACGGGGGGATAATGTAACAAATCGTTATTTCAAACCTATGTAATAATATAAGTCAATTTGTAGTTCTTTTTAAAATAATAAAGAGAAATTTTAGCATACTGTGTACATTTACATAATTGACCCTCAAAAATAAAGTATTAAACAATCTCGATTGGGATGAACAAAGTGGTAGAGATTGTAACAAAGTTTCCAAAAATATAAAGAACACTAAAATCCGAGTTATAACGAAGAAGTTTTGACCAATCGAAGATCCGCTACAAAACCGGCAAATCACTGTTCAGTGTAAAAAGTGAATTTTCAATAAAAGGCTTTTTAGCCATAACAATCTAGATGAAAGTTGTAGAATATGTTAAACCGAGAACTTTCATAAAAAGAACATCAAAATCTGACTTCGTATGAGGAAGTTATGATTTTTGTAAGTTTCAGTATAGCAGTATACAGCTAAAACCTCGAAATAAAGATCGAGTGATTTTTACCCAACACAACCTAAACGAGAATTGAAGGTCTCGTCAATAGTAGTACAACAGTAAAAAGACAGACAAAAACGGACATCGGATGAAGAAGTTATGAATTTTTAACGGATTTTCCTATCCCGGTCTGTTAAAAATAATAATATTAAAAATAAAGTCTAAATTAGCCGATGAAGTCTAAACGAAAGTCATATAGTAAAATTTTACCTACGTGTGCATATAAAGAACGTCGAAAACGGAGCTCGTATGCGAAAGTTATGAATTTCGCAAGTTTTGGGCACAAAAATCGAAAATTGTTGAAAACCGGGAAAAATCGCAAGGCTGAGAACCGGCCACGTCCCCTCGCATGCGAGGCTGCCATGTGTCGCCTCATGTCAGCTTCTGATTGGACCGAAGCTGCGGTCCAGTGCGCATCCGACACACCCTTCACACGGTGGCGCCTCCGATCTCGGACCCGTGTCCTCTTCTGATTCGACCGCAGTCGCGGCCCACTCCTGTTCCGACGCGCCTCGCCAGCTGTCCGAGGCGAAGCCTCCCCCTCGCCACCGGTCCGAGACACGTGTCTCCTTCCCCTTGCTTCGGATTCGAGGCTTCGGCCTATAAATAGCCTGCGAGACCTCTCGGTTCCAAGACCATTTTTACACCAAATTTCACACACTTTCACCTCTTTCACTCCCACAACCTCACCTACAACCCCAAAGCCCCGATATCATATCTAAAACCCTAAGCAAGCCTCGAAGCCCCGAGATTCCCGAGAAAAACAACCTTCTCCAGTCGAAACTTTGTCCAAATAAAGCCGGTTTTTCTTCAAATAAACTCCTTTCCAGAAAATGAAACGCTATCCAAATCACCATCTATCAAGTGAGTTCATACCCCCGTATTTTCATAATTTTTATTGTTTTAAGGGGGGGGGGGGGGGGGGAATACAAGTCTAACACAAGAATTTTTGTGTTACAAATAAATGATTCCAAATCGTGATAAAATGACATTAAGTCATCAAAAATACTCAAAATATTAAACTCTTTTATAAACTTATATTTTTCCCCAAAGTTCATATTTATATATATATATATATATATATATATATATATATATATATATATATATATATATATATATATATTTATATAAATAAGATTTAAACGGCTTAGGACTGATAACTCATTATGGGTCCTTTTCCTTGTTTGCATGTGGGCTTATAGTATCGGTTATTTGTCCGAATGTCGTTTAAATTTTTCTTATATATAATTGTATATGTATATAAATATAAAAGTTATTTCATCTAGTTTAAATACCCTTTGTAACATGTTGAGTAAGGGATTACATTCAAACACAGTTAAATACCAATTCAGAAAGTACATATAAATTATATAGTTATAATTTATGATACATAGAACAATAATTCATTATTCAAGTATACTAGAATACACCGTTTTTACAAGAAACAAAGGTTTGGTTCAAAACAAATCAAGGGTTTACAATTTTCAAATACATGTTAAGAATACTAATTCATGAATATACAATCAATCATTATTTCAGGATGATTGGGTTTTCATAACTATTATACATGTAACGTTTATATGCTTTTTATGAGTCATTCAATTCAGGTTGTTTAATTCATTTAAACAACATACTTAAAGTCCTGATATTATAACCAGAGTCTCCAGTCAGGGGATCGAAACAAGTTATGTGTAGATCTATATTGGGATTGACAACCCCGCACTCAGGCTGCTAGCTACAGTCAGGCATACACACCAAGGAGTGACAAATGTTATCAACAGTTTAAACGCCTACAAAACGTTTGCTTTATGCCATCTAGTCTCAGTATTGTTATAATAACCTATTAAAAAGATATTAACAATACGTTAGTGTATAATCAACTAAACGTAAGGACATCTTCAAAGTACCAGTTTACAAAATTAAACTACAATATTACATTACAGTTTTCAATAACAGCTGGTGAAACCAGGCACAGTCTTAGTTACAAGTTTTACATAAAGGAATACAAATACAGAACATTGGTTTACAAATAGAACGGTTTTATGGGAATAAAACTACTTTTCATATACAGCAGAAAATATAGGATTCTCTGGAACAGTTTACATATTTAAGATACAGAAACATCCTTTTAAAACTAAATACTTATGCACTCACTCAAGTTTATGTTGATACTCTCTTTTCAAATTACTTGTATTCTCAGGGAAACAATAAACAGGTACTCCCCAAGCTTTTTGAGAAGATGGAACTATTTTGAGTCATATCTTCTTCTTTCGTATAACTATTTTGGTATCAATATACAATGATTGAACACATGTAAATACTTATACTTCTTAAATACAATGGTTGTTTGTACTTTGATTACTATGATGCATGTGTTGTGATACTACAAATGAATTCCTCCACCCCCGGACGTTTCCGCCATCTGGTTTGGGGGTGTGACATGATAGATTGCTTTGGAATATTTAGAAACATAGTTTTCATATG
This sequence comes from Lactuca virosa, assembly GCF_052849685.1. NCBI lineage: Eukaryota > Viridiplantae > Streptophyta > Magnoliopsida > Asterales > Asteraceae > Lactuca > Lactuca virosa. The sequence goes on along the minus strand of NC_136427.1, from coordinate 63,030,253 downwards.
TATTTATATTGTAAGGACAAGTTTTCTGCGTTTTATAAATAAAGAATAAAATTTTGATTTTATCTTATTTTATATTTCCTTGCAATGACATTTGTGAAAATTGATGTTTGTATGTTTCTATTTTTAGCAATATGGATTAGATTCTTTCGTTTGTGGTAGTATCTAAATTTACCAAATAAGGAAAGATTCTCATCACCAAAGTTTCGATTGGACAGAAACTTGGAATCATGCAACTTGTATTGTATGATGGATGAGAACCTTCGTCTTTGGGAAATTAAGACTGAGTCCTTGTTCACATGAATATGTGAGTCGAGTGAAGGACTAGGGGATCTAGTACACCTTGTTGTGCACTGTTCAGGTCCACCACAAAGAAAGATAAGGCTATTCATCATGATTTACTAAAGTTTAGTATATATGGTTATGCTTACAAGACTAAGTGTGATTCTGAATCATTGAAAAGTTTCAATGTATAGCAGGACGAATAAGAAGAATCAATTAGGCAGAAAGATAAAAGTTTCTCCAATCTGAAAGGAAAGGAGAGTACTTTAATATCATGCTTTATGATCATCTTAATGATTATGAAACCGTATCACAATTGATCCTCTAAGGACACCTTAGTACATTTGTATGGCTAAGGAGAGGTATCGGGAATTGTTAAAATGGTTTAAATCAAGAAGATGAGTCATACTTCGTTCCAAAATCAAGCCTTAGAGTCATACTCCAAGATTGTACATTGAGTGACATGTGGAGTAGAAAAGTTTTCTTACTCATGCACATTTGTAATTGGTAGTTGTGATGTTTTAGATAAGGCAAAGACCAATTGAGACCAATTCTAATTCTTGATAAGAATCTGCACTAACTCTTGGATATTTGTTTGTCAAAGAATGTTTATTTACAAGAGAATCTTATATGTCGAGAGTTCAGTGGGAGTCTTAAAGACCTTGAAAAGTTTCAAGAACAAATAAAGAATAAAACTATCGTTTATCAGTAGCACACGACTTGAGGTTTGTAACCTATCGTGTTGACATATTCTTGTTTCTATGCCCATTCCAATTAAAGTTGACTATGCATGTGAGTTCTATGAGTTATCAGTTGTTTGCATAAGGAAAAGCACCTTGATCAGTGAAAGTTCATTGATCAGTAAGGGTGATCTGCTCAACAACTTGGAAGACATGGTAGGCCCTTGTTCTGCCAAGTGGCAAGAAATTAAGATTGAACAAGTTCAGTCCATATGAGTTTGAATCTGCCATAGACCTTATATAATGATAATGGTTGGAAATGACAGGTTCACATGGATAGAAACACACACACCCCATCAAATCTAAGTTTCATAAGGTTTCTCTCCAATTCATGAAAATGATTGTGAGGAAAAGCTTTCACTAAGTAGATTTAAAGGAGATACCAGTTGTGTTAATTGCGATCTCAAATTCGATTATGATTACAACATCCCTCTTTATAGTTCGAATTGTGAGAAATGGCAAATAGTTTGAACATTCAGAACTTATTGTTGTAAGTTCTGAATAGTTTAGACACACATATGAGCTTTCTAATAAAAGGTGTATGAGCTTAGATAAAGGCTTATCAAAGCATCTCGTATCAGAAATCTGAACTTTGGTAAGAAATTCAATAAAGTATTGATTTCTAGAAGTCCAGCTGATCTCTGGATACATGTCAAAGCTAGTGGGAGCATAAATGTTATGCTAGTAACAAAATAATTGTTATGCTAGTGGGAACATGATTATTATGTGAAATTTTGCAAGTTAGCAATACTATTTATAGGAAACAAAGTTCTAATTTGCAAAAGTTACAAAGGTTGAAGAGTTGTTTCGCTATAGTAAGGGAGAGGATACTCATACTTTATTTCGAATCTAAAAGTTTAGATTGAAGTATTAATCAAACTTAGTCATGGATATATATGAATACCATGTTGAAATTCTTCAACATTGGAAATTTTGTATATAGAAATATTATAGCAAGAGACTGGTCAAGGATCATGTCTTTATGTAAGACATTATGAATTGTGTCCTATATGCTTTGGATATAGGATCGATTGCATATGCTATAATATTCACGCGTTTTAATTTTTCCAAATGCCTAGGGCATTAAGAGGGAAAAAAGACAAGAACCGGATATGACTAAAGATATTAAACAACTGTCAAGGACGATCTTAGGTTTACCAAGGATTGGTTGCTTGTAGATAGTTGGAAGTATAGTAAATGGACCATATTGATATAATTCTGAATAGATAGGATTCTATTAAGAATGGATAATCATATGGCAACTATGGAAAAGTTTTCATAATGGGAGTTGGATATCAAGAATCTATGAGTAAGTTAGAAACTTTTATGCAAGAAGGATGTTCAAAGGAATGTGCTTTGAATATGAGACTTTGTATCTATGGAATTGTCTTGTAACAATCTCCAATGGAAAGTTTTGTAATTGGCATACTCTGTGACTTGTGTACATAGTCATTACAAAGTGATCACTACATATAAGCTTAGAATCTAACAGATTACAGTAAGTGGCAAGGACTTGGTATTCTCACACTTACGATAAGGATTTGGAATTGTGAAATGAGTGTCATTGGAAATGTTTATAATTGATCTATTTCACAAAGTAAGGAGCATAGGTAAACATAGTGTGCATGCTTGGAGCATGGGATGACTATTGTTTAAATTCAAGTATTAAGTTGATTAATCGAAACATTATACAATGAATAATGTGTAATAAATATGGTGATTAAATAAAAGGTGTTTTTTTTATATTCAAAAGTTTTGAGACCATATTGGATTTGATTATTCTTTTGTTTCACTTCGCATGTTTTGACTTCCCGAATAATAAGATTATTCAAACATTCACAATCAATCATACTTTGGAAGTAGGTAATGAGGTAAGATTGTCATGAATTCATGTGTAGATTGTCTAAAGTGTTAGACATAACACAAGTTAGCTGCAGTATTCATGAGTACTCCTGTAATAAGATTTGAGTATTGGATTAAACCCACGCTCATCTGAATCACTTCATGGATTTTATCACGGGTGATTGTGAGACGATAATATCTTATATTCTTGAAACAGAGAGATATGAGTTGCAGTTTACAATTCGGTTGCACATTGATGATACGTAAACGCACCAGTAACTTGGTGTTATAAAACATATTGTTGTGTGTGATTTGATGAGTAAATAGAGCAAGCATATGAGTCAAAGTTTATCCGTTCCTTTTACCCTAAGAGGGATAAAAGCGATATCTGTGGGCCCCTCGATGATTTAGTGATGACAACCCTCGACTGATTTGATTTGTTCAATTAGTCGGTCATCATAAATTGGAAATCGGGAAACAACAAATGAACAGAGAGAATGATTATAATCCATGTCTCAGTTCATACAATATCTAGAATGGAGGAATATATGATCCCTTATCTAATGGACGCGTCATTGACTAGGTCAGAGTTCGACAACAACTTTTGAGAGCTACAATTGCTAGTCGGGTTTTGAATTCGTACTTGCAGTTATAGTTATTAGACTTATCCAAGTGGGAGACTGTTGGATTAGGTGTCTAAGCCCATAACTATAATTGGTATGTACTTGACCCGAGAGTAGCATGGTCCATTTCGGGTTGCCTTCACCAGAACAATTTGACAAGATGGATATTTGAGAAAGAGGTTATTTGTGATTTATTAATATATTATAAGTATAATATATTAATTGAGGAATCATATTATTTAATTAGTATTGATCAAGAATTAATTTAGAATTAATTTAGTGATAAAAAAAGACTGATTAAATTAACGGGGACTGATTAAGTCAATCAGTAATACTTATAGTTTGGGCCAATGATTCATGTTGATTAGGGATGGACTAAATCTATGTGAGAGTCCACGGAGAGTTAGTCCAAAAGGCCCATCATATGGATTATTGGATTGCTTAAAGGCTTAAGTAAAGGGACTGGGGTTTACAAGTTAAACCTTAGGAATTCCACACTATAAAAGTAACCCCTAAACCCTAAAATCGTGACACTTGGATTCTAAGAAGAACATGGATGATTTTGGTGCCTCCTAAACTCTCTCTCATTATTCTCCATTTGTTCATGGTGTTTGTGACTTGTTTGAGGCATCACACTTGAGGTGCTAAGCTCTTGAAAGGCCAACAACTACAAGCTACAAATAATAGGTATTCTTCTAACTAGTTTTATGATTCATGTACCAAATTTGTATGCTAGATAAGTTTCATGCTTTGGATAATTTTTGTTGCATGTATAACTGGATAAAACTTAGATCCAAAGCTATTAGGGTTGTATGTGCACCATAGGAGTGTTATAGTACTTAAAACCCAACGGGGATGTCATTTGTCCCATATTGGTTGTAAATTCTTTTTGAGCTTTATTTTGTCTTCTTCGCTATCCCATATTTACATCTTTTGAAATTTTCATTACCCTCATTCTTGTTTACACATAGAATTTCCTCAAATTTTTTACATGCCATGACCTCAATATTGTCTCTTCGTCCAATGTTTATAAAATGTACGACCAGCCTCTATTTACTTTTTGGATTTTGTATGGACCTTCCCATACTGGTCTTAGTTTACCTTGCGGTTCCTTTCTACTCGCTTCTTTGTTTTTTAGTACTTATTCTCCTACTTTGAAAGATCTGCCCTTGATGCGCTGGTTATAGTGATTGTCGGTTGTTTCTTGTGGTGTGCTTGTTGTATTGCCGCTACATCCCTTCTTTCCATAGATACCTCCAAGTTAGTTCGTAAGACTATGTCGTTGCTTTTCATATTAAAGTTTGTTGTTCGGTTTGTTAGAACGGTCAGTTCTATCGGTAGAACTGCCTTTGACCCATACACTAGGCTAAAAGGTGTTCCCTTCGTTGCGGTGCAAGAGGTCGTCTTGCATGCCCACAATACACTTGTAAATTCATCCACACATCATCCTTTGGTTGTATCCAGCCATGTTGCCAAGCCATGGGTTATTGTTTGATTCATAACTTCTTCCTGCCTATTCGCTTCTGTGTTTGCCACTGAGGTGAATCTATGGTTTATCTGAAAATCTATGCACCATTCTCTAAAAGGATGGTTTGCAAATTCTATATCGTTGTCTAAAAATAGTGTATTTGGTACCCCGAATCGACATATTATTTGATTCCAAAAGAATTTGATGATGTTTTGTTCTGTTATTGTTAATTGTGACTCCACTTCAACCCATTTTATGAAGTAGTCTATTGCTACTACCAGAAATTTCACTTTCCTTGGTGCCTCCAAAAATGGCCCTACTATGTCAATGCCCCATGGAGCGAAAGGCCAAGGGCTACTAACTCGGATCATGGGTGTGGCCGACTTTCTTGGTATTGGTGCATATTTTTGAAACTTTTCGCATTTATATATAATGTCTTCCATGTCTTGATACATGGTCGGCCAATAATACCCTATTCTCGCTATCTTTTGTATGATGGTTCTCGCTCCCTCGTGCACTCCATCGATTCCTCATGCATTTCCTTTATGAGATATTCCACCTTATTACGTTAACACAACATAACCGAGGTGATAAAGGACCTCGTTTATACAGAACTTCGTTTTGTATTACAAAATATGGTGCTTTGATTCTTAGTTTCTGGGTGTGCTTGTCGTCTTGTGGTAACTTACCATTCGATATGTATTCCATGATTGGTTTTCTCCAGTCACTTGATTATTTAATCATCGACACCCTTGGTGGTTCCTCTTTTGGTTTAACTTATACCACTTCTACTAACACCTTTTGGTTAGGTGTTGGAATGTTGAGGAGGCTAATTTGTTCAGCGCGTCCGCTCGTTTATTTTTGGATCTAGGTACATGTTGTAATTCGAATATTTTAAATTAATTTGTTAACTCCTTTACCTTATCTGTATATTGCATGAGATTTCTTCCTCGTATTTCATATAAAACGTTTCTTTGATTAGAAATTACCATTGAATCAATAAAAGTCCATATATGCTCACATCCTATCTTGATGGCTAGTTGTAACCCTGCAATAAGTGATTCGTATTCAGATTCGTTATTTGAAGCAAGGAAGTCAAATTGTAGGGCATATGTTATCTCCTCCCATGTGCATATATGCTCACATCCTATCTTGATGGCTAGTTGTAACCCTGCAATAAGTGATTCGTATTCAGATTCGTTATTTGAAGCAAGGAAGTCAAATTGTAGGGCATATGTTATCTCCTCCCATGTCGGGCTAGCCATTATCAGGCTGTCGCCTGCCCCTTCAACACATGAAGATTTTTTCGTGTGTAATCTCCATTCTTCTTTTTGGGCATGTTCTATGTCCTTATTTTTGGCATCTGGTCCACTTATTTCCGATACTACTCTAGCACTGGTTATTTCAATTATAAAATCTTCTAGTGCTTGTACTTTAATGCTGGTTTGGGGTTTGAAACTGATCTCATGTTCTCCTAATTCCATAGCACACTTCGCAAGTCTGCCAGACATTTTTGGATTTAATAGCACTTGCCGTAGAAATACCTTCTTAATCGTCTAGTAGCATTTACTAGGGATAGTGCTAACTTCTCCATGTCCGGATATCCTATTTTTGCTCCTTGTAATATATTGTTGGCAAAGTATATGTGCACTTTTTTATCTTCTTTATTAGCTCCAAACACTGCACTTGTTGCTGAACTTGATGTTGCTAGGCAGATTGTCACAATTTCCCCTGGGCTTGGTGACATTATGGTAGGTAATTCCGTCAATGCCAGTTTGAGTTTCTTAAAGGCTCTCTCCGCATATTCTTTCCATCTAAAATCCTTTTTATCCAATACCCTTTTTAGTGTTTTATAGAATGGTAACATTTTTTCTGCTGATTTTGCTAAAGAGCGTCCTAATGCTACCAATTAGCCATTTATCGCATGCACTTCCTTTACTGTTATTGGTGATAGATTTTGATACAAAATATAAGTTTGTTTTTTCATAAAAAATTGCAACGAGAGTCTTATAAAAATAACATGTTTATTTTTAGTTTATAATAAAACCAAACAATCAAGGATCCATTTATAGAGGTTAGAATGAAATAAAACAACAAAAGAAAGTTTTAGAATGACAACCTTTGAAGCCTTTGAACCCACTTGGTTTTGGGGTGTTGATGAAGATAACAAAAATCAGAGAGTATGATTTCTCTATGTGTATCCATCATCAAGGGTAAGGCACTCAGAATGCTAGTTCCTTCTTATCTTTTGAGTTTCTTAAGCTTTAAGTCCTTAACTCAAATAATCACTAAAGGAGAATACTCAAAAGCACCAACTCTTTGCAAGACCTTCAAAAGAAAAGAAAGAAGGTAAGTGTCTTAAGACACTTACAGTTTTTGAGAGGGAGAGAAGGAAAAGCCAAAAAAAACCTAACTCATTTTCATGCAAGAAGGTGTCCTTTTATATCCCATGTAAGGTAAGGGCTTTACATTAAAACACTCTAAATTATTAATAGCCTTTAGAAGCATAGGAGACATGGTATGGAGGTTGACAAGAAACCTCTACTCCTTGAAAGAAATTTCGGCCATACCTTGATAAAGAATAAGGATTCTTTAAATTTTATAAACTCAAAGTTTATAAACTATAAACTTTGTCTTTAGGTAAAAGACAAAAAGATCCAAGTAGTCCAAAAGGTTGGGAATGACTTATTAATTCATACCATATGAAATAATAACTAGTTATACTCTCTTATAATTATTATTTTCACAAAACAATAATTATTCCCTAATTATATACAAGAATTGATATTATTTATTAATAATCATATTAATAATAAATATACAAAATGTGCCAACTTGATAAAGGTGTGACCCTATATGATCTTATATTATTAGAAATGTCACTCAATAATGATTCTTGGACATATAGATTAAAGAATCTCCCACTTGTACGAGATTCATTACAGACTGACATAGACAGTGGCTAATGTCTAGCAATCGGCTACTGCTCCTAACAATATATGCAGGGTGTCATCTTATCAACAACCAATTCCAGGAGCTCTAAGCTACAATTGTTACTAAAGGTGTGGTATCAATTTTTCCTTTTGTCTCAAACATCATGTTGAACATGAGATATGGATCACGATCAATCTCATTTGGAGTTCAACTTTGAGTTAGGCCTTAGATGTAGAACTTTGAACGAATAAGAGGGACACATCCCATCTTGACTACATACGTCCATCAATGTAGTTCATGTCATACCCAACGATGGCCCTTATAACTGTCTTTTACGGAACAACATTAAACTATGTCAAAGCATAACAATTCCTATACTTCAAGTCCTAAATATGTATCTTAGTTCTTAGAATACGAATATACAACCTTGATCAAAACATCACTCATGACTACGATCCATAAAGTGATTTTGATGGAGGTCAGGTCTAATACTTATTCTCTTAATCAAGTATCCACGAAGTTTGTAGCAGCTCTTGCTATTTTCATTTCCATGAGAATCAACCAATCCACTCATATTAGTCTTACCTCATAGATGCTCCCACAACTATTTACGACTATGGACATTTAGAATAACCTAGTTATTCAAGGATTTAAACATGCTAATATAGAACACAACAATTATTTAATGAAAGACTCATATCCAACATGACAACTCATTACAATATATGTTTTTTGTATTGTTCCAATATCCGAATACTAAATTTTAATCAAATATATCTACTTATATCAACAAGGCCCTATAGCACAAACTTGACTTTCATGCTTTAGCTAATGAAGGAGCTTTGTTAAGTAAATCTAACAAACTTGATTTGTATAAAATTTATGAATACAAACATTTTCAATTTTATATATATAACTCATATATAAAGAAAACTATTCATAATGTATCAGATGCTTAAATACCAATACTTGCGTAATGGGATTGCTCATTGTAATAATGAATTATACATTAATCATCTTTGTATGCCGTTCTCCAAACCATAATGTACTCTAACTCTCATGTGTAACTGTATATTGAAATCTACATGGAAACACTATCCATGTAACTTTCTCATCATTTAGAATGAGGACACGCCCGATTGTGACTGAGAGGCATCTCAATCTATTTGAAAGTGTAGCACATGTGCAACAGCTTTAAACATAGTTTTCTTTTAAATACTTCGCCAATTAGGAATATTTCTTTAGTTCTCGCAAGTACTTTAGAATGTTCCTTTAAGTCACACCATGACCCACTCTCGGATTATACTCATATCAGTCGACATGTTTTTGTTGGGTTATGAGCAATACATCAATCATATGGTGCACATGCAAACCCTAATGCTTGGATCTAGTTTTTCTACTTTGTACATGCAATAATTTTCCAAGACTTGCAAACCCTAATCTAGCATACAATAAAACAAAATCAACATAAATAAACTAGTAAGATCTTACTGTGATTATATCTTGAAGATCCTTGAGCTTTTGATAACCTAGCACCTCAAATGTGATGCCTCTAATGAATCACAAACACCAAAGCAATTGGATGATCTTGGAGAGAGAGGAGGAATGCTCAAAATCGGCTCTATGATCTCTAGGGTTCAAGTGCTAGCCGAATTCTACTGCCCAAGGGTTCCTTATATAGCTGCAGAGTTAGGGTTTCAATCAAATACCTAATATGGTTGCTTAAACCCTAAGCAGCCCATTAGATCCTTCCAGAATCCCTAGTTTGGAAGATTTCTATATGGGCTTACATATAAAATCGTCCATCCCTTTCCTAAGGGATCCATAGCCCATATTGCAACTATCTTATAATTACAATATCCGTCCCCGTAATTCAATCAACCTCTTTTGACCACAAAATTAATTCTAAATTAATTCTTTACCAATGATATTTAAATAATATGATTTCTCTTTTAATATATTATTCAAATAATATATTAATAAACCATAATAACCTCTTTCTCCATTATTCATCCAGTCAAGTTGCTCTGGTGAAGGCAACCCAAAAGGACCATGCTACAACCGGATCAAGTACATACCAAATATAGTTATGGATTAGACACCTAATCCAACAGTCTCCCACTTGGATAAGTCTAATAACTATAAATGCAAGTACGACTTCAAAATCCGATTAGCAATCGTGGCTCTCAAAAGCTGCTGTCGAACTCTGACACGTCCTATAGATAAGGGATCGTATAGTCCTCTGTTCTCACGATATCGCGTGGACAATCACATGGAACATAGTCATACTTATTTTTGAGCAGTTTGTTTCTTGATCTCTGATTCGTCTGACGTAGAACTTAATTGAACACATCAGTTCAGTCATGACCGGGCCCGGCACATAAGTCAAAACAAAATCATCGAGGGGCCCAAGATATCGCTTTTAGCCTCATAGGATAAAAGGAACAGGTAGACTTCGACTTATATGCTTGTACTATTTACTCATCAAATCGTACACAACAATGCGTTTTATAACATCAAGTTACTGATGCGTTTAGACATTATCAATGCACAACCAACTCATAAACAACAACTCATATATCTAGGTTTAAAGACTATATGATATTATCGTCTCACAATCACTCGTGATAAATTCCATGAAGTGATTCATGTGAGAGTGGGTTTAATCCAATACTCAAATCTTATTTCATAAGCACTCATGAACGTTGTAGCAAACCTTTGCTGTGTCTAAACGCTTAGACAATCTACAAGCCAATTCATGACAATCTTCTTTCATACTTACTTCCAACGTATGATCGACTGTGGATAGTTTAAATAATCTAATTATTTAGGAAGTCAAAACATGCAAAGTGAAACAATAGTAAATAATTAACATAAGACAGTAACATTACTTATAAATAATACTCTTTTATTTAATCATCAAATGTTAATTACAATTTATCTATTACAAGTTTCTAAAATCTATCTAATCACTAAAACTAATATTGTCCTTCAGCCCAATGCTCCTAGCGTGCTGCAAGTGTTTAACCCTACTCAGTCCCTTCATAAGGGGATCTGTTGGGTTATCCTCTGACGATACCCGCTTTAATACAAGGAGTCCCTCTTCTACCCGATGTGTAATAAAATGATATTTCCTGTCGATATGCCTGGATCTGCCATGATCCCTCAGTTCCTTGGTCAAGGCAACCGCACCTTCGTTATCACAGAAAATCTCCATAGGCTCCTTTATGGTTGGTACAACTCCAAGGTCTCCGATGAAGTTCTTTAGCCATATTGCCTCCTTCGACGCTTCGCTCACTGCTATGTACTCTGATTCGCACGTTGAATTAGCTACGGTCTCCTGCTTGGAACTTTTCCATGTCACTGCTCCTCCATTTAGGGTAAAGACTCAGCCCAACTGAGATCGGAAATTATCCCGATCAGTCTGAAAACTAGCGTCACTATACCCTCACACTCTCAAGTCATCTCTCCCACCGAGGACAAGAGCCCATTCTTTGGTCCTCCGCAGGTACTTAAGAATATTCTTTACTGCGATCCAATGTGATCTACCAGGGTTCCCTTGATATCTGCTGACCATGCTCAAAGCGAAGGCCACATCAGGGCGGGTACGTGTCATAGCATACATGATTGAGCCAACAGCAGAAGCATAAGGTACTCTGCTCATCTATGCTGTCTCGGCATGGGTACTCGGGCTTTGAGTCTTACTTAACTTGGTATTGCTTTGGATTGGTATATCCCCTTTCTTGGAATTTTCCATGCTAAAACGTTTCAACACTTTATCCAAGTAAGTACTTTGACTAAGTCCTATTAGTCTTTTACTCCTATTTCTCAATATCCTTATCCCTAGAATATAAGTAGCTTCTCCGAGGTCCTTCATAGAGAAGCACTTCCCAAGCCAGGACTTAACCTCCTGCAAGGTTGGGACGTTGTTTCCTATGAGCAGTATGTCGTCCACATACAATACGAAAAAGCTAACTATACTCCCACTGGATTTGACATATACACAGGACTCATCCTTGCTTCTTGAGAAACCAAACTCTTTGACTTTCTCATCAAAACAAAGATTACATCTGCGAGATGCTTGTTTCAATCCATAGATGGATTTCTCAAGCTTACACACTCTATTAGGGTGCTTTGCATCGACAAAACCCTCTGGTTGACTCATGTAAACATCTTCAGCCAACTTCCCATTAATGAAAGCGGTTTTGACATCCATCTGCCATATTTCATAATCATGAAATGCAGTTATGGCTAGCATAACCCTTATAGACTTAATCTTCGCTACTGGCAAGGAGGTCTCATCATAGTCAACTCCAGGAGTTTGAGTAAATCCCTTCGCAACCAATCGCGCCTTATATGTGTGCACTTTCCCATCCATGTCGGTCTTCTTCTAGAAAATCCATTTGCACTCGGCCGTCTTACGACCTGGCACATTGTCAACCAAGTTCCAAACTTGATTGTCATACATGGAATGAATCTTGCTGTCCATAGCCTCTTTGCATTTCGCAGACTCCGGGCCTGCCATGGCTTCCTTGTAATTGTTAGGTTCATCCAAATTTATTAGTGTGATATCCCTAATAAACGTATCACCCTCAGCTGTTATATGGAAACCATATAATACGGGTGGAACACTAACTCTACTGGAACGTCTAAGAGGTAGGGACTCATCAATCGGTTCAACAGGAGTTTCCTCCTCGGGTTGAGCGCCAGTGTTAGAGGTTCCTTCATCTCTTGATTCTTGAAGCTCTTCAAGATCAATTTGCCTCCCACTGTCCTCTTGGCATATGAGTTCTCTCTCTTGGAAAACCACTCTCCTCCCAATGAAGACAACATTGTCACTCGGTCTATAGAAGAGATATCCAAAGGACTTCTGTGGATAGCCGATGAAAAAACACCGCTCACTACGAGGCTCGAGCTTGTCGTGAGTCTCTCATCTTACGAAAGCCTCGCAACCCCAAACCTTGATATGTGGCAACAAGGGAACTTTCCATGTCCACATCTCGTGAGGTGTTTAGGTAACCTTCTTAGTTGGGACTAGATTAAGGATATGGGCGGCAGTCTCTAAGGCATACCCCCAGAATGAGATAGGTAATGAAGCTCGACTCATCATGGAACGAACCATGTCCAACAAGGTTCGATTACGCCTCTCAGCCACACCATTCAACTGTGGTGTCCTAGGTGGCGTCAATTGCGAAACGATTCTGCATTCCTTGAGGTAGTCGTGGAATTCAATACTAAGGTACTCACCTCCTCAATCAGATCAGCGCATCTTAATTTTCCTACCCAGCTGATTCTCCACTTCTTGCTTAAACTCTTTGAACTTTTCAAAGGTTTCTGACTTGTGCTTGATTAAATAGATATACCCATATCTGCTATAATTATTAGTAAAAGCCACATAGAAGCGGTTTGCATCCCTTGTGGTGGATCTAAAGGGTCCATACACATCCGTATGTATGAGATCCAATAAACCCGCACCCCTTTCACAAGTACCGTTGAAGGGTGATTTGTTCATCTTTCCAAGTAAACAAGATTCGCACGTGTCATCCAATTTGAGGTCGAATGACTCCAACACTCCATCCTTTTGGAGTTGGGCTATGCGCTTCTTGTTGACATGTCCAAGACAACAATGCCACAAGAATGCTTTGTCCAAACCATTGGAGGAATCAATGTGCAACACATTATTTCCTAATTTATCTACAACATTCACAGTTTCATATACTCCATTACAAGGCAATGCTTCAAAATAGAAATTACCATTCAAGAAAGCATTAATAGAAACAATTTCATTCTTAAACGAAAATATAAAACCTTGTCTGTACAAACAATGAAAAGAAATAATGTTTCTCGCCATTTCTGACGAGTAGCAACAATCATTTAAATCTAAACCTAACCCACTAATAAGCACTAAAGAGTAAACTCCAATCTTGGTGACAGGCGACGCTTTCCTATTCCCCATGATCAGGTTCATCTTCCCATGCTCCACATCCCTACTTCTTCTTAGACCCTGCAAATCAGAACAAATGTGAAAACTGTTGGATAAGATGTCTAAGTCCATAACTTATTTGGTATATACTTGACCCGACCCGGCATGGTCCATTTGGGTTGCACTTCACCCAAACTAGTTATGGATAATTTTATGAGAGTTGTATACTTACGATTTATTAATATATTACAAGTTATAATATATTAATATAAAGTCATGTTACTTAATTAGTTTTAATCTTGAATTAATTATGAATTAATTTAGTGATTAAAAGGAAGACTAATTAAATCATGGGCTATTATATTTATATGGTGTGGGCTAACACTCATTTGGGAATGGGCTAAGCCTATATGGAAGTCCATGGATGATCCATGGAGCTTTTACCCATGGATCCTTGGAAGAGGAAAAGACATGGGTTATTAGGGTTTCACCCTAACCATGTACACTATATAAACAAGCTTATGTTGCATGAAAAAGACACTAATGTGTGTGTAAGTGTGGTGGCCAAAATCAAGAGTTAGCATACTCTCTCATATATTTTCCAAGTTTGTGGTGATTTGTGATTTCCATTTGAGGCATTCACATTATTGGTGCTTGGCTCTCAAACTCCAAGGAATCAACAATCAACAAAAGGTATGTAATTCATCTAGTTCTTTTATGGTTAAAAGTACCCCATGCCATGCTAGATAGGTTATAAACCTTGGAAAATAATATTTTGCATGTATCTTAGACAAACATAGATCCAAGGTTTAATAGGGTTGCATGTACACTTAGGAAGTGTTAGAATGCTCAAAACCCAACAGTGGTATCAGAGCCAGGTTTGTTTGTTTGATAGTTGATGCAAAATAGTGATAAAAAGTCGATTTTTTTGCTGTCTGACTGATGAACTCGCCGAGTCCATGGGGGGACTCGCCGAGTTCATGTGTAAACTCATCCTACTCGGCAAGTAGGTTCGTGCACTCGGCGAGTAGGAGCCTCAGAATGCAGATTTTCGACTTTTGCTGGAAATGGACTAGAAACATTACCCTAAACTGTTTTGGTGTTTTAAAACTTGTTTTAGTTGGTGTAATGGTTGTTCTAATCCATTTACAATAGCTTATATAAAAATTTCATGTTTTGTATGTGTTCATATAATTCTTGAAACTTTGATGATCATGTTCATGTTCTTATGAATTTAGAAGATGATAGGAATTATTTGCTGAATTGTTTAGGATTAATTCTTGATCATTTATGTGTTTTAATGGAGTCCATAATTTGTCCTCAAGTTATGGATATCCAAAGGTCACTTCTTTTAAACACACACTTAAAACACATAAGTTACATGGAAATGAAGAGTCTTCATTTTTATGAACCTTTAATTCATAAGTTATGAAATGAAAAGTTTTGAATAGTTTCAAAACTTGTCCTCAAGTTTTGGAATTTGTAAAGTTACACACACTTTAATATACTTTAATTCCAAACCCTTAGAGTTTTAAAAGTTAAAATTCAACCCTTATACTATTTATAACATTAATGGTTAATTATTATATATATGTATAAGAATAAAGTCGTCTTACCGCTAGTACGTCTCATTCACGAAGCCAGTCTATAAGGTGGGTATAAGGTTGTTGCCTATAAAATGGCAACTTAATGGGTGTCCACTCTCACCCACCGCTTGCTTGACTGGTGGAGGGTCGTTAGCCGAACGGGTAAGACAAGGACTTATAAATTCTCATTAAAAGTATGATGAATATTATAAAGTAACTAAACCTTTTATAAATTCCCAATCTTAGTTACTTTAGGAAAATGTGAATATGGTGCTAACCCATGAAATTCACACTTTGTACCTTACCAAGTCGTTGGTGGAGCGTGTGTGGTTAACCGGCACACTAACTTGGACTAGTAAGGATCAGGAAGGGTGACTTAATGTTTATCATAGATCGGTGGAGCGTGTGTGGTTAACCGGCACATTGATTAGGTGATAATATTAAGGGTACCAAGTGAATTTGCATGGTTATTCACACCTTGTTTTGTGATCCTCGGCATCCCAGTCACAAAACTTGAAGGGCACAATCGAGATTGAAACATGCCATTGAAAAGTTCAATGAATCTCAAAAGAATCTAGGAATTTCAAAAACCAATAAAACCTAATAGTTCATTTCGTTTTCATGGTGGAAATTGGTGAATCGTCATTCATCTACCTTCGAATATATTATAGCTTAGATTACGGCATCCCTCTTCTAAGTTATGATATATTGTGTTGGATCCTAGCCTTAATATTACATTTGGGTGTATTATTAAGTATTCGATATATCTAATCTAAACTTGTTTTCTTCTTTTCAGATGTCTTCCAACAACAAAGCTTCGGGCTTTAACCCTACTGGCTCCTTTTCCCTCATGAACCTTTGTGGGAGGGTCATCTTTGATGGTTCCAACTTCATGGATTGGATCCGGAACATCAGGATGGTTACTCGTTACGAGGACAAGGAATATGTCCTCGATAAGGAGCTAAAGGAGCTTGATGAGTCCACTGCTACTCCTGAGGAGGTCGCTCAGTATCAAGCACATGAAAGAGATGCCACCAAGGTGGCATGCATCATGATGGCCACCATGACAGCTGAACTCCAAAAGTCCTATGAGGACTATTACCCTTTTGAGATGCATCAGGATCTAATGGAAAGGTACCATCAGAGTGCTCGTCAAGAGCGGTATGAAATAATCTCCTCCATGATCACTACCCGTATGAAGGATAGCGAACCAATCACGAGCCACATGCAGAAAATGCAAAGGTATGTGGACCGTCTAATGAAACTGAATGTGAACTTCCCTAAGGAGTTGGCAATTGATATCATTTTGCACTCCTTGCCCTCGTGTTATGATCAATTTCGTATGACATACCACATGAACAAGGAGGAAGTCACACTCAGTAAGCTTCAAGGACTTCTGAAGACTGCCGAAAGTGGTCTTAAGAGTAAGTCGGTTGCTACTCCTACTCCTACTACTACCCCTGTTTTGGCTATCGGGCAAGGCAAAGGGAAGAAGAGGAAGCACCCTTCGAAGGGTACCAAGGGAAAGTCCCTTGAAGGCTTCTCATCTGGAACCAAAGGTGGTTCTATCACTCCTTCTGACATCCCTAAGGATGTTGAATGCTTCAACTGTCAAAATAAGGGGCACTGGAAGCGAAACTGCCCAAAGTACTTGCAGGATGTCAAGGATGGGAAAGTGAAACCATCCCATGCAGGTATTTACACTATATTGTCTAATAACTCACCATATTCTAATTCTTGGGTTCTTGATACAGGTTGTGGTATTCACATCAGTTGTGACTTGCAGGGCCTAAGAAGAAGTGAGGATGTGGAGCTCGGAAAGATAAACTTAATCATGGGGAACAAGAAGGTTGCACCTGTTACCAAGATTGGAGTTTATACTTTGTTGCTAGATAGTGGGTTAAAGTTAGATTTGAATAAATGTGTGTACTCTTCTGAAATGGCGAGGAATATTATTTCCTTTCATGCTTTGTACAAACAAGGTTTTACCTTTTCTTTTGATAATGAAGTTGGTAGTATTAATGCTTTCTTTAATAATATTCTTTATTTTAAAGCATTACCTTGTGATGGTGTGTATGAAGCTGTATCGGTTGTAGATAATTTAGGAAATAATGTATTATGTATTGATTCTTCTACTAGCTTGGATAAAGCATCTTTGTGGCATTGTCGTCTTGGACATGTAAGCAAGAAACGCATAGGCCAGCTCCAAAAGGATGGAGTCTTGGAGTCGTTCGACCTCAAGTCGGATGATATTTGTGAGTCTTGTCTACTTGGAAAAATGACAAAATCACCCTTCACTGGTACTTGTGCAAGGGGTGAGGGTTTGTTGGACCTTATACATACTGATGTATGTGGACCATTCAAAACCGCCACAAGGGATGCTAATCGCTATTATGTGACTTTTATTGATGATTTTAGTATATATGGTTATGTCTACTTAATCAAACATAAGTCAGAAACTTTTGAAAGGTTTAAAGAGTTTAAACAGGAAGTAGAAAATCAATTGGGCAGGAACATTAAGATGCTTCGATCCGATCGAGGTGGTGAGTATCTTAGTACTGAGTTCCTCGACTATCTTAAGGAGTGTGGGATTGTCTCACAATTGACACCTCCCAGGACACCACAGCTGAATGGTGTAGCTGAGAGGCGCAATCGAACTTTGTTGGACATGGTTCGCTCTATGATGAGTCGAGCTTCGCTACCAATCTCTTTTTGGGGGTATGCCTTAGAGACTGCCGCCCACATCCTTAATCTAGTCCCTACAAAGAAGGTTGCCAAAACACCTCATGAAATGTGGACTGGGAAAGTTCCCAATCTAGACCATATCAAGATTTGGGGTTGCGAGGCTTTCGTGAGGCGCGAAACTCATGACAAGCTCGAACCTCGAAGTGAAAGGTGTATTTCCATCGGCTATCCACAAAAATCCTTTGGTTACCTCTTCTACAGACCCAACGAGAATGTGGTCTTTGTGGCTAGGAGAGGAGTCTTTCGAGAGAGAGAATTTATAAGCCAAGGAGACAGTGGGAGGCAAATTGACCTTGAAGAAATTCAAGACTCGATTGGTGAAGGAACCTCAGACACTAGCAATCAACTTGAGGAGGAAATTCCTGTTGATCCAGCTGACGAGTCTATACTTCCGAGGCGTTCCACAAGGGTTAGGAACACACCTGAGTTTTATTATGGATTTCATATTACTACGGAAGGTGATACATTTATCAGTGACAGTACACTGGTAAATCTGGATGAACCTAACAGTGTTAAGGAAGCCATGGCAGGCCCAGAGTCTGCTAAATGGAAGGAGGCTATGGACAGCGAGATACAGTCCATGTATGACAATCAAGTTTGGAACTTGGTTGACAATGTACCAGGCCGTAAGACAGTCGGGTGCAAATGGATCTTCAAGAAGAAGACCGACATGGATGGGAAGGTGCACACTTATAAGGCTCGACTGGTTGCGAAGGGGTTTACTCAGACTCAGGGTATTGATTATGATGAAACCTTTTCACCAGTAGCAAAGATTAAGTCTATTAGGGTTATGCTAGCCATTGCTGCATTTCATGATTATGAAATATGGCAAATGGATGTCAAAACCGCTTTCCTTAACGGAAAGTTGGCTGAGGATGTTTACATGAATCAGCCAGAAGGTTTTGTCAGTGCAGAGTACCCCAATAGAGTGTGCAAGCTTGAGAAATCCATTTATGGATTGAAACAAGCATCTCGAAGTTGGAATCTTTGTTTCGATCAGAAGGTCAAAGAGTTTGGTTTCTCAAGAAGTGAAGATGAGTCCTGCGTGTATGTCAGAGCTAGTGGGAGTATATTTAGCTTTTTGGTACTGTATGTGGATGACATACTACTCATAGGAAATGACATCCCAACATTGCAGGAGGTTAAGTCCTGGCTTGGGAAGTGCTTTGCTATGAAGGACCTTGGAGAAGCTACCTATATCCTAGGGATAAGGATATTAAGAGAAAGGAGTAAAAGACTAATTGGACTTAGTCAGAGTATCTACTTGGATAAGGTGTTGAAAAGGTTCAACATGCAGAATTCCAAGAAAGGAGAATTACCGATCCAAAGCAATGCCAAACTGAGCAAGGCTCAGAGCCCGAGTACAGAAGATGAGATAGCTGAGATGAGTCGATTACCTTATGCTTCCGCTGTTGGTTCGATCACGTATGCTATGACTTGTACCCGTCCTGATGTGGCATTCGCTTTGAGCATGGTCAGCAGATATCAGGGGAACCCTGGCAAGGCTCATTGGACTGCGGTAAAGAATATTCTCAAGTACCTGCGGAGGACTAAGGATTGGATCCTTACCCTTGGTGGGAGTGATGACTTGAGAGTAGTAGGGTATAGTGATGCTAGCTTTCAGACTGATAGGGATAACTTCCGCTCTCAGTCGGGCTGGGTCTTTACCTTAAATGGAGGGGCAATCACTTGGAAGAGTTCCAAACAGGAGACTGTAGCTGATTCGACTTGTGAATCAGAGTACATAGCAGCGAGTGAAGCGGCAAAGGAGGCGATATGGCTGAGGAACTTCATCGGAGACCTTGGAGTTGTACCAGCTATTAAGGAGCCTATAGAGATTTTCTGTGACAGCAATAGTGTGGTTGCCTTAGCCAAGGAACCAAGAGATCATGGCAGATCCCGACACATTGACAGAAAATATCACTTCATAAGACACAAGATAGAAGAGGGACTCCTCGTGGAAAAGAGGGTATCGTCAGATGAGAACCCTGCGGATCCCCTTACGAAGGGACTGACGAGGGTTAAGCATTTGCAGCATGCGAGGCGCATCGGGCTGAGGGACGATATTAGTTTTACAGATTAGATAATTTTTCTGAAACTTATAAAATGTAATCGACGTTTGATGATGAATAAAATGTGTGATTTATTTATGAGTAAAGTGTTACTATCATTGTCAATTATTTACTATTGTTTCAGTTTTGCATGTTTTGACTTCCAGTATAATTAATTTATTCAAACTTCCACAATCAGTCATACGTCGGAAGTAGGTATGAATCAAGATTGTCATGAATTGGGTTTGTAGATGGCTAAAGGTGTTTAGACATAGCAATGGTTGCTACAACGTTCATGAGTGCTCATAAGTTATGAGTATTGGAATAAACCCACGCTCACTTGTATCACTTCATGCAATTTATCTCGAGTGATCGTGAGACGGTAATATCATATAAGTCTTCAAACCTAGAGATATGAGTTGTTACCTATTAGTTGGTTGTGCATTGATTGCACGTAAACGCATCAGTAACTTGATGTTATAAAACGTGCCTTTGTGTGCAATTCAATAAGTAGTAGAACAAGCATATGAGTCGAAGTTTATCTGTTCCTTCTAGAAATAGAAGCGATATCTGGGCCCCTCGATGATTTTGTGTTGACCCATGTACCGGGCCCGGTCAGAACTATATTGATGTGTTCAGTTAAGTTCTTTGTCAAACAAATCGGAAATCGAGAAACAACTGCTAGACAATAAGTAAGACATTGTTCCATGTATTTGTCCGGCTGATATCATGAGAGCAGAGGATTATATGATCACTTATCTAAAATGGCGCTTCATATTTCACAAGAGTTTTCGAGAGCTACGATTGCCGGTTGGTTCCTGAAGTAATATAGGCAAATACAGTTATTAGACTTATCCAAGTGGGAGTCTGTTGGATAAGATGTCTAAGTCCATAACTTATTTGGTATATACTTGACCCGACCCGGCATGGTCCATTTGGGTTGCACTTCACCCAAACTAGTTATGGATAATTTTATGAGAGTTGTATACTTACGATTTATTAATATATTATAAGTTATAATATATTAATATAAAGTCATGTTACTTAATTAGTTTTAATCTTGAATTAATTATGAATTAATTTAGTGATTAAAAGGAAGACTAATTAAATCATGGGCTATTATATTTATATGGTGTGGGCTAACACTCATTTGGGAATGGGCTAAGCCTATATGGAAGTCCATGGATGATCCATGGAGCTTTTACCCATGGATCCTTGGAAGAGGAAAAGACATGGGTTATTAGGGTTTCACCCTAACCATGTACACTATATAAACAAGCTTATGTTGCATGAAAAAGACACTAATGTGTGTGTAAGTGTGGTGGCCAAAATCAAGAGTTAGCATACTCTCTCATATATTTTCCAAGTTTGTGGTGATTTGTGATTTCCATTTGATGCATTCACATTATTGGTGCTTGGCTCTCAAACTCCAAGGAATCAACAATCAACAAAAGGTATGTAATTCATCTAGTTCTTTTATGGTTAAAAGTACCCCATGCCATGCTAGATAGGTTATAAACCTTGGAAAATAATATTTTGCATGTATCTTAGACAAACATAGATCCAAGGTTTAATAGGGTTGCATGTACACTTAGGAAGTGTTAGAATGCTCAAAACCCAACAAAAACCACATCCTGTATCAAGGACCCAAGAAATAACATGTGGTGAGTTATTAGATTGAATAGTATAAATACCTGCGAAGGATGGCTTTATCTTCCCATCCTTGATGTCCTGCAGATACTTCGGGCAGCTTCATTTCCAATTCCCTTTGTCATGACAGTAGAAGCACTCTGCTTCCTTTGGGTTGGAAGAGGGGGTAGCAGAACCAGCTTTGGTCCCACTAAAAGAGGATCCATCATGGGGTTTACTCTTGTGGCTCTTAGAAGGAGCCTTCCTCTTCTTACCTTTCCCTTGCCCAATAGCCAAGACAGGGGCAGCATTAGTAGGAGTAGATGCAGTAGATTTGCCTTTTATACTACTCTCAGCAGTCCTTAGTAGGCCTTGAAGCTTTCTCAGAGTGACCTCCTCCTTGTTCATATGATAGGTCATACGAAACTGGTTATAACAAGGAGGCAACGAGTGTAGAATGATATCTATGGCCATCTCCTCGTCGAAGTTTACACTCAACTTCAGCAAGCGGTCCACGAATCTCTGCATTTTCTGTAAGTGGGTCGTGATGGACTCTCCATCCTTCATTTTGGTAGTGATCATCGATGCAATGATCTCATACCTCTCCTGCCTAGCACTTTGATGTTACCTTTCCATAAAATCTTTGTGCTTTTCGTAGGGATAGTAGTCCTCGTAGGACTTTTGGAGTTCAGCAGTCATTGTTGCGAGCATGATGCAATGAACCTTCGTAGCATCTCGCTCATAAGTTTCGTAAGCAGCAATTTCTTCAGGAGTAGCAGTGTTCACGTTGACCTCTTTCAGCTCCTTATCAAGAACATACTCTTTGTCCTCGTAGCGGGTGACCATGCAAATGTTGCCGATCCAATCATTGAAATTGGTCCCATCGAATATCACCCTCCCTCACAAGTTCATGAGTGAGAATGAGCCAGAAGGGGTCGAGCCAGAAGCGTTGTTATTGTTGTTTGAGTAGACATCTAAAATAGAAAAGGAACAAAGTTTAGATTAGATAATTATCCCCAATTAAACACCCAAATAAGAAATTAGGGCTAGGACCCAACATGATTATTTACAATTCAGAAGAGGGATGCCGTAATCTAATTGCAAATAATATGAAGGTAGGTAAATGATGATTTACCAATTTCCACCATGAAAAAAGAAAAAAGACTTTAAGTTTTAAATGAATTGAAATTCCTAGATTCTTTTGAGATTCATTGAACTTTTCAATGGCATGTTTAAATCTCGATTATGCCCTTCAAGTTTATGACTGGGATACCAAGGATCACAAACAATGTGTGAATAACCATGCAAATATACTTGGTACTCTCGATGTCATTTACCACCTAATCAATGTGTCGGTTAACCACACACGCTCCATTAATCTATGATAAACATCAAGCTACCCTTTGCCACCATTGCTAGTCCCAAATTAGTTTGCCGGTTAACCACACATGCTCCACTAACGACTTGGCAAGGTGCAAAGTGTAATTTCATTGAATAGCATACATTTTCACATTTTTCCTAAAGTAACTAAGATTTCGGAATTTATAAAAACATTTAGTTACTTTATATAATCATTATGCTTATTAATGAGGAATTATTTCGCCCTATCCTACCCGTTTGGCTAACGACCCTCCACCAATCAATGAAGCGGTGGGTGAGAGTGGACACCCATTAAACTGCCATTTTATAGGCAGCAACCTTATACCCCCTTATAGATCGGCTTCGTGAATGAGGCCTATTAACGGTAAGACTAGCTTTATCTTATATATATATATATATATATATATATATATATATATATATATATATATATATATATATATATATATATATATATATATTATTAATCTTTTAATATTATAATAGTATAAGGGTTGAATTTTAACTTTTAAAACTCTAGGGTTTAGAATTTAAATATTTCAAATTAAAACTATTAATCAAAAATTTAAATTACAAAATTTGAGGGCAAGTTTTGAAACTTTTCAAAACATCTTTTAGATCAAATTTGAAAAAATAATTAATTAATCATATTATTAATATATATCACATAATTTGACCTAATCTATTTTCTTAACTAGATAATTCAAATCAAAATACAAATAATTAATATTTATCATATAAAACAAGTAATTATCTTATTCATGACAATTATCTTTGAGTTGCATTAGGATAATCAATACCTTATTGAAAAAATCGGATTTTATCAGTCAAAAACATTTTTGGTAATTATCCCAATTTTAATTTCAGTCAAAATCCCGAAAAATCAACTGCCAGACTGCCCGACTCACCGAGTCACTAATTCGACTCGTCGAGTTCATCAGGTGACTCGACGAGTTCATCAGTCAGAAGCAACTTTTTTCGATTTTCAGCTTTGAACAATTTTTAACAATGCATCAAATACAAAAGAAAAACGATCTAGGCTCTGATATCACTGTTGGGTTATGAGCAATACATCAATCCTATGGTGTACATGCAAACCCTAATGCTTGGATCTAGATTTTCTACTTTGTACATGCAATAAGTGTCCAAGACTTGCAAACCCTAATCTAGCATACAATAAAACAAAATCAACATAAATAAACTAGTAAGAATGTTACCTTGAATATATATTGAAGATCCTTGAGCTTTTGAGAACCTAACACCTCAAATGCGATGCCTCTAATGAATCACAAACACCAAAGAAATTGGATGATCTTGGAGAGAGAGGAGGAAGGCTCAAAATCGGCTTTATGATCTCTAGGGTTCAAGTGGTAGCCGAATTCTAGTGCCCAAGGGTTCCTTATATAGCTGCAGAGTTAGGGTTTCAGTCAAATACCTAATCTGGTTGCTTAAACCCCAAGCAACCCAATAGATCCTTCCAGAATCCCTAGCTTGGATGATTTCTATATGGGCTTCCATATAAAATCGTCCATCCCTTTCCTAAGAGTTTCACAGCCCACAAAATTAATTCTAAATTAATTCTTGAGCACAAAATTAATTCTAAATTAATTCTTGACCAATGATAATTAAATAATATGATTTCTCTTTTAATATATTATTCAAATAATATATTAATAAACCATAATAACCTCTTTCTCCATTATTCATCCAGTAAAGTTGCTCTGGTGAAGGAAACCCAAAAGGACTGTGCTACAACCGGGTCAAGTACATACCAAATATAGTTATGGCTTAGACACCTAATCCAACAGTTTTCACCATACGATTTATTTGGTCTTCATGCATAATCATGACATATATCATTAATCCAATTGCAACAACATATGGAATACAATCATATTATCTAGTTCAAAACATTTGAACTAGGATTTTTCTCAAAATCATGTCGTGTGCTATTTGACAATATAACTCTCTCAGAGTCTTTTATCTTAAGCTCTTTAAGATCCTTGAAAATTCATGCAATTTTACTTAATCCTTTAAGTTGCCATGATCTATCTATAGATCCTTATTCCAAGAATTAGTATGTCAATCACATATAAGACTAGGAATGTTACTGCACTCCCACTAGCTTTATAGAAAACACAAGAGTCATCTTGATTTAATATTAAATCACATTATGTAATTATCTTATAAGAAAGAAGATTCTTAGTTTGAGATGTTAGCTTAAAAATGAAAAGATTTTCATTCATATATGTTTTCTCCTTTGAAAACTCACTTACTCTTTATATTCATAATATATCGAGGAAGATTAATTAAGCTCATACTTGATAATCATACATGAATGCATCTCTATGTGTTCTATCAGGTTTTGATCAACCATTGAGCAGATTCAATAACAGTTGAAAATTTGCTAGTTCCAAACAATGATGCATTTAGTTTATGGATCTTTAGCTCTTAAAGTTCCAAATTGTTCCTACTTAGAAAAAGAACTTTCTAAGCACTTGTCTTATGGCATGACAATTAGTGGGATTAGTAGAAACTTCATCCTAAACAATCATTTAGGATAATATACATAAATGCAGTTAGTAGATGCTAGAGTGGTTAATCTAATTGTCTAACGTAAGCTTTATAACTCCACACCTTTTAGATAAGGATAAACTATTACAACCTTAGTCTAATGAAAGTATTTAATCTACTTGTTTGGTTCGAATATATATATATATATATATATATATATATATATATATATATATATATATATATATATATATATATATATATATATATATGTTGCAGTGAGCATAATTCAAAAAAATTTATAAAATAAATAGTTCCTTTTAAAACATCATATAATAGACTGCAAGGTCTATTTTTTTTAATCCTTTTCAAAAACTTGTACTAATCGACATTCAATTAGTGTCCATGTGACCCTATCTCACTAGAAAATTTGAAGGCTACCTCGAACATCAAAAGATAGATCCAAGTGACTAGGTCATCATGTGCCACAAGAACCATACTAATGACGAATGAGTGTTTTTGACGTAATGAGTTGTAAATTGATTCCACAACTCCTAAGATGTTCCAAAAAGACTTGGTTTATAAAATTCATTTTATTTATCACAACGAAAGGTTAATGATGGTCTCATTAACTGATATTTCAATCTTCACTATGAAACAATTTGAGCAAATCAAAAGTTTCAACAATAACGAATAAAAGTCGTCAATGAAATTGATTAAGTATCTATCACCCAATCTATTCATGGATTGAAAATATTATATACATCACTTATATATAATTCTTTGTCAAGCATTTGTTCTTTAACTACTAATAGATAAAGTCACTTGCAAATCATCTTTCCATATAAATAGGATTCACATATATCAAATTAATCAAACTCATTTTCCTTAAAGAAAAATCCATCATTTTGAAGTTGGTATATGTGTTTCATATTTATATAGTTATGATGATTATGAAATAAATAAGTTTTAATCAAATATCATTCGGTTATTTAGGTGTTACCATTACAACTACCAATTTAACGAAATATTACAGATTTACTTCATAACTGACATTATGAGAAAATATTATTTAACACAGAATACGTCGTTCCAGAACATGAATGTGAATATTCATTAAACGATAAGTAAATATGGATTTATTCATAAATTTACAACTGTTACATGTCCCTATAAAATAGGTAAAAAACATCTATTGTTTAAATAAATACTATAAACACTTGTTATATCTTCAACACGAAATGTCATTCGTTTGTAATCATTTGATTACTTCTTCCAATCATCAACACATAATATCAATTATTAGTGTCACCTAGAGTATAACATACTCAAGTGAATGATGGAAAAATAAATAGTTCTATTATATAGATATTTGAAGTCTTGTCCAAGTCAGACTTCTTCAGCTCGATGAGATTAGAGAAGCAGTTCCACTTTCAATATCCAATTTCTTCCACAATAGAAACAACATTAATCATTTAAATCCTTTCTTGATTTCTGGGTTTATGATGTATTTCCATTAACTGAACTATAATTCTATTCGAATACACAATCTCTTAGATTTCTATTATTTAATGCTTGAACAGACTTGAAACTCTTTCTACTGTTCTGATTGAATATTTGTTTTTCTTGATGAGACATCTGATATGTTTCATAATTATTCAATACTTTCTGCAAGTCAAGATTAATTACTCCAGTATGATGCCAGACATATCAATATCATCACAATAATACTTCCATCGAAGTATCATGATCAGGCTGACTGGCTTGTAGAGGTTGTTCAGGTATGGGATCATTTAGTATATATATATATATATATATATATATATATATATATATATATATATATATATATATATATATATATATATCCTTAAGGTAGAAACTCAATATATTATACCAGTTATAAAAATTATAAGCATCAAATGTTACTATCACTTGAAACTCAGCAAGAGAGAGATTTTGCAGGGCGTAAGAGTATTAACATTTATTAACAGAATTTAACGAACTTTCATTTAGTATTTTCAATATTAAGTCGTTAAAAATTAATACCTTTTATTGTTTCTAAAACATTAATTTATTAAAGTCTGGGATCCAAGTAACGAAACAAGTAAATGGTTAGGTGACCTTTATCCCATAAACTTAATCAAACTCGGTAGGTAACGCCTACCAATTGCATACAATATGTAACTCCTAGATAATGAGATCATGGATTAACTATTTCTTAACTTGGCATGTTTATCTCATCTATGCCTCAGACCTCCCGTGCTTAGGTGACCTTTATCACACAATATTCTGATCAAGTCATCCTACTTGAAAGAACTTGTAGTATTGCAACGACAATGTGACCATTTAGACACCAGAAACTACAAAACTACCTCGAACATCATAAGACAATCCTAGTGACCAGGTGACCCTGTGCCTACTAAAACCACACAAATAATACCGCGTGTTCTTCAAAAAGGACGACAATGACTTGCATTTTTAAGAAAAAGTTTTATAAATGTTTTACAGCTGTAGTTATAATATATATATATATATATATATATATATATATATATATATATATATATATATATGGTCTCATGAATATTGCATGCATCCAACAATTCATGTACTATTTTGTAAAAGTCATATCACTTGTTATAAGGTTCTTTAGGTATCAAATAAAACTTTATTTTATTTATCGTTAGGCGTAATCAATTATAAACTAAAATCCGATATTTTTGAAGCTTAGTCTTAGAGCGGTTTTAAGAACAAGTAATAGTCTTAATAAAACTGCATTTTATACTTAAGACTTGGAGTTTTAGATGAGTTCTAAAATCACAATTTTAAATTTCCTTTTAACAATCAAAGTCTTATGACTTCATGAATTTTGTAGAATAAGCTCATATTATTTTATAAACTCGATTTTATGCATCTTATAATAAAAGTCATATTTTGATAAATCAAAACTTGGGTGATGATACTTATGTTTTAATACTCATTTGGCATGCATAAAACTTAATATCAACAATTTGCGTTATGTTTAAACCCTAATATCATATATTAAGTTTTTACGCAAAAAATAATCACTAGGTTTATTATTTGCAGTTATAACGTTATAAACCGATTTTAGTCTTTTTAATAAGAGCTCATTATTTATTATAAAGACATGGAGTTTATATAATGTTTAAACATCTTTTAAACTATTTCAAATATTTTAAAGTTGGTTATTTATAAGATTTACGATAAAACCATTTTCAACAAAAATTCGAGTCTTAACTGGTAACCGGTAAAAACTTTTTTTATAAATATCCATTTATAAACATCTTATGTTATCTTCTAAATAGTTTTTACTCAAACTCAAAGTGATATTATCTTATGTTAAAATGTTGTTTGACATGTAAAACTTATTTTCATACATAATACATAACATACAATAACATAAAAATAAACATCATATGCATGCATTTTAATGTGTATAAACCAAAAGCCATATCTAGTAATAATTTTTGTGAGCCATCAAAAGAATTATTAATACTTTCCTAAAGGACTTAACGGACACTTAATAAGGTCTTCAAGCTCCCACTTTCCAAGTCAACTCTTTCTTGCAAAAAAACTTCAAATCTTCTTGTTCTAAAACTGTTGCACTTAAACCATTATGACTATAATTAAGTCCAAAACCAAGAGTAGAAGCTCATGGTTGGGATTATGGTCTCAAAAGGTTAAGTCATCTTCAAGGTGGTCATTTATTCATCTTGTTACATTTAAAAATAAATACAACCAGTCTAACTAATTTATTACAACAAATCAACAAATAAAAAAAATACTTATTTATCTATTACATCTTATAAACAAATAAATATCAACCAAACACAACACAAATGTCCAAATGGTTTGTTTATACACAACAACATATCAAATATTATAACAAACAACTCTTTGTTTTTTCTAGGACAACTTTTATATAACCGAAATGCATGAAAAATAGTTATATATAAAAATAAACAATAACCAAGAAGTTGTCAAATAAGACAAATGAGGATTTTTATTAAACAAAAGAAATGCATGCTTGTTTTTCAAAAACTAGAGATATCAAACATAAAAAATCATTCTAACATATAAAAAATGGCTTTGATACCACTAATGAGTTTTGATACAAAATATAAGTTTGTTTTTCATAAAATAATAATAATAATAATAATAATAATAATAATAATAATAATAATAATAACTGCAACAGAAGTCTTACAAAAATAACAAGTTTATTTTTGGTTTATAACAAAACCAAACCATCAATGATCCATTTATAGATGTTAGAATGAAATAAAACAACCAAAGAAAGTTTTAGAATGACAATCCTCGAAGCCTTTGAACCCACATGGTTTTGGGGTGTTGATGAAGATAGCAAAAATCAAAGAGTATGATTTCTCTATATTTATCCACCATCCAGGTAAGGCACTTGGAATGCTAGTTCCTTCTTATATTTTGAATTCTGTAAGCCTTTAAGTCATTAACTCAAATAAGCACTAAAGGAGAATACTCAAAAGAACCAACTCTGTGCAAGAATTTCAAAAGAAAAGCAAGAATGTAAGTGTCTTAAGACAATTATGGTTTTTGAGAGAGAGAGAAGGAAGAGCAAAAAAACTAGCTTATTTTCATGCAATAAGGTCTCTTTTTATATTTTATGCAAGGTAAGGGCTTTACATTAAAATAATTTAAATTATTAATAGCCTTTAGAATCATGGGAGACATGGCATGGAGGTTGACAATCAACCTCTACTCCTTAAAAGAAATTTCTACCATATCTTAATAAAGAAGAAGGATTCTTTAAATTTTATAAACTCAAAGTTTATAAAATATAAACTTTGTCTTTAGGTAAAAGACAAAAAGATCCAACTAGTGCAAAAGATTATCCATGACTTTTTAATTCATACCATATGAAATAATAACTAGTTATACTCTTTTATAATTATTATTTTCAGAAAACAATTATTATTGTCTAATTAAATACAAGAATTGATATTATTTATTAATAATCATATTAATAATAAATATAAAGAATGTGTCAACATGATAAAGGTGTGACCCTATAGGATCATATATTATTAGCAATGTCACTCAATAATGATTTTTGGACATATAGATTCAACAGTTGAATACCGTAGTTCTAATAGACATTCTACCTTCTTTGGATTTACTTTTATCCCTTCCCTTGTAATTACATGACTTATTAATTTTCCTTCTTCTTCCCCGAATAATCTCTTCTTTGGGTTCAATTTCATGTTTACGACCCTTTGGTTTGCAAAGGTTTTTGCGATATCTCTCAAGAAGTAATCGTCATTTCGACTCTTCATGACTATTTCATCAACATATACTTCAATATTTCTACTGACTTGTGCTTCAAATACATTACATCATAGTCTCTAATATGTCCCTCCTACATTTCTCAACCCAAATGACGTTATTGTATAGCAAAATGTTCCTATATCCATGTAGAAAGAGGTTTTCCCTTTGTCCCCTCTATGCATTTGTATACTGTGATATCCCTTATAAGCGTCCATAAAACTTTTCCATTTGTCCATGTAATTTGAGTTCGCTGTTGAATTTGATTCGAATGATATAAGTCTCATATATATTTATTCAAGGAGAAATTAATAAAAAAAGATTTTTAATTCACTTATTGATAACAAATGTATGAACAAAAAAACGACCTTAATTTTCATTTACTATAAAAACAATTATAACCACACCATCTGACTGACCTACATAAACCCGACTCAAGACCTACGTGAAAGATCAATTTCGAAACACTAACAATATTTTTACCATGCAAGAGTTTGAAACGTAGATTGTATGAAAGTTCACACCTCGGCCACAAGCTCCTATCGTAGAGGCAAAATTCTCATCTAGAGAATAATCGTATGTGTTGGTTAATCATTAAAACATTGAATCAAAACAATTAGAGTATGTCGAATTGGTTAAGATGATTATTGAGTTGAGTTTGCCAACTACATTTCCGACCGTTGTTTTACACAAGCATTACATGTAACAGTGTGGTGCAAACATACACATTCAATGCAACTTGAAAGTATTATTAGAAAAGAAGACACCAACATGGGTGTCATGGATGAAATCCTAACGTGTATCATTAGAAAAGAAGTTAAGAATGTGATCGACAGGATGGACGACTCAAATTGATGGATAAGACAACTTTAGTGATGCGATTTGTAAAACGGCCAAACCTGCGATGGAAAATGTCAGTATACAGGTTATATGAAAACTTCATCATAACATCACTCGTTGTAATATTCTTTTCTTAAATAAAATATAGAATATTAAAAAGAAATAACGATAAATAAAAATAGATAAGGATAGTTTTATTTGTCGTGGTTGTTGGCTTTTGCCATCAATTTTTAAATTCTCGGGGGTCCATCTCCGCAACTCGTCGAACAATTAAGTGTGTCTCATTTACTCCTTTATGTGAATCCTTCACTTTGCACATGCATTTGGCATCATACATACATATATCTATACATATACATTTTATGTAGGCCATGTTTCTTTTTTTTTCTTTTTTTTTTCATTTTGTTACATAACATCTTAAAAAAGCATTGATTGGATTTTAGAAAAAAAAAACATTTGTGATAGTAAAAAAATTAAATGAGAGTGAATTCATAATAATATAGATATTAACAAGTTTTCCCTTGTTTTAACTTAAAAAAAATGCATATATAGCTAAAATGATTAACTATTGTAGTCGTTTAAATAGAACATATATCAAAAAGCTTATAGTTCAACGGTATCAGATAATGTCATTTCTCTTTGAGGTTCTAATCTCATCGTAAACATATATAAAATTAAATGTTAGTTTAGGAGTATTTGTCAGTTAAAATAAATTAAATAGAACATATATAAAAGCGGTTTTTGAAAGCTTTTGAGAATATTTGTTTTTAGCTTTATTTTAAACGAAAAGTTTTATCTAAAAAATATTTAAAGTGATGCTAAAAAAAACTTTCTATATATAACAAATTTACAGGAATGCCATTAAAAATATACCTTATATATTCATATTTTTTAAAAAGTTGTTTCTTTTATAATTTCACATATTTCAAAAGTTTAAAGCTAATTTTTGCCAAATACATATAGATAAATAAAAATTACATCGTCAGCTGTCAATTAACACTACTAGAAAACATTGGGTTTTCCTACGGAAAATAATTTGCTACGGAATCGCTACGGATCAGCTACAGAATCGGACGCCCTAGTTTAGTAAAGGAATAACTACGGAATAGCTACGGGTGCTAGTCCGTAGCTATTTCGTAGCTAATTAGCTACGAAATAGCTACAGAATAGCTACGGATGCTAATCTGTAGCTATTTCGTAGCTAATTAGCTACGGAATGGCTACGGCATAGCTACGGATACTAATTACCTACGGATTAGCTACGGAATATGCTTTCCGTTAGAATTCTGTAGCTAATCCGTAGCTAATTAGCTACGGATTAGCTACAAATTTTTCTTATTTTCGATTTTTCGGACACTAAACATCGTTTTTTTCGTTTCGTTTTTTTCACACCTCTACTATACATGATTATCTATATTTTTACTAATTTATAGCTATTAATATCGTTTATAAAGTCGTGTGCCCCTTCGCGATCAAGTACTCATTTCACAGTTTAACATTGTAATGCCTGTACTTTTCACCAATTTATGATGGGTTTATGTTTGTATATGTATATTTATATACATGAATGAGTTGTGGTATATGTGTACGTGTATATATGTATGTATAAACGTTTGTGAGATGTATGTGAACGTATTGATAAGCATTATAGTGTTAAACCGTTAGACGAGTAATGAATCCCTTATGTGCACACGACTTTATGAATGATATTAATAGTTATACGTTGCTGAAAATATAGATAATCATGTATAATAGAGGTGTGAAAAAAACGAAGCGAAAAAAGGACGTTTGGTGCCTAAAAAACCGAAAATAAGAAACATTTGTAGCTAATCCGTAGCTAATTAGCTACGGATTAGCTACGAATTTTCTTATTTTCGATTTTTCAGGCACCAAACGTCGTTTTTTTCGCTTCGTTTTTTTCACACCTCTACTATACATGTTTATCTATATTTTCACTAATTTATAGCTATTAATATCGTTCATAAAGTCGTGTGCCCCTTCGGGATCAAGTACTCGTTTCACAGTTTAACATTGTAATGCCTATACTTTTCACCAACTTGTGATGGGTTATGTTTGTATATGTATATTTATACACATGAATGAGTTGTGGTATATGTGTACGCGTATATTTGTATGTATATGTGTTTGTAAGATGTATGTGAACGTATTCATAAGCATTATAGTGTTAAACCATTAAACGAGTAATGGATCCCGAATATGCACACGATTTTATGAATGATATTAATAGCTATAAGTTGGTGAAAATATAGATAATCATTTATAATAGAGGTGTGAAAAAAACGAAACGAAAAAAAACGACGTTTGATGCCCAAAAAAACGAAAATAAGAAAAATTCGTAGCTAATCCGTAGCAAATTAGCTACGGAATTCTAAGGGAAAATGTCACACCCCAAAACCGGAACGGCGGAAACGTTCGGGGGCGGAGGACGTCATCTTTAGTATCACAAGACATGCATCATAGATCATCAAAATCGTAAGTGTTCTTCCTTTGATTTAATGATACATCTCTTAATCTAGTATCATCTCATGATTTCATCCATGGAAATCATCTTTTCTTAGATCTTCAAGAAACACCAAGAACACCAAGAACACACACTAGTGTTCTTGGACCTTAATCACCATTTCAAGCCTCTATATCGTAAGTACTCCCTCCTTAGCTTGTTATCTAGTTGAAACACCTGATTAGAGCCTTGAAAACATCATTGTGCAAAGATTTGATGAGTTTACGGTTGGATCTCCTTAGACCGTGAACTCCATGACCGTAAGGTCATTGGACCGTAAACACCTAAGACCGTAAACACTTAGGACCGTAAACCCTATGACCGTAAACACATAGGACCGTGAACCACTTTGACCGTAAACTCCTATGGTCATGCCACATGGACCGTAAACTTAATAGGGTGGCCATACACCCTAGTTATGCAATCATATGTGATTGTATCCCTTAAATCTTAGTGTTTCCTAGTCTATAAGGGTGTTACCCTTCTTAATTAGTTGTTTAGACACTAATTACATACACATATATGCTATTATATGTCATTTAGGACCCATTGTGTCTCGGGAGTTCATCCGTGGAACTTCTCATCCTTACGCGCATATTCGTTTGAATCACCCACATCAGGTGAGTTCATACCCCGTAATGAATCTTTTAACTGTTTTAAATGCTTTTAAGGGGGGGAATACAAGTTGAACACAATGATAATAGTGTAAATGTTTGCTATAAACATCTTTCAAAAGATTGCTTATGTCTTTTATAAGTGATCAAAACATTTCAAAAACTCTTTTAAAGTTATGTTACTTTATAGTTTAACAAAACTCCGTTTTTAAAGTACAAGCATAACTTAGTAGTAAAATGAGTCTTTTCAATAACAGTTCAAGTAGATTACTAGTAAACTATAAGGGGTATAGTTTAGGGGTTCAGTTCATACTATAACGAAAACATACTAAGATACTATAACAAGAGAAGATACTAAGATACTATAACAAGAGAAGATACTAAGATACTCTAAACAGAACAAACATACTAAGATGCTATAGCATGGAACAACTACAGGATCTAACTATACCAATGAATCACTAACTCATTGTTCTAAACAAAAGGTGATAGTTATATTGGGTATACATGATCACATAACCTTAATGTGGATTACACGGCCTAGCAACTGGGTTGCGGAAGTCGCGTTTGGTTCCCAGAATCTCTTGACAGGGAGAGCGTATAGTATAGGTACTAGCCTTCACATTATGACCTTAATTCCCATTACTTTCATAAAGTGACAGTTCCACTCGAAAGTTCATGCAAACTACTTTCGAGTTAAGATAGTTATAAACTAGGGAAAAATCACATCTTTTCAAAGCGACAAACAAAACAGTCGGGTCTAGTACATTCAGTAGAGAGGGACCATAATGCTAACCTTATGATTCCTTAATGTATACATCAAGGGATATATATAAATAGGATCTGACATGTAATAGGATGTGTGCTTTCCGCTTCATTTCATGTTCCTTGTTTTGATGTGGGCTTAGAACAGATTCACCCAGCCTATTATCTATTCGATTGCTGTTATATATATGTTCCGTATACATTAAGTCATCATAAGGGGTACCATGTATGGGTCAGGTCATAGGACACTAACTCAATGCACATTTTTCTAGTACAAAACATACTTTTCAAATAGAACATTTGGTGTACAAAACTAGAAACTTACCAGTAAAGGGTTTAATCCATTTTATTAAACTAGTATAACTTAAAGGACCTTAGGTGATTAACTCTATAATACCTCAGTTTATACATCATGGTTATATATAATTAATACCCGATAGGTAGTTGGATGTGTGTTTTCCGCCTTACTTCATGTTCCTTGTTTGGTTGTGGGCTTAGGGCAGATTCACACAATTAACTATCTATCCGATATTAGATTATATATAACCAGTATAAACTAAGTGATTATAGAAGTAACCACTGTGGTTACCATTTTATTATAAGAAATAAGGGTTTTCTTACAGAATATTTTCATTAAATATAAAGGAACTATTACAATTAACTCCATGAGTAACAAGTGAATACGCCAAGGTTATATACAACAATGATCTAACAAACAATGGGATGTGTGCTTTTCGCCTTACTTCCTGTTCCTTGTTTGGTTGTGGGCTTAGGGCGGATGCGCACAATCGATTGGTTGTTTACTCTGAGTTTTATATAACTTGTATCCATTTAGTACTCATAGAAAGGATTGTAGAATCATTTTTACGTATCTTTCATCAAAGTAGGAAATATAGGATTTTCTAGAGGAACATGCGAACTTTTCTAAACAGAACTTACAACTTACTACATTTTTCAACTACATTTTTCAACTACATATTACAACAACATTTTACAACAACTTTCTACAACTTACTTACATCACTAAAATCTTATGAACACACCAGCTTAATTGCTGATCAACTCTTGCAAATAACTTGTATTCTCAGGAGACTAGTAGACATGTACTCGCGCTGGGAATTCAGAAGATGGAGCATAATAGCTTCAAATCTTATTTTGTTATTTGCTTATGTATTCTATGTTTTGTGAACACACACATTGTAAACACTTTCTTTCTAATGAAATGGTTGTTCATTACTTGCTTACTATGATGCATGTCTTGTGATACTAAATATGACGTCCACCGCCCCCGAACGTTTCCGTCGTTCCGGTTTTGGGGTGTGACAGATTGGTATCAGAGCATTGTTTATAGTGAACTAAGTATATCAACCGATAAAAGATATACAACTATAAATACAATGGGGCTTAAGTGCTCTGGATAATAATATATTTTAAGATTATAAGAATGATTTATAAAAATATACCTACTTGCTTATACATGTATACATACTAGAACAAGTATCACAAGAAGAACAGAACAAAAGTATTTAAAGGTTGAACACTGCGATCAAACCTGGACAGTTATGTAATCACAGCTAGGATCAATATAGCCTGATCAACTATATTCATTCGAGATGTGACCGACATGTGTTTGGGAGTGATGTGGTGTTGCAACAGTCTTAAAACTTACCTAACACCAGTCAAGAGAATTCTAGATCGACTACATAGAGTTAGAATACTATAGGAGTATTCTAGGATACTATAACATGATAACAAGTTTGAAACATACCAAGTACATTACATTAAAATACTATAGGAGTATTTTAGGCACTATATAAACAACTTATGTGATAACTTAAAAGACTCTTACAGATAGGTCTATAATCTTGCAATGTATACTTCCAAGGTTATATATAATTGAGATTTTATAGACTTAGAATGTGTGATCTACGCTTCCCTACCTGTTCCTTGTTTGGTTGTGGTTTTGGAGTAGGATCACTTATTCGAAGGTCTATTTAATCTTGAATTATATACAACTTGTATACATTGTACAATTATAGAAGGACTCTGTAAGGATCACCCTATAAAGTTACCCTAAATCTCATAGATTCTTTAGATACTTCCATTCTCGCACGACAAACCTAGATAGATGTATCCACTTCCTCATAGTAGACAACCGAAGAGTTAAGGAGGAACAAGAACAACTTCAAGAGAAGTTTCAAAGAGGGATCAGCCGAATTAACCAGAACGTCTTATGCGTCACACTAATAAATATTAATGTTGGTTAACTTAATGAGTTAGTGGAAACACTACTCACCCTATGTGTTAGGATTATTTTCTTACATGCAACTGGTAACAGTTATTTAGGTAGCAGATATTCATTCAAGGATAGCCACTCCAAATTCATAAAGTTTATTCGGTATAGACTCTTTTATGAATTGTTTCCAGAACCCTGTGGAAGTCAGGACCACATACACTCAGAACTAGGATAACCTTGTCTTTCAGCTTTCGGCTTATCTCCACTGCTATCGACTTATCCCATCACATCTTTGTATTCTTTTAGCAAAGATGCCTCCTCGCAGATCAAACAGACGCACTACTCCGATAACTCCAACTCAACCACCACTACCTCCGCCACAATTCGATACTGCTGCTCTCCAAGCAGCGGTATCCTCCGCAGTGGCAACTGCTCTAGCTCGCTTCGACGAAAGTGGTACCTTCGGATCTGGTAGCGGTACCCACTTAGGCAACCCCAGAGCTACTCACGGACACCCAAGGGAGTGTTCGTATAAGGACTTCATGAACTGCAAACCCAATTCCTTTAATGGAAATGGTGGAGTCATCGCTCTGATGCGATGGTTCGAGAAAACAGATTCGGTTTTCGAAATCTGTTCGTGCCCAGAAGGGAGCAAAGTGAAGTTTGTTGCTTGCACCTTCTCTAGCAGAGCCCTGACATGGTGGAACAGCCATGTTAAGTCACTGACCCTATCAGTGGCTAACTCAATAGGTTGGGAGAACCTAAAAGAGATGATGCTGGAAGAATACTGCCCGAGGGGCGAAGTGCAGAAACTGGAACAAGAACTATGGGAGCTCACGATGGTCGGCTCAGACATAGTGGCCTACACTGACCGATTTAGCGACTTAGCAGCGCTATGCCTCGGGATGGTTACCTCGGAGAGCAAGAAGATAGAAAGATACATCTGGGGTCTGACTGCTCCGACCCAAGGAGATGTGTTGTCTTCTAACCCAGCCACATTCGATAGCGCCAAACGTCTGGCTCAGCGACTCATCGACCATGGAGTCGGCCATGGTGTAGAAGTCCTCGTTCCCGAGCCATCGAAGGGAGAGGACTATAAACAGAAGTCGGGGAACAAGAGGAAGAAGAAACGAACAACACAGGAACCCCCGCAAGAGAAACAAGCGAGTACGATGTACGCCGCTACGACACCTACTACTCCAGCACCTGCCAGTCTATATGCTGGAACCCTCCCAAAGTGTGGAAAGTTCAACTATCACCACACCGGAGTTTGCTGGGAAATGCAGTGTCTGAACTGCCACAGAAAGGGACACACAGTCCGTTTCTGCAGGGCACCGGCTCAACCGATCTCCCAATTCCCCGGAGTTGAAGAAAACCAAGCCTGCTATGGCTGTGGTGAGACAGGACACTACCAGAGGGACTGCCCGATAGCAAAGAACTCAGGAGCGGATGGACGCATTCTGATGATCACCGCCGGAGAATCAACCCCAGAGTCGTCAGCGAGCAGTGGTACGTTTTCGAAATAGTAATTACTTTAAAATTTAATTAATTTATATTTATATAAGATTAAAACTTGGGGAAAACACTTAAAAAATAATTATAATAACTCACATATTGAAATAGATCACAGTGTTCGAGAGAACTAAAAGATCCGTTTAGAGAAGCTATGATGGTTTAGCATGTACATTAGGGTTTTGCATAACTAAGATGTTGCAGACTTAGAGTGAGTAATTCCGCCTTAATTCCTGTTCCTTGTTTGGTTGTGGATTTGAGGCAGAGTTACTCAGTCGACTGTCTTATTCATCTTAAATATTCATAACCTGTATATGACAGGCGATCGTAGTGGTACCGAGGAGGATCATGATATAAAGTATCATCACCAGTTATCAAAGCACTTTCATTTGTATGTATGCGCACATAGCGGTACGATACGTAGGAGTGTTAACATCAAAGGGAAAACAGAAAGCACTGGAACATTTACAAAGAGTACATTGTCGAACACACTAGGAGTACATTGTCGAACACACTAGGGATACATCATCGTATAACAGACGTTTCTTTCAAATTGGCCAAAACTTTGTTCAGTAAAGAGTCTGTTACTATCATTTGTCATGAATTGGCGTGGTCCTCACCATACTAAATTCATATGTTTCTATCGCCTCGATCGTTAAGTTAGCGAAACCTTCGTCATTCGTATCGACAGTCCTACCTAAACCTCAGTTTTGTCTTTCGTATTCTAAACCCCGAAGTACTCGTGCGAAGAGTACTTTGTCCTCCGAAGCCTTATCGTCAGATGTCCGCAGACCGTCACGAAATACCACTCGTCCAACAGACCAAGTGTAACGACGTAAGTTTTCAAAACAATTTTTTTTTAAAAACATGCTTTCATTCATAAAATATCTGAGTAATCCAATGTATCACATGTTATCATAATACAAATCCCAAGATCTCCAAATACATAATCCTCTCAATGTGTACGAACCATGTCGGCGCCTTCCCACGGTCCTCGCTAGTACCTGAAACACATATCACCATAACTGTAAGCATAAATGCTTAGTGAGTTCCCCAAAATACCACATACAACACATACGCCACTCGAGGCTACAGTACGACCCTCCGGTCGATGTGTCTCAGCGGGACCCTCCAGTCCCGTAGCTCGTTGGACCCACTGGTCCGGTCATAGCTCCTCGGACCCTTCGGCCCAGTCTGTGTCGTTGGACCCTTCGGTCCGGTCTATATCGTTGGGCCCTCCGACCCGGTATGTTCAACACATAGCATACATATAACACAATGCACATAATCTCATATATACACATAGCATACAAGACCCTCTGGTCTACACATAAATACCACTCTAGGTAATGTATAATGAGAAGACTCACCTCGTATGATGTCTAGTAACTCACGTGCTCGAAAATCCTTAATCTCGAAATAACGACCTAGCCCCGCCTAATCACATAAAGTAATTATTTCAAATCATTAACGGCTCTCAAGGCTAGAATAAATCCCTTTCTACAATCCCACAGAAGGGTAAAAGACCATTTTACCCCTCCCTGCCCCAAAAGTCCACATGTTGACCAAAACCCTAAAAGTCAACGAAAGTCAACAGCAAGCAGTACGCGGGGAGTACCAGCTCTTGTACGCGGGGCGTACTCCAGCGATCCAGAATCGGGGTCTCGGACCCTTACGCTGCGCGTACTGAGAGTTACGCCCAGCGTAAGTCTCAGTTTCAGCCATTCATGGATTTTGGTCTTAAACGGTTAAGACACTTCTTCAACTTCCAGATCTGACTCTCCTTAAGCCTCTTATCCCATAAAGTCGAAACCTTTAAGCCTTTTCATGGCTGTAAAGGTCCCTACACCCTCTAACACCTTTCCTTTCTCCTCCAAAGGTCTAAATCTAATGCATGGCTCAATATTAACATCCAAGCTTGCATTTTTATGAACATACAACTCATCTAGTCTTGAAATATGATAGATCTAGGCCAATGGAGACCATTTGCTCATAAAGTCTCCATCTTGGGACCAAAAACCCTAGAAATTGGTCCAAGAAGCACACAACACAAAAGACAAGGCAAGTTTTGAGCTTTTTACCTCAGGGAGAAGCTCCAACCTCTGAAAAGCTCGGATCTACTCTTTCCCACAAACTTCTAGCTTCCAAAATGGCCTCTTCTTCTCTTCCACCAGCTTGAAATGACACTTAGAAGCTTAG
Source organism: Lactuca virosa (assembly GCF_052849685.1). NCBI lineage: Eukaryota > Viridiplantae > Streptophyta > Magnoliopsida > Asterales > Asteraceae > Lactuca > Lactuca virosa. The sequence continues at coordinate 62,988,527 of NC_136427.1, read as the reverse complement.
AACACCCACACACTAGCTAGAAACGAAGGAGGACTCTCTTTTAGGGTTTCACTCTCTGAAATGGAGGCTGAGGTCAAGGCCATAGCATTCCTTTTATAGTGCTCAAGTCATATTAGGGTTTTTGCATCTGGCCCGGTTACGCCCGGCGTAACCTTGGTACACCCAGCGTACCTTTAAGGGTCCGCGTCCATTTCAAGCGCATGAGTACGCGCAGCGTACTCTTCAGTACACCCAGTGTACTCATTTGCCATAACTTTCCTTTTAAGAGCTAAACTTGACAACTTGGAAAAGAAGAAGGGTTAAATAGTTGTACCTGAATTTCGGGATGTTACAATTCTCCCCCACTAGAACCAGACTTCGCCCTCGAAGTCTCATGCTGAAAACAACTCCGGATGCTGCTCCCGCATCTCTGACTCTGTCTCCCAAGTCAGCTCCGACCCTCTCCGATGTTGCCACTGAACCTGAACCAGGGGCACCTCCTTGTTCCTCAGAACCTTGACCTTTCGATCCACAATCGCGATTGGCCTCTCAGCATAATTCAGGCTCGCATCCACTTGAATATCCTCCAGTGGTACCACCGCCGACTCGTCGGCTATACACTTTCTCAACTGAGACACGTGGAAGGTATCATGAATCTGGCTCAGCTCCTCAGGTAGCTCCAACCGATATGCTACACTACCCACCCTCGTGGTCACCCTGAACGGACCGATGTACCGGGGCCCCAGCTTGCCCCTCTTCCTGAATCGAATCACTCCTTTCCACGGAGATACTTTCAGGAGTACGAAGTCTCCTACCTGGAACTCAAGCTCGAATCGTCGTCTATCCGCATAACTCTTCTGACGACTCTGGGCTGTCAGCAACCTCTGTCTAACCTGTTGTATCTGCTCTGTCGTCTGCACCACTATCTCAGTGCTACCCATCACACGATGTCCTACCTCTCCCCAGCAAATGGGAGTCCGACACCTCCTCCCATACAACAACTCGAAGGGAGGCATACCAATGCTAGAATGGTGGCTGTTGTTGTAGGAAAACTCAGCCAACGGCAAGTACGTGTCCCAACTTCCTCCGAAGTCCAACACACATGCTCGAAGCATGTCCTCGAGCGTCTGAATCGTCCGCTCACTCTGTCCGTCCGTCTGGGGGTGGTAGGCGGTGCTGAAATGCAACCTCGTGCCCAACTCCTTGTGGAACTTCTTCCAGAACCTGGAAGTGAAACGTACATCTCGATCTGACACAATCCAGATCGGCACCCCATGCCGCGATACCACCTCCCTCACATACAACTCGGCCAACCTCTCAGCAGAAGAGCCCTCACTGATAGCAAGAAAATGTGCGCTCTTTGTCATCCGGTCAACGATCACCCAAATTGCATCGACACCCCTCGCGGTCCTCGGCAATTTGGTGATGAAATCCATGGAAATTTGTTCCCACTTCCACTGGGGAACCTCAAGCGGCTGCAACTTGCCATGCGGACGCTGGTGCTCGGCCTTAACCTGGCGACAGGTCAAGCACCTCTCGAAAAACCACGCGACATCCCTCTTCATACAGGGCCACCAATAATCTTTCTTCAGGTCCAAATACATCTTCGTGGCCCCAGGATGGATCGAGAACCTCGATCTATGAGCCTCCTCCATCAGAATGGTACGTGCCCCACCTGCATATGGCACCCAAATCCGACCTTGAAAGGTCATCAGCCCTTGACTATCGGTAACGAACTCGGACACCTGCCCGATCACCCGCTCCCTCTTGCGGTTCTCCGATATCACGGCCTCTGCCTGGGCCTCCCGAATGGTGTCCAACACCGGAGTCATCACTGTCAATCTCAAGCATACATCTCGTATCGGGGCCCTCTCCGCCCTACGGCTCAGAGCATCAGCTACTACATTAGCCTTACCCGAGTGGTACAGGATCTCACAATCGTAATCATTTACCACATCCAACCATCTCCTCTGGCGCATATTCAGGTTGGGCTGATCCATCAAATACTTCAAGCTCTTTTGGTCCGTGTATATAGTACACCGAACCCCATACAGATAGTGACGCCAGATCTTAAGGGCGAACACCACTGCCCCCAGCTCCAGATCGTGGGTGGGATATCTCGTCTCATGAGGCTTCAGCTGCCTCGATGCGTACGCTATCACATGCCCCCTCTGCATAAGTACTGCACCCAACCCTGATATCGACGCGTCACAATACACCACAAAATCATCCATCCCTTCCGGGAGGGCTAACACCGGGGCTTCGCATAATCTTTAGCGAAGTGTCTCAAATGAGGTCTGCTGCTCCGGACCCCATGAAAAAGTAACGCCCTTCCGGGTCAACCTGGTGAGAGGCACGTCGATCTTGGAGAAATCTTTAATAAATCTCCTATAGTAGCCGGCCAACCCCAGAAAACTCCTGATCTCGGTGGGGGTTCTCGGTACCTCCCAACTCATCACCGCCTCAATCTTGGCTGGATCGACCAATATCCCATTCTGATTAACGAGATGTCCCAGGAACTGGACCTCTCATAACCAGAAATCACACTTGGAGAATTTGGCATAAAGCCTCTCCGTCCTCAATACCCTGAGAATCTCTCTCAGATGCTCCTCGTGCTGCTCTCTAGATCTCGAATACACCAGTATATCGTCGATGAACACGATCACCGAACGATCCAACATCGGTCTACACACCCTGTTCATGAGATCCATGAACGCTGCTGGTGCATTGGTGAGCCCGAAAGGCATCACCACGAACTCGTAATGCCCATAACGAGTCATGAACGCCGTCTTCTGGATATCCTCTTCGCGCACTCTCATCTGATGATATCCAGACGTCAGATCAATCTTGCAGAACCAAGATGCTCCCTGCAACTGATCGAACAAATCGTCGATCCTCGATAATGGGTAACGGTTCTTGACCGTCAACTTGTTCAACTCCCGGTAATCAATGCACATCCGGTGTGAACCATCCTTTTTCTTGACAAAAAGGATCGGCGCTCCCCATGGCGAGCTACTCGGTCGAATAAACCCCTTCCCCAGCAGCTCCTGAAGCTGCGAGGATAACTCCTGCATCTCTAGCGGCGCAAGGCGATAGGGCGCCTTGGCGATAGGCGCCGCTCCCGGAACCAAATTGATGCGAAACTCCACCTGCCTCTCGGGAGGCACACCCGACAACTCCTCGGGGAAAACATCCCGGAACTCACGCACTATCGGCACATCATCAACAGAACTAGGTCTCCTCGCTGCTACTCGTGTATCCATCACATAGGCCACAAACCCACTACAACCCTGCTGTAGACTCTGCCTCGCTCTAGCAGCCGAACAGAATGCTGACCCTGAACGGGTACCCACGCCGTACACCGTAAGAACTCCCCCACTAGGGTCTCGTATCGTCACCAACTGTCGCTCGCAGTCTATAACTGCCCCAAAACGGCTCAACCAATCCATACCCACTATAACACATACGTCCCCCATCGCAATCGGGACCAGATCAATCGAAAACTCAACCCCGAAGATCTCGAGTACACATCCCCGAATCACATCCGTAGCATATACCGCTCGCTCGTCAGCTATGGAAACTCGTAGAGGTCGACTCAACGCCTCTCGCTGGATACTGATGTGCTGACTAAACGCTATCGACACAAAAGATCGACTCGCACCCGAGTCAAATAACACCAAGGCAGGTACAGAACTCACAAGAAAAGTACCTACGCATATCATAATATAAGCACAATATCTCAAACTCAGCATAAATAAATGAAAGAACACATACCAGCCACGACATCGGGCGCTGCGCGGACCTCTTCCGTTGTCAACTGGAAAGCTCTCCCGCGAGCCCTCGGTGCCTCGGCCTTTACTGGCCGGGTCTCAGTAGCTCGAGCAGCTGGCGCACATCCCTGCGCTGATCCCTGCAGTAGCTGTGGGCACTCGGCCTTCCGATGGCCGGTCTGGTTGCAATGAAAGCAAACCGTGAACCCCTTGGGGCAATCCTCGCATAGTGCCCCTCCTTCTCGCATTTGTAACACACCCCAGATCTGCACACTCCCTCGTGGCTCTTGCCGCACTTCCCGCAAGTGCGGCCCTTCGGACCCCCAGATCTCGAATCAGCGGGCTTTGCCCGCTTGGTTGCCGGCTGCGCCTATGCCGGTCGCCTGTCCCTCCTCTGAGACTCGGCCTCCTCCCTGACCTGAGTCTCCAGCTCGATCTCTCTCTTCCGGGCATTTTCCTGGAGCTCGGCAAATTTCCAGTACGACGAGTTCGCCACGAACTCACAGATATCCCTCCTCAGTATGCTCAAGTACCGGCTCATACGTGCCTGCTCAGTCGACACGTGCTCAGGGCAAAACAACGCCCTTTCATGAAACATCCTCATAATCACTGTCACAGACTCAGTTCCCTGCTTGAGGGACAAGAACTCCTGGGCTAGACGTTCCCTCTCCACAGGGGGAACATACTCATCTCGAAACATCGTGGTGAACCTCTCCCAGGTCACTGCAGTCAGCTCTGCCGTAGTGAAGTCTGCCGTCACAAACTTCCACCAGTCCTTCGCTCCCAAGCGAATCTGGTTCAGCGCAAACCGAACCCTCAGATGTTCTGGACACGAGCAGGTATAGAAGCATCCCTCGATATCAGAAATCCACCTCATCGCAGCAATCGGGTCCTGCGTCCCATCAAACTCTGGTGGCTTCGTGTTGCTGAACTCTCAGTACATCAACGAGTCACCTCCCTGCGGCCTGGCAGCAGCAACAGTTGCGGTTGCCGCAGCAACAGCAGCCTCAGTAAGAGCGGCGTACCGCTCATCAAAAGTCTCGATCAACATGGTCTTGATAGACCCGAACATCTCTGGTATCTCAGCTCGAATGGCCGCAGCCACCTCCTCATGAATCAACCTACGGATCTCCTCATCACTGGTACTACTGCCTCCTGGGTGGTGGCGCGTCCCAACCATGATGTCTCTGAAATACAACACAAAAGAAATCAGAGACTCGCTCGAGTATACTCGCACTCGATACTCAACCCTACTTGCTCTTTAGTACCCTAAGGATTCTTACTTAGAGTGTGCACTGCTCCGGTGTTTTCAGTAGTACGGGCCCTATACTACCGTCCACACCGCATCAGTATTCACCCTAAGTCCTCCTCCTTGGATCCCAGATCACAAGTACTCTATATCTCACTGGCATAGGCTACCCTTCGGTAGACCTCTCATCAGCTCTTCCCTGCTACCTACTCGTTCTCAAGCACCCGAATCCCTCAAACCAAGGCTCTGATACCAACTTGTAACGACGTAAGTTTTCAAAACAATTTTTTTTAAAAACATGCTTTCATTCATAAAATATTTGAGTAATCCAATGTATCACATGTTATCATAATACAAATCCCAAGATCTCCAAATACATAATCCTCTCAATGTGTACGAAGCATGCCGGCGCCTTCCCACGGTCCTCGCTAGTACCTGAAACACATATCACCACAACTGTAAGCATAAATGCTTAGTGAGTTCCCCAAAATACCACATACAACACATACGCCACTCGAGGCTACAGTACGACCCTCCGGTCGATGTGTCTCAGCGGGACCCTCCAGTCCCGTACCTCGTTGGACCCTCTGGTCCGGTCATAGCTCGTCGGACCCTTCGGCCCAGTCTGTGTCGTTGGACCCTTCGGTCCGGTCTATATCGTTGGGCCCTCCGGCCCGGTCTGTTCAACACATAGCATACATATAACACAATGCACATAATCTCATATATACACATAGCATACAAGACCCTCTGGTCTACACATAAATACCACTCTAGGTAATGTATAGTGAGAAGACTCGCCTCGTATGATGTCTAGTAACTCACGTGCTCGAAAATCATGAATCTCGAAATAATGACCTAGCCCCGCCTAATCACATAAAGTAATTATTTCAAATCATTAACGGCTCTCAAGGCTAGACTAAATCCCTTTCTACAATCCCACAGAAGGGTAAAAGACCATTTTACCCCTCCCTGCCCCAAAAGTCCACATGTTGACCAAAACCCTAAAAGTCAACGAAAGTCAACAGCAAGCAGTACGCGGGGCGTACCAGCTCTTGTACGCGGGGCGTACTCCAGCGATCCAGAATCGGGGTCTCGGACCCTTACGTTGCGCGTACTGAGAGTTACGCCCAGCGTAAGTCTCAGTTTCAGCCATTCATGGATTTTGGTCTTAAACGGTTAAGACACTTCTTCAACTTCCAGATCTGACTCTCCTTAAGCCTCTTATCCCATAAAGTCGGAACCTTTAAGCCTTTGCATGGCTGTAAAGGTCCCTACATCCTCTAACACCTTTCCTTTCTCCTCCAAAGGTCTAAATCTAATGCATGGCTCAATATTTACGTCCAAGCTTGCATTTTTATGAACATACAACTCATCTAGTCCTGAAATATGATAGATCTAGGCCAATGGAGACCATTTGCTCATAAAGTCTCCATCTTGGGACCAAAAACCCTAGAAATTGGTCCAAGAAGCACACAACACAAAAGACAAGGCAAGTTTTGAGCTTTTTACCTCAAGAAGAAGCTCCAACCTCTGAAAAGCTCGGATCTACTCTTTCCCACAAACTTCTAGCTTCCAAAATGGCCTCTTTTTCTCTTCCACCACCTTGAAATGACACTTAGAAGCTTAGAACACCCACACACTAGCTAGAAACGAAGGAGGACTCTCTTTTAGGGTTTCACTCTCTGAAATGGAGGCTGAGGTCAAGGCCATAGCTTTCCTTTTATAGTGCTCAAGTCATATTAGGGTTTTTGCATCTGGCCCGGTTACGCCCGACGTAACCTTGGTACGCCCAGCGTACCTTTAAGGGTCCGCGTCCATTTCAAGCGCATGAGTACGCGCAGCGTACTCTTCAGTACGCCCAACGTACTCATTTGCCATAACTTTCCTTTTAAAGGCTAAACTTGACAACTTGGAAAAGAAGAAGGGTTAAATAGCTATACCTGAATTTCAGGATGTTACACCAAGTTCGATCACAGAGGCTATGGACGAATACAACCCATCTATTACTATTCAGTGTATACACGAGAGTGGTATATAACTATGATTACGCATATCTAGTATGTGTGTTTCGGCCCTATCTCCTGTTCCTTGTTTGGTTGTGGACCTGGGGCAGAGTCGCACATCCGACCGTCTAACTAATCTTAATTATATACGACTTGTATACACGAGGTAATGATAGATGGACCAAGTACGAATCCTATCATGAACACTAGGGCAAAGTTGCCAGGTCTACGAGTGGGTATTCTACAAATCAAAGGAGCGCAACCCCAGTAGTACTGTAAGAAAGCTAATTTCGGGACGAAATTCCACCTAACGGGGGGATGATGTGACAACCCAAAAAATATTTGCTTTGAAAGCTCAGTCAGTCAACTCAATTGAGTGTCAGACTCATTTCTAATGAGTTCTAGCCTTGTTAAAGGTCATTCTGAGGAGTTTTAGCCTAGTACACTTAAGGAATAAGTGTTTGGAAGTATCCACGGAAGTTCTAGACTACCTAGCATTCGTAAACCTCCTCAAAAAGGAGTTTACGGTCAAGACTTAAGAGCTTACGGTCAGGGTGACCGTAAACTCCCTCATATATGTATATATTTTATGATCATTTCTTCCCTTTCAAACTCAAGAACTTCCAAATCCTCTCAAGTATCATCAAGTTCATCATCCTAGATCATCAAAATCATTAGTGTTCTTCCTTTGATTTAATGATACATGTCTTAATCTAGTATCATCTCATGATTTCATCCATGGAAATCATCTTTTCTTAGATCTTCAAGAAACACCAAGAACACCAAGAACACACACTAGTGTTCCTGGACCTTAATCACCATTTCAAGCCTCTATATCGTAAGTACTCCCTCATTAGCTTGTTATCTAGTTGAAACACCTGATTAGAGCCTTGAAAACATCATTGTGCAAAGATTTGATGAGTTTACGGTTGGATCTCCTTAGACCGTGAACTCCATGACCGTAAGGTCATTGGACCGTAAACACCTAAGACCGTAAACACTTAGGACTGTAAACCCTATGACCGTAAACACATAGGACCGTGAACCACTTTGACCGTAAACTCCTATGGTCATGCCACATGGACCGTAAACTCAATAGAGTGGCCATACACCCTAGTTATGCAATCATATGTGATTGTATCCCTTAAATCTTAGAGTTTCCTAGTCTATAAGGGTGTTACCCTTCTTAATTAGTTGTTTAGACACTAATTACATACACATATATGCCATTATATGTCATTTAGGACCCGTTGTGTCTCGGGAGTTCATTCGTGGAACTTCTCATCCTTACGCGCGTATTCGTTTGAATCACCCACATCAGGTGAGTTCATACCCCGTAATGAATCTTTTAACTGTTTTAAATGCTTTTAAGGGGGGGAATACAAGTTGAACACAATGATAATAGTGTAAATGTTTGCTATAAACATCTTTCAAAAGATTTCTTATGTCTTTTATAAGTGATCAAAACATTTCAAAAACTCTTTTAAAGTTATGTTACTTTATAGTTTAACAAAACTCCGTTT